>NC_062545.1:168457946-168765629 GCF_016906955.1 Phacochoerus africanus
TCCTTATATTTTTAATATAATTGGTTTTCTTCATAATGCTATGCACTTTTTAATATACATATGAATATATTATTTTGAGAAGTGGTTGGTAGGCTTAACCAGGCTGTCATGGCACAAATAAGGTCAAGAAACTGAAGATTTTCAAAAATATTTTCACCAAGAAGTGTGGATATAAACAATTTTATACACCTCCATTACTCAGGAAAACCTTTTCAGGGCTCTTCTTGTTTAGAAGGCAGAGAGGGAAGGGCCCTGGCACCAAATCCAGGACACTGGAGTTTGACTAGTTGTAGTTACATAAACTCTAGTTACATAAACTCTAGTTACGTAAACTCCAGCTAGTTACGTAAACTTTCTGTGCCCAGTTTTCCTCATCTGTCATGAGATGCTTGTTACCTAGCTCACTGGCTCAAAACAGAGACTGAGATGTATATTGTCACACATTGCTGCTCAGAGGATCAATGGAATACATTATTATTATTATTATTTTGTCTTTTTAGGGCCACAACCGCAGTATATGGATCCCAGGCTAGGGGTCAAATTGGAGCTACAGCCGCTGGTCCACACCACAGCCACAGCAACGCCAGAGCTGAGCCTCATCTGCAACCTACATCCTAGCTCACGGCAACGTGGGATCCTTAACTCACTGAGTGGGGCCAGGGATCAAACCAGTGTCCTTATTGATACTAGTTGGGTTCCTTACTGCTGAGCTACAATGGGAACTCCCTGAATACATCTTCTGGTGATTAATTTAGCTATATGTACTAAAAAAATTCAAATCCTTCAACCTAGTAATTATTCCATTACTAGAAATTTATTATTAGGACATAATCACATAAAGTGCAAGTAGAAAGATGTTCATGGCAGTAACATTTTTGCAAATATATTGAATGTCCAATAATTAGGGCATGGATACAGAATTTGTGGCAAACCTATATTGATAAACAGTCATTATAAATTTTTATAGCCAAATGGTTGGCAACATTAGAAAATGCCCATGATTTTATGTTCAGTGAAAAAACAAATCTAAAACTCTTTGTGTAGTAGGCCTCCAAATTTTTCTTCTTCTTTTTTTTTTGTCTTTTGTCTTTTTAGGGCTGCCCCCATAGCATATAGAGGTTCTAGGGGTTCTAGGGGTCTAATCGGAGCTACAGCTGCCGACCTACGCCAGAGCCACAGCAATGCCAGATCCGAGCCACGTCTGCAACCTACACCACAGCTCACGGCAATGCCAGATTCTTAACCCACTGAGCAAGGCCAGGACTCAAACCCAAAACCTCATGGTTCCTAGTCGGATTCATTTCTGCTGCACTACGACGGGAACTACCTAGGCCTCCAATTTTAAATGACCTGTAAATGTACATAGGCTCAGAAAAAAAAAAAATTACTGAAAATGCTATTGCTAGTGGTATATTATATACATATTTGACATTTTGAAATTTACATTTAAAAACAGTTTCTAGTATTCCTCAATAAGCATGTGATGCTTTGTTATAAGAGGAGCAAGTTATTTTAGAAAGCAGCTCAAAATTGAAGTCATTTATGTGAACTGCTATGAAAATCACATTGTGCTACACAATTGTGAAATGTTACTAGTGTTTTTCTGGGGCTTTAGAGGCACGGTTGGATTCATATTTAAATCAGTAAGTTTGACTGCAAGGAAGATAAATTGGTCAGTGGACGGCTGGTTTTTGTGCAGCCTCTCCGGCAGGCAAGATCCCTCTACTCCTTCCTGGCTCCCCACCCCCTGCAGCCCAGCAGCTGTGAGCTCTGCCCAGCTCTAACCTGTTTGCTTTTCTTCTTCATCTCTATCCACCACCCAGCCCTCCTTTCTCTGGTGCAAGTCTGTCTGGTCTTGTCTCCTGGGCTGAATCATGTCTTAGAAGTGGAAAAAGCCTCAAGGCCAGGGCCTGTCTGTTGGGGCCCCGCTTGAGGGTGACATGAATGTACATAATGAGAGTTTTGCTGCAGATTCCATGTTAGAGGGCTGCATGGGCAATGCCATGTTTATGGGCTTCTGAGCCCGAGCCCTGATGGAATGCCAAAGTTGTTTGTTTTTGTTTAACTTTCTTTCTTTCTTTTTTTTTTGTCTTTTCTAGGGGTCTAATCGGAGTTGTAGCCACTGGCCTAGGCCAGAGCCACAGCAACGAGGGATCCGAGCCACATCTGCAACCTACACCACAGCCCGTGGCAATGCCAGATCCTTAACCCACTGAGTGAGGCCAGGGATCGAACCCTCAACCTCATGGTTCCTAGTAGGATTCGCTAACCACTGAGCCACGATGGGAACTCCCCAAAGTCATTTTGACACAGGTGAGGAAAAAGCCACTTCTATGGTACAATCTGAGGGCATCCTGTGACCTCCTTTACCCCGAGTTCTCTGGTGCCAGCTTATTTTCTCCCACTCTTGACATCTCTGCCACAGGAGAAAAGGCTCCTGTTAAAATGTACATGGATTATCTGGGGTAGCACCGTATCCTAATATGAAGACTGAGGCTCTGGAATCAGACTCAGATTTGGATCCCAGCTTCACTATTACTTGGGGATGTCACTTGGTGTTTCTGAGCCTGCATCTCTTCATCTACAAAGACAAAAAGCACTTACATACAACAAGGATATGCCAAATACAAAACTACGTGTCTTTCTTATATTAACTCATTTGCTCTATGCAACAATCTTATTTAGGCACATGCTGTTATCATCATGCCCATTTTACAGATGAGGAAACTGAGGCCCAGGGTGGTTAATTATCTTACGAAGTCTCACAGGATCAGCACTAGGATGAACCCAGGTGGTGTGGTTCCAGAGTCCATGTTTTTAAGGGCCATGTTTGGGAGTCTCACTGTAAGATGGAACAACAATGGTAACTATGATTTATTAGGAGCTTACTTAGGGCCAGGCATTGTGCTGAAGGCTATACAGGAATTTCTTATTAGTTCATCCCATGGCCTGGATGAAGGAGGGACTATTGTTATTTGCTAACACAAATCTGTCAGGACAGCCTAGTGTATACAAGGCCCTCTATTAAGGGCTGGACCTTCAGGGGTTTCTACAGCACAGAAGTCGGATGTGTCCATAAATAACCATGATTCATGGTAGAATCAGAGCTTGATGGAGCTGGCAGAGAGCTTAGAGATTATCTGGCTTAAACTTATTTTTACTGATGACAAGAACGGACTTGCTTTGTTTTTTTTCCCACAGGTTTTGGGGACTTAATGAGATAATGATAACAAGAGCCAACACTTAATTGCTTGCTGTGTATGTGTATGTGTGTGTGTTGGTGTGTGTGTGTGTTTGTCGGTCTCATTCAACCCTCACAACAACCAGATAAAGCACTATTATTATCCCATTTCACAGATAAGAAAACTGAGTTGGAGAAGTTAAATAAGCAACTCGCCTGATGTTAGCAAGTCGTGGAGCTGGGATGCTGGTAGAGTAGGTTCCAGAACCTGGAGGCTAAACCTCATGTTCTGTCACCCCATTCACAGAAGGTGGTTAAGAAGCCTAGGAGGCAGGGGCTGGATTGGGTGGATCAGAAAGTGTCGTAGACTATAAAGTGTCACACAGACATGAGCTATTATTAGAAAGAGGCAAGGTCCCAAGAGAGGAATAAAGCGGAGCTCAGTGCAAAATCAAGGAAGATCTCTAGGATGAGAGAGCATTTGTTTTGGATTTGGACCTGTGTTCCCCGGTAGGAATAAGGAATGCCCAGGGGAGTTCCCACTGTGGCTCAGTGAAAATGAAACCCACTAGTATCCATGAGGATGTGGGTTTGATCCCTGGCAGTGGGTCAGGGATCCGGCATTGCCATGAGCTGTGGTGTAGGTGGCAGATGCAGCTCGGATCCTTTGTGGCTGTGGCTGTGGCTGGTGGCTACAGCTCCAATTAGACCCCTAGCCTGGGAACCTCCATATGCTGCAGGAGCGGCCCTAGAAAAGACAAAAAAAAAAAAAAAAAGCCAGGAATGCCCAGGGTGTGTGAGGGTGGCCAGGTGGGAAAGTTTCCTTTAGGTCTCCCCTATTAGCACAGCTTGGATGATTGGATTACCTGATTGGCACCTGGCAAAGTGATCAGGACCATAGAAAGCCTTGGGGACCTCCAGCCCAGCAGAGAGTACTCAAAGGGGGATAAAGAGGGAACAGAAGTCTGGTAGCAGGGTCAGGGGTAGGGGGCTGACAGCTGACACCCAAATCCTCACATTCTACCACACTCTAGTTATGAGGCCATGGGCAAGTTACACAACATCTCTGTTTCTTCATCTGAAGAATGAGAATGATAATAATGGCATGTCCCTTGAAGGCTTGTGCAAATTTAACATGCTAATCTGTGTAAAATGTTTACTGTGACAGCTAGCACAGGGTAAGCACTCAATACAAGCTTGCTCTTGTTATTTCTGTTATTATAAGCCCAGGGTACCTGACTAATCCACGATTCAGGGAGGAATGGGGTTAGAAGGAAGACACATGTCTGCTTCAGTCTTCTTTCCTGGTAAACCCAAGTCTGGGAGGGGTGAACTGGTTTGGGAAACAACACAGACCAGCTGCCCCCTCTCCTCCACCTTAGGTTTTGTCTTTGACAATCATTACATCTGCTTTTCAGGGGAAGGCAAGGGGAGACAGGAAGAGGAGACAAAGGCCAGTGGGTCGCTAGTCTTCTGAAATTGGGCAAATAGAGACTGGTCACCAGTGGTTTCTTGGCCATCACTGATTTCTGACATCTTCCTTTCCATGGCTTTGTTACAATTTCTGAGCTCTTGTCGATTACTGTCCCCAGCCCCTTGCATACTATGGATTTACTCTCCATATGTGTCCAGAGGTGGACACATTCCTGCAGGAAAAAGGTAGATGGGGTGGGAAGTCCTTTCCTGAGCAGGTTAATGGCACAATAGCAGTACGAGTGTGGGGTCAGAGCCAGGGTGAAGGGAAATATTATGTGCTGACAGGAACTCCTTCAAGGACTAGGCTGGTGAAGGAGCTTGCATGTCACCATCACACCAGCCCTGCAAGGAAAGTATTTATTATCTCCATTGTATAGATGAAGAAATTTGCCCAAGGTCATAGCTAGCCCATAGAGAAGGGAGTCTAACCTCAATCTATCCAACAAAAGTCATCCTCTTGCATTAGAGTACATGGGAAGGTTGCAGGACTAAAACAAGTATCTTTACTAGTGCCCCAAAAATGGCATTTTGAACATATTTTACACAACATCTGAAAAACTCCATTGACTCAGAGCTGTAGGTTGGGTTGACTTGGTTTGGCAAAAGCAATGCTCCATGGAAGGTACAGATAAGTCTGCTCAAAGGTCACCTCCAATCTCCAGAAAGCACAGTGCTGGAGGCTGGTGCTATCTTTGGTCCAGGTAGAAGGTTGCCATCAGCAAATCAATCTCCATCATGATATAACTATTCGTAGTTATGTTTTGCATGGTTCGTTTGTCAGTGGCTTTCTATTAAGGGGAAGGGAATAGGTCAGAAGCAGAAGGAACTATTCCTGGGCTCTGGCTTTTAGGAAAGCCACCTTGTCCTGTTTACACATCCTCTCTCCGATCCGCCCAACCTAACTGCAGACACGTCATCCTCTAAGCCCAAGTAAGACAGGCAACCAAACAGTCTCCAGTCAGTCAAATGGCTATTGTACAACCAAGGGGGCCCAGAACCCTATCACCTGTGATAAAGGAGAGAGCAGCCCAAGGCTCCTGACCTTGGGCTGTTGGAGAAGAAGTGTATTCCCACAAAGTGCAAGTTCTGGGCTCCTCTCTGTCATGACTCTTGGTTTAGCCACCCCTCCTAGCGCTCACCCAGTTACACCAAATTGTGTGTCAGCACCAGGATGGACCCTAGTTCAGCTTGAAAGGATGAGAGGAGGAAGAAGAAAGTTTCTTAATCAGCAATGAATAGCTGGATGAATCAGGTCTCCTTCAGAAAATGGAACCAAAGGGAAGAAGGGGCCTGTGTCTGGATCACCTTCAAAAAGTCGGGTATGAAAAGAATGATGCAGGGCAAAAGGCTGCAAGAAGAGGGAGGAAGGAAGTGGGAGGGAGAGAAAGGGAGAGAATGTGAGGAGCCTGGTTGCACTGCAGAGCCTGGGAATAAAGTCAGTTGGAAGGCAGCACTCAGGTCACACATCTGAACGTGTCACTGCCAAGTGCCCAGAGGCCAAAAAGCCTGGGTCAGCCTGTCAAGAACTGGAATTTTTTTCCTAACCCTGAAGCCCTAGGTTGATAACAACTAGTTTCGCCTTTTTTTCCACCAACTATTTCAGAGACTCTACAGGTAGAATCTCATCTTCAGCTCTGATTTCCAGTGTTGGTTTTGTTTGATATGGAAGGGAGAAAAAAAAAAGTTTGTGTAGAGATCTGAGAATAGGTAAAGTTGTGCTGCAGATGGAGGAGATGGAGAAGTGGCCCAAACCCCACTGACAGCCCAGCAACTGAGATGAGGCCTTCATCAACTAGGACTGGAACCGTGGGGTTCAAATGAAATAATTTATGTGAACCTGTTGAGTCCAGCCGGTCCCTTGGGACCAAATAAATGTATTTGTTCTTTTTCTGTGGTAGATATTGTCCTGTGTGTGTGTGTGTGTGTGTTGGAGGTGGAGGTGTAGATATTGTCCTTTGTGTGCACGAGGACAAAATGACCTCCATAAGTTGTATTTTTGTGACTGTCCCACCAGCTTCATTACCTGCACTCCTACCATCCTAGTCCAAAACTTTACCTCTTAAATGGCCTTCCTGCTTTGACTCTTGCCTACCAGAGTTTATTCTTCACACAGCAGACAAGAGTGACTTTTTAAAAAACATAAAATGTTATCTTGTCGCTATTCTGTTTAAAACTCTTCGAATGGAGATCCTGTTGTGGCTCAGCAGTAACGAACCCGACTAGTATCCACGAGGATGTGGGTTGGATCCCTGGCCTTGCTCAGTGGGTTAAGGATCCGCACTGCTCTGAGCTGTGGTGTAGGTTACAGACCCAGCTCAGATCCCAAGTTGCTGTGGCTGTGGTGTAGACCAGCAGCTACAGCTCTGATTTGACCCCTGGCCTGGGAACTTCCATATGCCCCCGGGTGCCGCCATTAAAAACAAACAAAAAACCTCCTCAAATGTTCCCACCACACTTGAGGAGATTTTAAACACTTTTATGGGTTATTGGGCCCTAACATGACTTGCACCCAGCAGATTTCATCTCCTATTACTTCTATAGCTCACTCTGCAGTGGCCACCCTGACCCTCGTTTCTGAACCCACCAAGACTGTTCCTCCTCAGATTTGTAACAGATATTCCTTCTGCCTAGAATACCCCCAGCTCCCCTCACCTGTGGGAGGTCTCTGAGCACCCTAGCTAAATTAGCTCCGCCCTTCACCCACCCCCCACTCTGTTTCTTTTGCTTCCTAGCAAATGCTAATGATATGAACTCAACCAGTCTTGTCTATTATTTACTTGTTTATTGTCGGTTTTCCCTTCAACAACAGTCCCTGAAGGGGCACTGTGTCTCTGTGGCCTATCACCCAACCCCCAGTGCCAAGCCGCGCCTGGAACAAAGTAGATCTCTAATATTAGTTGGATAAATGATCTTTTCAAATCCTAAGAATCTTGTGAGGTCTGGGAGAAACCCGGAGTTTCTGTCAGGCTCAGGATTGGAGTCCTGTCTGTCTGAGCACAGCCCTCGCCTTCCTTCCCAGGGTATCTCGCCTCTTTCCACAGTTCCCCATCTCCCACCACCTTTCTCGCACACTCAATCCTCCTCTCCAGAGCAGACATGCTGACTTCTAGTCTCTTTTCAGGGCTTGGTGCCGGTCCTCCAAGCCCTCCCACATTTCGGGGGCTCAGAGACGCCACCCTGTTCCTAAAATGGACCCTGCCGGCTGCGCGAATCCCCCTCCCTGGGCCCCCAATCAGGGGCTGTGAGGGGTCCCACAAGGTCTGTGGTAAAACGGAGAGCGCCTCCCTAGCCCACCGGTAGTAGCGGTTCGGCGCCCTCTGTCCCACTCACTGGCCAAATACCTCCAGGGCCTAGTGGGGGTGAGTTGGAAGCTCCAGGAGTCAAGGGCAATGAGGACATTCAGGGCCGAAATGGGTTTGGGCCACCTTCGCGCAGCAGAACCTTTCTTCATCGGGTCTGGTTTGCCGGCCGGTCGGCTTTGGAAGAGACACCCCACTTAATCGTCCCCCGCTCGCACCCTCCCCCTCCCGTCCTTATCTGCGGAGGCCCGCCTTCCTCCCGGTTCCGAGCCCAGGGGCTGCTGCCGCCCGAGCGTTCAGCCTCGCTCCGGGGCCTCGCCAGGCGCGGACTTCCAGGCCATCATCAGCGTCTGGCGCTTCTGAGCTCCAGTGGGCTAGGGCCTGCGGGTTTCCTCCAGCTGGGGAGGACGGAGAGCGGAGGCGGAGGCAGAAGCAGTTTCAGGCCTTAGGCCCGGCGGTCCGGGTTGGGTGAGACGCTGCCATCATTCGCCGTCTGGGGCACGCGCGGGCCTCTTGGGACCTCGCTGGCGACCCGTAGCTCGGGCACGCGCCTGTCGCAGCCCGCAGGAAGGAGGGGTCCGGCCTGAGGCCCGGGGCGGCGGCCGCCATGGAGATCCCCTCGGCCCGGGGCCGGCGCCTAGGGCTTTGGGGGCGGCCCTGACCGCCCTCCTCAGTGCCCGGGCTGAATAGCGGACGTGCCCCCGGCGGCATTGGGCCACCTCTTCGTCTCCACCCTCCACCGGCCGCACTGCTGCCTGGGCGCGGCGGCGGCGGCGCCCTGTTGAATGGGCTGTGAGGGCCCAGGTTTGAAGCGCTGGCGAACGCGGCCTCCGGGGGCGCAAGGCAGCAGCAGCGGTGGCGACCAAACGGGTATTGGAGTTGGCGGCGGCCATGGAGGGCCTGGCTGGCTATGTATACAAGGCGGCCAGCGAGGGCAAGGTGCTGACTCTGGCCGCCTTGCTTCTCAACCGGTCTGAAAGCGACATCCGCTATCTGCTTGGCTATGTCAGCCAGCAGGGAGGGCAGCGCTCCACGCCCCTCATCATCGCGGCTCGCAATGGACACGCAAAGGTGGTGCGCTTGCTATTAGAACATTACCGGGTGCAGACTCAGCAGACTGGCACCGTCCGCTTCGACGGGTAGGCATATTCTAGCTCCAGCCTCGTCTCTATCGCGCTCGGACCCATGACTCATGGGTCCTCCGCTCCCTCTCTCTTTCTTCATGGAGGTAGCACTTCTCCCATTTTGTACCTCCTGACCTGCCCCATTAATGCCCACTTCTTCTTCTAAGGCTAGTACTCCATCCCATGTTTTGCTGCTCATCCTCATTGGCCCCTACCCATTATTTCCTCCATAGGTAACTAGCCACACCCTCTGTCTTGATACCTAATAGGCATTCTGTATTCCTTACTAGATGGTCTGTGAACAAGCAGTATGGGGGAAGTTGCTGCCCTTTCAGGTTTTCCCATTATCAGTACCGGGGTTGAAACCGAGGTCAGAAATTAACGAGGTCATCAGCTAACATTGAAGACCTCTGTGGAATTATTTGGTCACCCAATTTTTACTCCTTTGAGTGTCCAATAAAGTCCTTAGCGGGTTGCGGAAGCTTCATGTCAAAATAAGCCTCTAGAACTAGCATCACCATCAGCTCTTGAGGGATTGTCATGCAGCCAGACATCCCAAGACATGATTCTGATTCTCACATTGCTGGGGGTAGATATGTTGGCTTTGAAAATGGCACTGGACCTGGTGTAGGAGGAATGATGCCGTTGTTTCATAGGTGTTATCTTGTGATGTTGTGGGGAAGCTTGATAAATTACTGTTATTCCAGGTGGGAGGGGGGTTCAAAAATTTATATTGTTACAGTTAAAACTTGCCTTTTAGGTTTAATTGTAATATTTTGGGGCATGATGATGTTGAGTACAGGATTGTCAGGTTTGACATTATCTTTTCTGTGCTGGATGATTGTAACCTGTTTTACAGATTACAACTGCATGAAAATTTTGCTTCATTGATTGCATTTGTTTTTGTTGACTTGTGGCAGGATATAAGCTATTCTAGGATTTTTCTTCTTTTGAGGTAGATGTGGTCCAAACATAAAATACATATTTTTAATTTTGGTGATTGAAAACTGTTTGGTTAAAACCTGATTAAAAAAATAATTCTTCTTGAAGATGACTAGGGCATTGTTGGATTTTGATTGATCCTTTTTGTAGATTAAAATAATAAGAGTTTTTCTTCTGTTTTAGATGAGAGGGAAATATTTCAGAGTATTACGTTTTACTGAAATGATAGCCCCTGGCTGGTGGTTAATCTCTGGTACCACCTTTCCAGACATTAAGGAGGTGGTCTTTTTCATGTTAACCAGAGATGGCAACCTGATTCTTGTTTGTTTTTCCTTACTGCTTCTGTGTTCTTTCTTTCTGTAACTCCCTGCATTCCCACAGCCTTTACTATACCCAGAGGAGTGAAGCAGAATGACCCCTGAACTTCCAGCACCATTCCCATTGTATAGGCACAAGCATCCATTGAAATATGAATCTGCAATAAGAGCTGCTTGGGAACACGGCTGCTAAGGAGCTTGCTGAGTCCTGTTCTGATGAGGGGAGAATAGTGGCAAGAAAAAATAGTTTCCTAAAACATTTGGAAAGGCTTTGCTTTCCTTTCTTAACCATCAAAGGGAAAGGTATTTTGTGGTGGCAATTGAAGAGAACCTGAAATGACTAGAAATATAGCATTGAGCAGGTATATTGGTTTACCTTGCCCAGAATTCTGCACTGGCCAGTGAAATTGGGAGGTTCAATAAGCAAACGTATTTTGAACATCTACCATGTGCCACATTCCGTGGTAGGGATTAGGTATGCAGAGATGAATAACACACTGTTCTTACTGCGGAGGAAGACAGTCTGGTGAGGGAGGGGGGTGAGAAATGGATGAAATGAGTAATTGCAGATGGCATGTCATTCAGGATTACAGAAATCTTTTGGACTCCGAACGGAAGTGGACAGGAAGAGGAGGTGCTCAGCTTCACCTGGGAGAATCAGGGAAGACTTCACAGCTGAGGTGATGCGTGAGCTCAGTCTTAAAAGGATAGTGGAAAGTGGAGAAGAGGGACAGCAGTAGGGTGTATTTGTAATAAGTGTTTCAGTGCAATTGCAGGGAGGGATTCAAGCCCTTGAATTAAGAAAGAGATTGCGAGAGACTGTAGTGAGCTAGAGGCCAGATTTTGATGATCTTTGTGTAAAATATCAAGTCAGACTGATGGGACTGTAATTGCAAACATTTCTATCATTTGAGATTTTGTCTAAGCCTTCTTCAGTCTTTTGTTTATAGATTTTTGCAATTATGAATTTATTAGCCGCTTTGTCAAAGGAGTTTAGTTTTTTGTTTTTGTTTTGTAATTTATTAAATGCCTGTGATGGCCTAGCCCTGTGCCACTCAAATACTATGGATATAGTAAAAAGATATAGAAAAAATGTAAAGTTTCTACTTTCGAGGAGCTTACAAATTAATTAACAGAGAAGAATAATTGAAATTTATGGCCACCTTTCTTCCCACTCACACCACTCTGTGAGATAATTTTGCAGTTTGTTCCAGTTATTTAGGCATTTCAGAAATAGATGTGGAGAGTGTTATTTGCAAATGTCATGATTTCACTTTACATTCATTCTAGACACTGTGAAAATGTTAGTCTGAGTGAGGTGTTAATAATATGAAGCTCACTCACTCCTTGGGGACTGGAATTTTAGAGGTACTTAGCCAAACCCCTTTCTTTAGATTCCATTGGTACCTGAGACCCATGGCCAGATAGGGATAAAAAGGTTCTCTGTGTGCTAGGTGCATTAGTGTTTTCTAATTTTCAGTAATTTATGTACCATCTTCACGCTTTTTTTTGCCAAATTGTGTACCATCTTGCTCTTTGCCTAATATTAAAAAAAAGAGGACTCATTTGTTAGCTTGATCCTAAGGTACAGTATCTGTGTAATTGTGAGTTTGATATGGCACACTGTGTGTGTGTATGTGTTTAAGAGAGAGACACACACAGAGACATTAAAATCAATAACTTATTTTTTAAAGTCTATATTCTGCCTAAAAACTTCTGTAATACCTTAGAAAACTAAAGTGGATTTCTAATAGAATCTCAAGGGGAAGGGACCACCCACCTAGATTAAGCCTCATGCTGATATTTGAGTCCTTGTCATATCTTTAGGATAATATTTGAGATTATTTTATTTATGGCTAACTGTGTAAAGACTAAAATTGACATAGATGAATGGATAAGAAGAGTCACATAAAAGGGAATGAAAGCAGAACCTTTAAATGGAGAATGGGAAGCTTTAAAAATGTTAGAGAAATGGAACAGAACAAAGGGGAGGTGTCATGTGACCATGGAATGTTGTGCTGGCTAGAGTTCTAAGGGTCTGATTGCTCTGTGTCAGGGTTTGTTGGGAATCCTTCACTCTTGTGTGAGAAGAGGTTTGCTGACATGGATGCAAAGGAGAGCAGGACCTCTGGGAATTCTGAGGATTTTCTTGAGCGGTCCCAAAGTCAGTTCTAGTACTAATACTTTTAGTAAATGTCCAGGTAGAGGAAAGGCATAAGGGGCACAGCATCATTTGACTTCGTTTAAAAAGCTATTTCCAGTATATATTTCAAGGAAGTACATATGATCTAATAAATGACTTTAGAGACTTTGATTAAAGGGCTGGTCATTTACATTTTATGAATTATTTCCATTTAAAATGCTTGAACCAGACATTTTTATTTCAGATTGAACCAGGAAATAGATGAGTTTAGTTTTGTGATCAGAAATGTTATCTTTCATTGGGAAATGTTTCCATCATCTGATGTATACATTTTGTTTAGAAAGGTAAATATCAGATTAAAGTTTCTTGATTTTTAAGGTGAAATACCTAATAGAGAGTTTGCATTGTGATTTTTAAACTGAGTCTAGAAAGGTCATTGTTTTATAGTGCTTCCCCCATAGGCATTAATATTGCATTAATTCAATTATATTTTTATTTATTTTATCTTCATTTTTTGTTATAAATGTGTTTGATATTTTGTTTTGCGACAGTATTTGGCTATTTTAGCTGTATTTTATGGATGGAAATGTCATAGATGTTAGGATTATAAATTCCTTTAATCTTTTTAATGTTTTTGTTTGGATATAGAAATTTAAAAATCACTAAGGCTAATGTATCTGAAGGACGAGTCATTTTATAACACATTTTACAGTGAATATTTTTATCATAAACTGTTGAAAATTTAATTGCCTCAATAAAAATAGATAATTGAAACTTTTTTTAGGCTCCTGTCACATTACTGTAGGGAAAATGGACATTAGTAGATTATACCAGGAAAAGTATGAAATGATTATTAAAAAAACAAGTGAAGTATATACTTCTAATTTAATTTTTACTCTTATGTCATTAATTCTGGTAAATGAGGCCAGAAAAAACTTTAATCATTTTTTGCTCTTTTCTCCCCCATCTTGAAATGGGGGTCCTATTTATCTTGTATAGTTATTGCAAGAGTTAAAGATAATGTGGGAGTTCCCGTCGTGGCGAAGTGGTTAACGAATCCGACTAGGAACCATGAGGTTGCGGGTTCGGTCCCTGCCCTTGCTCAGTGGGTTGACGATCCGGCGTTGCCATGAGCTGTGGTGTAGGTTGCAGATGCGGCTCGGATCCCGCGTTGCTGTGGCGTAGGCCGGTGGCTGCAGCTCTGATTCAGCCCCTAGCCTGGGAACCTCCATATGCTGCGGGAGCGGCCCAAGAAATAGCAACAACAACAACAAAAAGAAAGACAAAAGACAAAAAAAAAAAAGAGTTAAAGATAATGTATGTGAATGTCTATTTTAATGTAACATTTCTTCAGTCTTTATTTAGTTTAGGTTCATGTACCTGGTATGTAACAATTTTATATTTTTAAAGAGTATAAGGAAACATTGTAACTATGTAAATGTAACTGTATATTAATTCCATAATGATTTCTTGATAGATTATATTAATAAGCAGTTTGAAAAAAAGCTTTTTTTTTTTTTTGTTTGCTCTTTAGGGTTGTACCTGTGGTGTATGGAAGTTCCCAGGCTAGGGGTAAAATTGGAGCTACATCTGTGGGCCTACACCACAGTCACAGTAACTCAGGATCCAAGCTGGTCCACCACCTACACGACAGCTCACGGCAATGTGGATCCTTAAACCACTGAATGAGGCCAGGGATTGAACCTGCATCCTCATGATACTAATCGGATTCATTTCCACTGTGTGGCAGTGGGAACTCCCTGAAAAAAAGCTTTTTAAATTGAAACATGTTTGAGCAATGACATACTGTTTCTTTACATATGCTGCATTATGTAGTTTTCAAAGTACTTTTGTATTTTTTGAACACAAAAGTATTTGTATTTGAATAGGCTCATGTAAGCCTTTTAGTTATATATCTGTAAAATGGGCATAATATCTATTTTAGGATTATTGGGAGAAGATTATGAGAATTAAATGAGATATACTGCATATTAAGCATGTAACAGTGCTTAGCATATTGAAAGTATTTATTAGCTATCTGTATTTATCTAAACTTTTTTTTTTTTGCCATGCCCCAAGCCACAGCAGTGACAACACTGGATCCTTAACCCACTGGGCTACCAGGGAACTCCTTAACCTTTTTCTTTAAATGGATTTGTGTCTCTTTTGTTTTTGTTTTTCAATTATGTAAATTAACTTTAATTAAATTGGATATAGAAATATGTATTTTTAATTAGTTAAGGTCACATCTAATAAAGTGCATAAATCTTAAGTGTACAGTGTTAAAAAATATTAATAGTTTACATCCATGTAATCACCTTCTAGATTAATATGTGAAAGTTTCCCTTGTGCCCTTTCTCAGTCAGTTCTCCTCCCCCACCAAAAGTAATGATTATTTTGACTTTTATCACCATAGATTAGTTTTGCTTGTATTTGAACTTCCTATCAATGGAATCATGTAGGGTACTCTTTTCTGTCTCACTTCTTTTTGCTTAACATAGTATCTATGAGCTTCATCCATGGAATCACATGTATCAGTGGTTTATTATTTTTATGCTTTGTAGTATTCCATTACATGAATATATGGCAGTTTATTTATCCTGTTGGTCGTTTCTAGTGTTAGACTATAATGAACAAAGTTGCTATGAATGAACATTATTGTATATGTCTTCTGGCGGACATTTGCATTTATTTCTCTTTGGTATATACATCAAGGGGTGGAACTGCTGGGTCATAACGTTAGTGTACGTTTAACTTTAGTTATTGTCAGTCAACCTCCAAAATGGTTGAACCAAATTACATTCCCACTCTATCAATGAGAGTTTGAGTTGCTCTACATCCTGGCCAATACTTTATATTGTCATCTCAGTGTTATTTATTTCAGCTATTCTACTGAATGTATATTGGGAACTCCTGGTTTTAATTTGTATTTCCCTGGTAATTATCTTGAACATCTTTTCATATGTTTATTGGTTATTTCAGTATCTACTTTTGAAGTATACTTGTTCAGTCTTTTCACCCATTTTTTAATTGGGATGTTTGCCTTTTTAGACATTTGTCAAATAAATCTATTGCAAATATCTTCTCCCAGTGAGTGGAATGCCTGTTTGCTTTCCTCACACTGTCTATTGATGAAAAGAGGGTTTTTTTGTTGTTGTTGTTGTTGTTTTTTTTTTTTTTTTTTTGGTCTTCTTAGGGCCACGCCTGCAGCATATGGAGGTTTCCAGGCTAGGGGCTGAATCAGAGCTGTAGCAGCCCGCCTACAGCAACTCAGGATCCCAGCTGCATCTGCAACCTGTACCGTAGCTCATGGCAGTGCTGGATCCTTAACCCACTGGGCAAGATCAGGAATTGAATCTTATGGATACTAGTCGGATTTGTTACTGCTGAGCCATGATGGAAACTCTGAAGTTTTAAATTTTAATGAAGTCTAATCAGGTTTTTTCTTTTATGGTTAGTGCTTTTTTTTTTTTTTTTTTGCATTATGTTTGAGAAATCATCAACCACAAGATCATGAAGGTTTTCTTTTCTTTTTTTTTCTGCTTTTTAGGAGGTTCCCAGGCTAGGGGGCCAATCGGAACTACAGCTGCTGGCCTACACCACAGGCATAGCAACATCAGATCTGAGCCACCTCTGCAACCTACACCACAGCTCATGTCAATGCCAGATCCTTAACCCACTGAGAGAGGCCAGGGATCGAACCCGAAACCTCATGGTTCCCAGTCGGATTCATTTCTGCTGAGCCACGATGGCAACTCCTCCATTTTCTTTTTTAAAGAAGGTTTTTATTATTTTGCTTTCCACATTATAGGTTTATGCTACTTCTCAAATATTTGTGCATAGAGTCAAGGTTAATTTTTTTCCAAGCAGGTATCTAGTTGCTGCTTCCTCACTATTTATTAAAAAGACTGCACTTTCTACCTGTACTTTAAAAAGTTTTTATTGAAGTGTATTTGATTTACAGTGTTGTATTAATTTCTGCTGTACAGCAAAGCAGTTCATTCACACACACATATATATATGCATTCTTTTTAAGTATCTCTTCCATTATGATTTATTATAAGACATTAAATACAGTTCTCTGTGCTACACAGTAGGATCTTATTGTTTATCCCCTCCATATATTATAGCTTCTATCTGTTAACCTCAACCTTCCACTCCATTCCTCCCCATCCTTGGCAACCACAAGTCTGTTCTCCTTATCCATGAGTCTGTTTCTCTTTTGTAGATAGGTTCATTTGTGTCATATTTTAGATTACACATATAAGTAATATCATATGATATTTGTCTTTCTCTTTCTGACTACCTTAACTTAGTATAATACTCTCTAGGTCCATCCATGTTGTTGCAGGTGGCATTTTTCATGGCTGAGTAGTATTCCATTGTATACCCAGTGAGTGAGGCCAGGGATCAAACCAAACCTGTGTGGTCATGGATACTAGCCAGGTTTGTTACCACTGAGCCACTATGGGAACACCCAAATTTATTTTAAGTCATGACTTCCATTACAGTGAAAAGCACAGATCTTTTGTGTGAGGTTTGATAAGTTTTTTTCCCCTAAATATTCATCCATGTAGTCACTACACAGATCAAAATATAGGACATTTCTAGTTGCTTTAAGCCTTTTCAGAGTCAATCCTATACTCTCCCCCATAGGTAACCCTATAGGTAATTGTTACCGTGAATGCTTTTGCCTATAAGATTTTGCACCATTATTTGGAACCGAAGAAGTAATTGCTTGAATGTTTATAAAGTGGGTCTTTTATTTTCAGCAGAAGTGATAGATGGTGCGGTTAATCGGGGTTATCTGCCTGAATGCTTTTCCTCCCAAAACAGTGTCTAACACAGTGTTATTGTAGAGATTGGGGTGGCTTTCTTGCTAATGTATTAGAGAAACTATGGTACCTAGAGGGTGCTGGGAAGGAAGAACATGCTGTGCTCCTAGGAGCCAGCGAATCCGCATACATTTCCTCTTTGTTTTCTGAAATTTATTTGCTTTTGCTAGTAGAAAGTCAGTTATTCTTCCTTTCTTTAGGTTTTTATACTTTAGTAGTAATAGCTAATATTTACTGTGCTCGTACAAGTACTATGCAAAGTGCTTTACTTAAATTACCTGATTTTATTTTCACCCAAGCTAATGTTTTACTAGTGTTTCTGTAGATTGAGGTTTCGGTCAGAAAATAAATGAATACATCCTTTAAATTTGTGTTAGGGCAGGTGACCTCCATTTTCTAACTGTGTTCTCTTCATGAACAGGTATGTCATTGACGGTGCCACTGCTCTTTGGTGTGCAGCAGGAGCAGGACATTTTGAAGTTGTTAAGCTTCTAGTCAGTCATGGAGCCAATGTGAACCATACCACAGTAACTAACTCGACCCCCCTGCGGGCAGCATGCTTTGATGGCAGATTGGACATTGTGAAATACTTAGTTGAAAATAATGCCAACATCAGCATTGCCAACAAATATGACAACACCTGCCTAATGATTGCAGCATATAAGGGACACACTGACGTGGTCAGATACCTTTTAGAACAACGTGCTGATCCGAATGCTAAAGCACATTGTGGAGCTACAGCGTTGCACTTTGCAGCTGAAGCTGGGCACATAGATATTGTGAAAGAGCTGATAAAATGGCGTGCTGCTATAGTAGTGAACGGCCATGGGATGACGCCATTAAAAGTAGCAGCTGAAAGCTGTAAAGCTGATGTCGTCGAACTGTTGCTCTCTCATGCTGACTGTGACAGGAGGAGTCGGATTGAAGCTTTGGAGCTCTTGGGTGCCTCCTTTGCAAATGACCGTGAGAACTATGACATCATGAAGACATACCACTATTTATATTTAGCTATGCTGGAGAGGTTTCAAGATGGTGATAACATTCTAGAGAAAGAGGTTCTCCCACCAATTCATGCTTATGGGAATAGAACTGAATGTAGAAATCCTCAGGAACTGGAATCCATTCGGCAAGACAGAGATGCTCTTCATATGGAAGGCCTCATAGTTCGGGAACGGATTTTAGGTGCCGACAACATTGATGTTTCCCATCCTATCATTTACAGGGGAGCTGTTTATGCAGATAACATGGAATTCGAACAGTGCATCAAGTTGTGGCTTCATGCCCTGCACCTCAGACAGAAAGGTAACAGGAATACCCATAAGGATCTTCTTCGATTTGCCCAAGTGTTTTCACAGATGATACATTTGAATGAAACTGTGAAGGCCCCAGACATAGAATGTGTTTTGAGATGCAGTGTTTTGGAAATAGAGCAAAGTATGAACAGAGTAAAAAATATTCCAGATGCTGATGTCCACAGTGCGATGGACAATTATGAATGTAATCTCTATACCTTTCTGTATTTGGTGTGCATCTCCACCAAAACCCAGTGCAGTGAAGAAGATCAGTGCAAAATTAACAAGCAGATCTACAACCTGATTCACCTCGATCCCAGAACTCGTGAAGGTTTCACCTTGCTGCATCTAGCTGTCAACTCAAACACCCCTGTTGATGATTTCCACACCAATGATGTCTGCAGCTTTCCAAACGCGCTTGTCACAAAGCTCCTGCTGGACTGTGGTGCTGAGGTGAATGCTGTGGACAATGAAGGGAACAGTGCCCTTCACATTATCGTTCAGTACAACAGGCCCATCAGTGACTTTTTGACCTTGCACTCTATCATCATTAGTCTAGTTGAAGCTGGCGCTCACACCGACATGACAAATAAGCAGAATAAGACTCCACTAGACAAAAGTACAACTGGGGTGTCAGAAATACTACTTAAAACTCAAATGAAGATGAGTCTCAAGTGCCTGGCTGCCCGGGCAGTTCGGGCTAATGACATTAACTACCAAGACCAGATCCCCAGAACTCTTGAAGAGTTTGTTGGATTTCATTAAGTGACTGGATATGTAAAATCGTTTAATGTGGTGCTAAAAAGTAAAGGACTTTAATCACAGACAATAGAATTATGTGTTCATAAATTCTACTTTTCTTTCCACTACTCTTCCTCCCTACCCAGCCTTCCTTAGTTTTGTATGTGGTCTTCTTGCCTCATATGGTAATTGATTTCAAATACACTTTAAACAAAGCCACATTGTTTAGGTGTAACTATAATTTAATGTGTTTGGATATTGGTCACTTAACTTTTTTTTTGAGGAATGAATATAAAATATTTCGTTTATGTAACAAAGGACATTTATGATTTGAAGTTGATAATTTTTTTTTTTTTAAACTGCCTACAAAAGTATTTCTGTTAAGCCTGTGTCAGCATGTTATCCTTTGCAGCAGTTCTGAGGATTTCATGAAGAAAAGCAACTAAAAGTAATAGATTATCCAGATGTTCTGCACATGCCAAACTGCTATAGGTAGTTTTCACTCTTCCATTATTTATGTGAAGTGATAACAACACATTAGAACATCAGGAGGGTTTTAAAAAGTATAGCTGCAGATTAATCTGAAAAAATGTGCTCACTTAATAATAGTTACAAATTTATAAAGTTAAATCCATTGAAATTGTTGAATTATGCTGGGTGATACATACAAAATAGTAGTATTCTTAAAGCAACTTTTCAGAGACTATTAATGGACTATTTGCTTTTAGGCTTGGATTCTAAAATTTGTGGAAATCTCAGTTTTAATGTAATTAATCTAAATTGTAACAGCCTGCATTTGAGTCAGCTCACAGACATGTAAAAATTATGAATGCTTTGTTTTCTTATGAAACAAATAGTTATACATTCTATTTTTGTCCCCTTTGCCCTTTCCTCCTATGTGGTATCTTTTAAAATTGGAAACTACTTTTCCAGAGGGCATTATTTGTGCCTCCCTAAGATGGTGTTTATGACACATGAAGAGGAACTGGATATTTTTAATGTTTTCACTTCAGTCTGTGATAATAAGTAGAAAAACCACTAGTGTGGTATAGGAAGTTCAATGTTTTTGATGATGAAAATAATTCCCAATGACATTTTGAAAGATACTTCTGTTTGAGGGCAGCACATTTTGCAACCACAAAATGTTACTTTTTCTGACAGGCTATATGGAGGTCTTAATGTTTTTTGGTTTATTTTTAATGGCAACACTTTAACTGTCAGACTAAAAGAATATTTCGTGATTATCTTTTAAGCATCACAGAAATTCAAGTAAAGGTACACACCTATTTCTATTGATGTTAAAAATGATAAATAAAATTAGCTATATCTGTATTTTTCTCTCTAGTGCCAAATGAATGCCTTAGCTACTCATAGTGCATGGTACTGTAAGTGAACACCTGCAGCTTTTTTTCTTTAATGAAAAGCACTATAAAGATGTAACAACATCAGATACAAACAAACAAAACTTGTAAAGTTTCAGTTAACATTTTATGTATGGCTATTGCTTTGTGAAGTGTAAGAAAAAGTTTGCAGTTGGACAGTATAGAACATAATGACCAAGCCAAAATCAGCACCTAGGGCCTTAAATAAAATAGAGAAACCCCATGAAATGAAATACTTTGAAGGGTGGGAGGGAATGGATGGAGGGACTTTAAAAACTTCTTCCCCCAAGAATGCAAGATACTTTTACTGTTGTAGTTATACTCTGTGTGTCTTCTTGCCTTAGGAGTGTTTTGATGGTGAGTTCTGTCATGGTAATATATTTGTGTTTCTAACCTGAGATTTTTACAAGGAAGGTTTTTAGGATGGTTTGAGTCAGCCCTAAGTTGAAAATTACTGGCCTTGATTCTTGGCAACTCTCATGATCTGAAAGAGGAAATGCACATTTTCCAGGTGAGTGAATCACACCTTTTTCACAGCTCAGATCAGACCTTGTATTTTTTAGACTTCAAGGCCTGCTTTTTTGACAGTCTGAGGAATGGCTATGATACTTGGTATTTACATGGTTCCATTCTTAATGTATATTCTTTTTAAACATAATATCAAAACTATCAAAACTTAAAATATCAGATTATGTTGCATGTTTTAAAAACCATTTCATCTCTTTGGCTACCCAGGACCAGAACTATTTTAGATATTTATAAAATGAGGATAATGATTATCTGTACATATTCAGACATCAAAATTTAATGACACAGTTTTTAAGACGGGAAGACTGAATGCTGGAGAGATTAAAACTGCTGATTAAAATGCTGACAAAGTTGGAGAAAGAATTTGAAGACAGTGGAATAGACTATGAACTCTGCTAATGAATGGTAACTGACATTTTTTTTTTTTAAACTATAGTATAGCAGTACATTGTACACTATATTGCTAAGGATCTAATTTTGTCTTGTAAAATAAATCCAAATATGTATTGTGAAACACCTGTGTAAAACCATTCTTGAAACAAGTGATCTACATGCCTGTTTTTTTGTTTGTTTGTTTGTTTTTTGGTAGAATTATTTTAAGATATGTTTAGCCAAACCCTTCCAAACTTACATTTTGTTTTGTTTTTAAGGAAAATAGATAGGTAAGCAAGGTGATAGTTGTGTATCTCATCTCTGAGAGCACTAGGCTATTGCCACTTTCTAGCCACTTTTGTCATTTTTATATTTATTATTAGTAGAATTATGCTTTGGATTGTAAGTCTTCCTTGATAACATTACAGATTCAGTCAGAACTTCTTGGTCTTGCTCAGTAATTGTCATATAAATTTGGTTGAACTAGAGGCCTGGGTGGATGAATGCCTGGGCAAACCATGTGAAATCTGAGTGGGTTTTGTACTTCAGAGTTGGTAAAATTGAACTCTTGAGTTTAGGTAAGGAATGGGCATCAAATCTATCCTTTCAACTGCTAAAGAAGGGGAAGTTTTTTGACCTAAGAATTTGGACACTATGGTTTTCAGTCTACCTTGGATTGCTCTAGTAGGCCACGGTCTAAGTACCTTCAGACAGACAAACCAAAAGGCAAGCTTTGGTCTTGCTTCTGGGAAGGGTTTTATTTCATTACACGAATAGTTGATTCATAACTAGTAATTATGAGAAATTTAGGTATGATAGCACTGGTTGAAGTAAAATATAATTTGTGGGCAGCAGCTCCATAAGTATCAACTCTGCATTTGGCAAGTGTTTTTGAAAATCAAAATCCCAAGGGAACAATATCCTGTTATAGGTCTCCTCAGTTGAGGCAGCTACTTTAGGGATAAGGCCACTTTGGATAATTCAAGCAGAAGCATTTCTTATTTGGGGAGTGGGGCGGGGTGAGGATTGAGTTGTTGGACTTTGGATTACAGTTTGCTGGTTTTAGAAGCAGCCAGTGATTGAACAGAGAGTGGATGGGTAAAAGTTTAAAGGACCTGTTTTTATGGTAGATTTTTCTGTAAAAATCTTAAATGTTCCTTTTCAGGCTAGCCAGATATATCAATGTACAGATGACTACTCCATTTTCCTGACTATACTATAACATTAAAATGAGTTAAAACCAAACTCTGCGTTTTGCTCTATGAAAAGTTATTAGTCCATAAGATTTTAAGCTGTGTGTTCACTTCTACTCTGAAAACGCACAGCCCTGCTCTGGATACCTTTTTGGAAAGTAGAGGGCTCCTAATGTGTATGGCACATTGCTGGGCTTTCTCATACATTCTTGGCAGACTTGCCCAAATCCTCAGATGGGCTGGGTTGTACAGTATCTTTTCCCCCAAATGTGGGATCTGAAATAAATACTACATGGATAGTGGTGATAGATATATTAATTTTTAAAGCTATAAAGTAAATGTGGTCTTTAGTCCTAGGTTTGTGGTGTGTTCATTTGTGTTAACGTGTAGGGAAGGGACACTGACTCGATGGTTATGGGGAGTGTTATCTTGATTATGTGCAGGGGTGCGAATTGCTCAATTATTAACAGCTTTTCATTTAGGGGTGAGTCATGTGATGAGTGGCCTAATCAGAAAAATGAAGGAATGAAGATGCAAGCTTTGCCAAGTGATCACATGAACAAGGTTTTGTATCTTTTTAAAATCAGGTGTTGTAAAATTTGTGCATGGCCTTTTTTGTTGTTGTTGCTTAGTAATTGATAGAGGAGAAAAAAATGAGGGGGCAAAAAAAAAACCCCTCGGCTTTGCTAACCAATCTTTTCAGAGGTACATGGCTGGGGAGTAAAATCTGACTGGCGTAACGTGTTGAAAGATCCTCTATAATATCCACCCTATCCTGCAATCTTCCATATAGAGGACATACATTGTTGTATTCTAGTAATTCACTGTGATTTATAACAAACCAGTGATGTCATTCTATTGTGCACTTTTGTCAAACCATTTATGTGACTTTAATAAACATAGTAAACTTGCTGACTGCACCAGAGGTCTGTTAGTGATTCATATATTGCATGACATTTTCTATTTGAGTTTGACTATTTTTAATTTCGTGATAACTGACAGTCCTAATAGCCCAGCTAATTTGAAACTAATAATATTGCTGTGTAAAAGGAAAAATTGGTGTTTGTGTTCAGTAAATGTTTGAAAAAAAACTACCTTGAAGTGTGTGTCTTTATTGTTCAGTGTGCTTTAGTTGAGATGATCTTCTGTTGAATTCATTTTTAAAAAGTTGTCAAGGTTATATATACATGTGCCTGGGGAAAAAATTCAGACAGTAAAGAAAACTTCAAATATATATATATATATGTGGTTTTTTTTTTTTTAAGTTTCCTTTTCATCTTGTCTCCCACCTGGACTCTTGAGAGGGCATTCACTAGTTTTTTGAGTAGCTTCCCAGGATCTTTGTGTGTGTATATGTACTTTTTTTCTTTTTGTTTTTTAAAAAATGCAAATAGACTTTTACCTTTCCTACACAATTCTGCATCTTGTCTTTTTCATTTAATGTATCTTGGATTTTTTGTTTCATTGTGGTATGTATTGATTTTTTTTGGTTTTTTTTTGGGCCGCACTCACGGCACATTGGAGGTTCCCAGGCTAGGGGTCTAATTGGAGCTGTAACTGCCGACCTATGCCAGAGCCACAGCAACCCCAGATCCGAGGCGTGTCTGCGACTTATACCCCAGCTCACAGCAATGCCGGATCCTTAACCCACTGAGCAAGGCCAGGGCTCTAACCCGCATCCTCATGGATACTGGTTGGGTTCTTTATTGTGGAGCCACGATGGGAACTACCTGTATAGATTTTTTAAAGAAATGATTTTGTAGCATTTAATTCTACAGAAGTACTTTTTTTTGGCCACTCCAGGACACATGGAGCTGCTGGGCCAGGGATCAGATCTGAGCTATAGTCAAGACCTAAGTTGCAGCTGTGGTAACGCCAGCTTAACCCACTGACAAGCTGGGGATTGAACCCACATCCCAGCACTCCCAAGAGGCTTTGGATCCTGTTGTGCCACAGCAGGAGCTCCAGGATGGATTTAACATTTATTTAATCAAGGCTTACTATGGGGTTTTCAGATTTCAGTTTATTGATATTCCAAATACTGCTTGAGTGAACACACTTATAAATTGTATTCAGAAGAACAAATTCATTGCTAGCCCTGGAATGTCTGGTTTAGTGACCAAGTATTAAGAACCTTGACAGAGGTGATCCAGTTCCCTTCCACCTCCCTGCATTCCTGTGGGCATCAATGTTATCTAGTCATTTAGTTTTGGCCAAGATGATTAATGGAAAATATTATCTCATAGTTTTGATATGTGTTCCTTAATTATGAATGAATTTGACAGATATTTACTGACATTTTGTATTCCTTTTGTTGCTTTTGGGTTGTCTTTTTCTTGCTAGGTGTTAGGAATTTCTTGGAAGTTTAAGGCAATTTTCTCTGTCATATGTCACAGTTTGTTATTTGACTTTAAATATAGTAGTTTTTATAGGTACTAAGTTTTTATCTTGCTTGTAAACTTGCCTCTATTCCGAGTTCATATGTATTTTTACCCATGTTTTCTTATAGTGCTTTTATGGCTTTTCCCTCCCACTTCTCTCTTCCTTCCCCTTCCTTTTTGTTTTTTTTTTCTTTCTCCCTTCTTTTTTTTTAAATCTTTCATCTACCTGGAATTTATTTTGATTAGGAGTCCAGCTAGCCAAGAACTCTGTCCATTATTTTCCACTGATTTGAATCATAAACCAAATCCCCTTAAGTGATATGGATCTATTTCTGGGTTCTCTCTTCTCTTCTATTTGCTTATTCTTTTCTGTTGGTTTTCTGTTCTGTGTGGTGGAACCCTGGGGATATTGTCTGGGCTCTTTTCATCACTTATTAACTCTGTGACCTTGGGCAAGTTAACTTTTCTATCCAAGGCTCAGTTTTTGTGCATTGGGACAATAACACTTACCTAAGTTGTGGTGAGCAAATGGAGAATTAAAATGCTTAATGTTGTGCTGACACATAGTGAAGGGCCAGGTAAATATTAAGTATTAAGATTAGTTGGGGCTAATGTTTCTTCATTTGTCCTTTTTTAAGGAGGGGGAATAATTTTTTCATTCTTGTATGTTTTTTTCCCAGATGAACTTTGGTGTCATTTTACCACATGGAAAGATTTTTGTTTAGACTTCAATTAAGAGTTTAATTTAGGGAGACTTGCCATTTCTAAGTCTGAGCCTTTTTATCCAAAAGAAAGATATGCCCATTTAGTTAAGTCTTAATGTCTCTATCCAGAATTTTTTTTTTTTTTTTTTTTGTCTTTTGTCTTTTCGGGCCCTCACCCCACAGCATGTGGAAGTTCCAAGGCTAGGGATTGAATCGGAGCTACAGCTGCTGGACTACACCAGAGCCACAGCAACGCCAGATCTTTAACCCACTGAGCAAGACCAGGGATCGAACCTGCCTGCGTCCTCATGGATACTAGTCAGATTTGTTTCTGCTGAGCTCCAACAGGAACTCCTTAAAGTTTATTTTTAGTGAAGGCCTTACAGTTATCTTCCTTTTATTATCATTAGTTTTTCTGTTTATATTGTGGATAGGAGCCTTTCTTCCATTAGGTATACTTCTAAATGTTAATGTTTTTATACAACCATTTTAATGGATTTTCCTTTTTTTAAAAAATAATTTTTTCAGTTGCTCCGTTTGGATGTCCCAGATACACTAATCATGATTTACAGGCAATATTCATGCCTCATATTTCTTTCTTTTACCTAATTACAATAGTTAAGGTTACCAGAAGAGTAAGAAGAGTATTAAATGGTGGTACTGGAGCATGTTTGCTTTCAAATTTAGATTTAGGGAGTCCCTTTATGGAGATCTGAAAAAAAATCATTTAGTGCAACTTTCTCACTTTATAGTTGAGGATACAGGACCACAAAGAAATGACTCACACATCTAAGGTCACACAAGGACCAAATGTCAGAACTGGGGTTAGGCCTTGGGTTTCTTGACCCACCGAACAGTGCTCTTTCATTGTAAGACTCTCATGCCAGTACCAGAGCTCATCTTAGGATTTCTGCCAGGTCTGTATTTGGCAGCAATGTCCAACTAGACTGCAAAAATCACCTGAGAAATTCCAAATCTTTTTTTGTGTGCTTCAAGTAATGCCTGCTGTATTAAAGTGATACCCACCAGCACTCCCACTCCTGGGCATATATCCAGACAAAACTACAATTCAAAAAGATAATGCACACCTATGTTCATAGCAGCACTACTGAGAAGAGCCAAGACATGGAAACAACCTGTCCATAGACAGATGATTAAGAAGATGTACATATACATAATGGAATACTACTCAGCCATAAAAACAATGAAACAATGCCATTCTCAGCAACTAGAGATTATCATACCAGGTGAAGTAAGAAAAGAGAAAGACAAATACCATATGATATTGCTTACATGTGGAATCTAAACTATGGCACAAATGAACCTATCTACAAAATAGAAGCAGACTCACAGACATGGAGAACAAACTTGTGGCTGCCAAGGGGGATGGAGGAGGGAGTGGGATGGACTGGGAGTTATTAGATACAAACTATTACATTTAGAATGGACAAACAATAAGGTCCTACTGTACAGAGCAGGGAACTATATCCAATCTTTTGGGCTAGACCATGATGAAAAATAACAAAATGAAGAATGTATATATGACTGAGTCACTTTGCTCTACAGCAGAAATTGGCACAACTCTGTAAGTCAACTATACAATAATTTTTAAAAAAAGTAACACTCAGACTAAAGAAAATGCTGGCAGTAATACATTTCATCCGATACTTAATCTGGAAATTAGGTAGCTCACAAAATCTTAACTTTTTGGCCAGCTTAGAAAAAATTATGTTATTCTAATTTGGCTGTGGTTTGTAAATTTGATGTGTGCTCAGTTCTGGCTACGGTTTGCTTCTGCCTCATCTAGTGGGAACAAACTTGGAAATTCGTGCTTATTGAGCACCTACTGTGTATCAGACACTATACCAGGGATGTGCATGCCGAAAGAATGATTCTCTGCCCTCGATAAGCTTGTTGTCCAGGTGGATGCCCTTATTTGAAATCTGATTTTCTATTTTTCCTGAGATTTTAATTTTAAAAGTTTATGATGTTACCTTTGAACTATGGCTTGGGCTACCTCCTGAAAATGTTTCAGAAAACTACTATCATTTTTTATGTAGTACTAGGGAGCCAGGAACAAAGAACATGCAGGACTGATTAGAAAGGATGAGTCCTTAGGGCATGGTGTCCTGCGCCTATCTCTGTTCTTTAAAAAAAATTTTTTTCTGCTTATACCCTACTTTGAGCCTCTTGAATTGGCCAGGTACATTTCAGTCTGTATCTTATTGAAAAGCTTCCGAGGCCAGGTGCCAGACTTCTAGCCCTCCCTTCACACTAGAGCAGCAAAGCTCCTGTTCCGGTTTCAGTTTCCGTTTGGAACATGCTGTCCTACTTCAGTGTGATGTTGAAGCTAGTGGAATAGATAATGATACAAAAAACACCCTGCAGATTTAATGGGGTTGATTAAGCTTGACTGTCCTTTGAGAGGAATGTAGTTGACATTAATACTAATAGAAGGATAATTTGGAGAGACTTTTTTTTTTTTAAAGGGTAAGAAGTAGTGCAGAATAAAGGGCAACATGACATTAGCTGAAGGTAAAAACAAAGGCCAGTGTGGTGAAAACAGGACATTCACTTCTAATGGCTGTACTGTCACTCAGGGCGTATCTGGTGGTGGAGAAACCTGGCCACTTCTTGTTTGGGGAGAGGTGTGGTTGCGGTGAGTCACTATGCCGGAAAAATAGCACAATGAAGCCAGGTGCTTCTGTTACAGGCTGCCCGGCATCTTAAGGCTTAAAGTCCAAAGTCTAGTGTCTTATTTGGGGAGTGTATGGATGCTAAAATCTCCTGAGTACGGATGGAGAGAGCAACTTGTTTTTTCAAGACCTAGGAAAGGCGACTTCCACGTCTCCTGGGAGCTTGTTCACATTTCCCTGAGAAGAGTTATTCTCCCTCTGTTGTGGTTGTGTTAGCACTTTGCCCCCTTCACCTGATACCCACCTGTTAAGAAATACCACCTTCCTTAATGAAAACCCAGAAGCTCTACTGTTGGCCCTGGAAGGATGTCCCGTGGGGGTCTTGACTGATTACCGCTGCCACCAAGATAGGCTGAAAAGGCAACTGGGAAAGGCCAGCTGTGAGAAACTGATGTGGAAGTCTAGAGAATAACAGAATCTAATGGCCCTAGATTTTGCTGCTTCTATACGCTTAATGTGCTTAAGATCATCTCACAGGATTGGACCTGCGGACTGGGGTAGAATGTGGCCTGTGTTTCTGATTTAGGTAGCCCTGGGACCCCACTTTGAGAAGCTCAGCCCTCGAGAGATCCTCGGCTTTAAGAGGCACACTTGGCCATCCAAGCTCTCGTGCCCACACCATCTGATGCCAGAAAGAAGTGCTCTTACCTGGATTCCTTCTTTTCAGCTCTCAGCCTGCTGGCACTGAGGGATGCTGTAATTGATGTGCTCTTCCCCACAAAACACCAGACGATGGCACAAGGGCCTGAAGCCTCTCTCGAATCTACCCAAGGTGTGCCCTTCGGCTTCTGTATCTTCTCTGAGGGCCGGTGCCCCTCTGGCATGGGGCCTCACCATGTCAGTAAACAGAGAGACCCCCAGAACCTCCTGTACCTCTCAGTTCACGGCTCCTTGTTGGAGGTCTTTCCCCTCTATAGACAGAGAGCCTAGAACTGAAGAAATCCTGACCAAACTCTAGAAGCGCCTTGCTGTGGGTAACTTGGTTTGCAGTCAGAGCTCAGCCCAGGCACGCCGTCCTCCTGCGCGCTGGCTGCAGAACTGCCTTAGTACCACGGCCCCACCTGGAAGTCGGCGCAGCTGTTCGGAGTAGTGTCCAGGACCAGCTGATGATGCTTTTAAAAGACTGAATCATTTTTAAGTTGATTATGCTTTGTGATAACACTGGAGCTCAGCCCTTAGCTCCATCATAAATAGCACTTTTTTTTTTCTTTCTTTTTAGGGTCACACCCACAGCATACGGAGGTTCCCAGGCTAGGGGTCTAATCAGAGCTACAGTCACCGGCCAGAGCCACAGCAATGCGGGATCCGAGTCTGCAACCTATACCACAGCTCATGGCAAAGCCAGATCCTTAACCCATTGAGCGAGGCCAGGGATCGAACCTGCATCATCATGGATGCTAGTCAGATTTGTTCCTGCTGAGCCATGACGGGAACTCCCATAAATACTTACTCTTAACCACCAGATAGAGCATTGCTAATAACTTCCCTCTATGAACCATAATATGATTTTTATGTTGATTTGAGGTTGTCGTTTGGCTGCTTGCCGCCAAATACTAAAAATGCTTCAGAGACTGCTGTCCATCTCCCCTTCTCAGACATTAGCAAATGTGCCCCCAACTCCTCAAGGAGCCCCCTAGGGGCTCTGAGGACCCTGGAGAACTGAGTGATCTCCTACAGCAAATTCCACTCTGGAGACTTGCTAAACAAGAAAGTCTTTTGCTGTGGAACTTGGGGCTCTGTCTTAACTTCTCTGCTTCTGAGCATCCCCATCTATGGGAGAACAGAACCTCATAATTTCTAAGGGTCTATGGGCTTCTTGGGATTCCAACGGGATGAGAATAGAATGGAGACAACTTAAATTTAAGAGTAGCTTGTGGGTAAAGGTGAACCTGTAAGTCAGGGTATGAGTCTGTAAGTCTGCTCCAAACTGGGCTGGAGCAGAGTAAACCTGAACAGCAGTACGATGACAGCACAGCTCCTATTCCTCAGCATAGAAGGGTACCTGTGCATGTTTTCTAGACTGTCCATTCACCTCTGTCGACCTCATCTCTCAGCACACTAGTGTTGCCTTTGAAACAAAAATGATGCCCTGGCCCTTCTCCCAACCAATTAAATCTGACTCCCGGGGATGGGCTCTGGCATAGGTAGCCTGTAAAGCTCTCAGGTGATTCCGATGCGCAGCCAGGCCTGAGAGACACTGCTCTGGCATGAGGCGCTTGGCTCCCGGTAAAATGCATCTTCTTTGCTTGCCCTACCAGCACTCTTAAGGCCAATCTTGGACATTTATACCCCAGAGCAAATAATTTCAGAAAAGGAGACTTGACAAGAGACAGAGGAGAAAAAGAGAGCAACACAGTGTGAGGGCTGCAGGTTTGACAATACACATAAGCCTCCCAGTTTTTCCCACCTTTTGACCATTTAGCTCTTCTTGGTGTAGGGTGGGGAAGGGCAGGGAAGGACTGTGACCTTCTGGGGATGAAGGGAGCCTCTGACCCACAGGTGGCAGTTCAACTCTGGGCTGCATCTGACATTTTGCTTGGCCTGCAGAGTGGCTGCACGTGGCAATTAAAAAAAAATGGGATGGCCAATCTCTAAAAGTCAGGTTTCACATGAACATGTTCTCCAAGTTGATGGTGTTTGATAGAAGACTTGGTGCAAGACCAAACAATGCATGTCTGGGTGCAGAGTCACATCTCCTGTAGCCAGGTGACTCCATTCTTGAGGGCAATGACTCAATGAAATATGATTTTAAAATGTTTACTTCGAATTTTGGTTTCACCGTTTGAGAAAAAGAGTATTCCCATAAAGGGGGACTTCATATCAACTCTTTAGATTCCTTCCCTTAGGTCTTCTAAGGCGGGGCTAGAAAGGCTGTTTGGCTTGAGAGCATGCAGTCCTGGGGGAGTCTGGATTTTGCTGTGGAACTTGGGGCTCTGTCTTAACTTCTCTGCTTCTGAGCATCCCCATCTATGGGAGAACAGAACCTCATAATTTCTAAGGGTCTATGGGCTTCTTGGGATTCCAACGGGATGAGAATAGAATGGAGACAATTTAAAGAGTAGCTTGTGGGTAAAGGTGAACCTGTAAGTCAGGGTATGAGTGTCAACACTAAAACGCTAACCTACACAGTCTGGGAGGCCTGCGAGGAAAGAGCAGGAACAATGGTGTAGAAACTACTGTGACATGCAAGTTTCAACCATCCAAACTGGCCAAAGGTAGAGTGGGTGGGCTTGGGAGGGAGCGAGTGCTCCGTCACTGCAGATGTCCATCCCAGACCAGGCAGCCACTGGGAGGAGACGTTGTAGGAAGCAAAGGGTGGACAAGTCCCTTCCCAACACTTCGAGACAATGGGAGGAAGCAGGGAGCCCCTCATCCACCTGTTGTCCTCAGAGTGTGGCTCACTGGAACATGCTCTGCCCACAGAAGGGATGGCAGCCTCTTGGTTGTTTTTAAACACTGTATTTTTTTTTTTTTATAATTTCTTAAAAATATTTACGACAGTAAAGGTCGTACTGTGTGACAGGGGACAGATGCCTTTGATGTATCCCCCTTTCACTGCTACCTCAAAACAAAGTTAAGGCATAAATTACTTGGCTGGGCACCAGGTGTGCCTCTTGTCCTCGGGGTGCCATCATTGGTGATACCATTCGTCCCATGGGCTGGCAGATCGGACATTTGCCACCGAGGTTGCACAGGCTCCAGAGGTCCCTGCACCAGCTTTATCTGTGCTTTCCAGAGAGGAGCTCTCAGCGCCGATCCAGCCCTTCTCTCGGCACGGGTGATGATGGGCGGAAGGGGGGGATGGGAGGGGGGGTGCGTGTGTGGAGGGAGGAGGCGAAGCAGAGAGGGGAGGCTCCCCACCCCTACCCTTGCCTCTGGGCCAGGCCATTGTGTAGGGAAGCATGAAGCCCTGGGGATTGTGCCGTCTGCACGCTTCAGCAGGGCACCCTGAACAAAAGCAGTGGAGGAGTGGGAGTCACAGGCCGGCAGTGGCTGTGAGCACTGTGGGAGGGGGAGGGGGTGGAGGTCAGTGTGAAAGCGTGGTGGGGGTGGGGGTCGGGGGGAGGGGAGGGGGAGGGCCCACCCACCTCCCCATCTCGGTGGGCACCCTGTCTCCTAAGCCCCAGCGGCCCGTCTGTCACATTCTCTGCATCCCAGAGTCTGTCTTCATCCGGGGCCAGCAGCTGTCATCGCCAAGCTTCTCACTCAGGGGGCCTCCGGGGACCTACCTCCAGCCTGGGGAAGGGGTGGGGTGTCTCTGGAGCCATGGGCAGGCAGCTTGAGGGAGGGAGGACAGCGCAGAATGCAGATCTGTTGTCCCATGGGGTCCTACAGGAACTAGGGGCCTGGGGAGCGCAGAGTGGGCTTTTGTAGTCTTGCTCTCTGGGTTTCTTCTGAGGATGGGGTGGTGGCGAATTCCTAGCACCATAGTGGTGGGGGCAGCAAATGCCCCTACAGAGCCTGGGGGCAGCTGTGTGGTGTACCTCGGGAGAGGTCCCTTTAAATCCCTAGGGATCTGTGTTGGAGGTGCCTCTGCCTCCCAGTAGGACAGTCCCTCTTCAAACTGGCTTGAGTTCCTTTCGGGAGGAGCAGACTCGGTCTCTCAAGAGATGAGGTCAAGTGCAAAGTGAGCTGGCGTCCTCTCCACCCCAGCTCGGTGGGCCACGGGCCTGGGCCTGCACCCCGCCTGGGCCCGCGTGCTGGCCCCCGTCAACTCACAGCCTCCTCCGGAGCCTCACTCCAGCACTTTGGGGGTGGGATCCAGGCTGGGCTCCCTCCTGCGCTTGGCGCTTTTAAAGAAGCCGAGCTGTGGGGAGGCACGGGGCACATCTCAGGAGTGGGCAGGGTGGACAAGGCCTGCCTCCCCTTCCTGCTCTCCCTCTGCCAACCCTCCTCAGGCTTCTTTCCTCCCCGAAGGCCCAGCTCTCCCCCACCAACCACGACGCTGCGCAGTGGGCCACTTCAACCCTAACAGGGAACCACGTGTCAGGAAGCCAGCAGTCGTGCTGACGCTGCCCCAGTCAACACTCTCGCTGGGCTTCCCTCCCCTCATCTGTAACAGGAGGAGACCACGGTTCTTTTGTTTTTGTTTTGCTTTTTAGGGCCACACCTGCGGCATATGGAGGTTCCCAGGTTAGGGGTCCAATCAGAGCCACGGCTGCTGGTCTATACCACAGCCACAGCAATGCTGGATCCGAGCCGCGTCTGTGACCTACACTACAGCTCATGGCAACGCTGGATCCTTAACCCACTGAGTGAGGCCAGGGTTGGAACCCGCAACCTCATGGTTCCTGTGTATCTGCTTTTTCTTCTGATCAGAGGAACCCTAGCCTTCATCAGGTTCTCAGAGGGACCTGCCATGGGTTGAGTGCCCCCTGGTGGCCCTGGCCAATCTGCCTCCGTGGCTGGCAAGCTCTGGGGAGGAGGCTGGATGGATACCAGTCCCGTGTGGAAGAGAATATGGGGACTGGCCACAGAGCTCAGAGGCCGGAGCCCCAGGCCTGGACAGCCAGGATGCTGCTCCCCACCCCCACCCCGAGGGGGCCCTCACCTTCCACAGCGCCAGGACCAGCAGGGCCAGCAGCAGGAGGCCCCCCAGGGTGCTGCCCACGATGATCCAGATGGGGATCTGGGAGTCTTCTTGCTTGGAGATCTCAAACGTGATCTGCAAGGGGAGCAGTGGCGGCCAGGTCAACAGCACTGCTGTCGAGGGGCCCAATGGCAGCATGGGGCAGGGAAGGAGGGCGGGAGAGAGGCAGCTGGCACATGGTGGGAGAGCTGCATCCCCTTCCTCAGGGAGATGCTGGAGGGTGGGTGGCACCCAGCCAACAGAGAGGCCTGCACAGTGGACACATGTGTTAAGTGACCAGGTGATCCCCTGGCCTCTTTGAGACACCACCTTCTGCCTTCAGCCTCAGGCCACTCGACTGTCCCTGGATTCTCCTTCTATCACATGGGCTCCTCTTTCTTGTTGTCTTTGCTTCCCTGTCATCTCCTAAACTTCTGACTGTTGGTGTGACCCATGGTTCTGTCCTCAGACCTCTTCTTTATCCATAGTCACTCCCTGGTGAGCTTGGCGCTGACTTAGAGAGTAGGTACAGGGGTCACGGTGCCCAGGGTCCATGATGCTTTTAGGGACCCACAAAAATGTTCTGATTTCTTTTAAAGTTAGAATAAAACAATGAATATGATCATGCCTTTATGCAGACTGAATCATAAAATAATAATTAAAATTTTTTTCTAGTATGGAGGAAGGTTCTGCAAGCAAAAGTGCCCGGGGCTGAGAAAGCCTGATGCAGCCCTGGGCAAACTCACTCAGGCCTCGGGCTGTGACCATCTCATGCTAAGGATGCTCTCACACTTCTACCTTCTAGTGGGTCTTTCCACTCCATCCCAGACTCCTATCCAACTGTCTGCTCAGGCTGCCTAGCATCTTCAACCATCCCAGAACAAACTCTTTTTTAAAAAAATTTTATTATTATTATTATTTGTCTTTTTGCCCTTTCTAGGGCCACTCCCAAGGCATGTGGAAGTTCCCAGGCTAGGGGTTGAATCAGAGCTACAGCTGCCTGCCTACACCACACCCACAGCAACGTGGGATCACAGCTGCCTCTGTAACCTACACCACAGCTCACGGCAACGACAGATCCTTAACCCACTGAGCAAGGCCAGAGATTGAACCTGCAACCTCATGGTTCCTAGTCGGATTCGTTAACCACAGAGCCACGACAGGAACTCCAGAACAAACCCTTGATCTCATTCTTCAGCCTCCAACCTGTTCCTTCAATATCTTTCCCATCAAAGCAAATGTCAGCCTTGTCCTTCCTTGCTCTCGCTTCTTGCATCGGTCACGAACTCTTACTTTCACACCCACAGGGACTCCAGCGAAGTCTATCTGCTCTACCTTTGAAACACCCAGGATGTGGCACCTCCTCCCACCTCCAAGGCTATCTCTTTGGACTGGCACCCTTGTCTTCCACCCAGAGACCACCCCCCCCACCCCGTAGCTGCCCAGCTGGCCCTTTGTGTTTCCTCGCCCCCTACCATCTGTTCTTGGCATAGCAGCCAGAGGAAGGATTTATTCTCTGCTCTTTTGCCATCTCAGAGTGAAAAATAGAGTCCTTGTCCTAGCCTGGGAGGTCCTGCACCTCCGGCCCTGCTTATCTCACCGGCCTCAGCTCCTGCTCTGCCCCTTGCTCTACTCCAGTCCTCCAGCCACCTGGCCGCCAACATGCCCAGCACACGCCTGCTGTTGCAACTTTGCACTGCTGTTCCTTCTGCTGGCAGGGCTGTGCTAACCCCATCACGTGGCACCACTGCAATCGTCCTAGTCTCTGTCTGCTATCTCTTTATGGGAGAGGCTTTCCTCCATCTCTCTGTATAAATGAGCACCCCCTCGTCTCCACCCTTAGGCGCCTGAGTTTTTCTGAGCAGAACTCATTACCACTGTCACTGTATATATTTGTCATGGCCTCTTCTTCCCCATCTGCAGTGTCAGCTCTGGGGAGAGCCGGGGCTTTATCTGTTTTGCTCACTGCTGTATCCTCAGTGCCTGGAAGAGTGCCTGGGCCGGAGCAGGAGCTCAGTCATGGTGCTGAGAGCCTGAATGAACACACCCCGAGACAGCTTGCCTGCTACTGACTCTATTCAACTCGAGGCAAGCCTCCTCCCCCGCGCCTCATCTCACACAGCCTCAGTATCACATCTGAAAAATGGATGTGGGGACACATCTCACAGTGCTGAGGATAACATGCGATGTGTCTGCTGTGACACATAATAGATGGCAGGTCCCTTCTATGCTCTCTTTCCATCCCTGAAGGCTGGGTCCTGCCCCTGCCTTCCCACACCTGCACCTTGCACAGAGCCAAGCCAACAGGAGCTTAAATTTGGGGTTGCTGGGTTTCCAAAAGAGAAAAGAGGCATCCTGAGAGTATAAGAGGGGTTTTGGGCGGCAGGGGGTGGGAGTGGAAGGAGAAGGAGAAATCACTTAAGCTAGTAAATGACAGATGAATGAGTGTGGAGAGAAGGGTAGTTTGTGTGTGTAGGGAAGTGCCTGAACCACAACTCTTGTCACCTGGCTGTCTGGAAAATTCTTACGTGTCTCTCAAGATTCAAGTGGACTGTCTCAAGAAAGCTTTCCCTAGATGGTCCTTGCTCTGATCACCCCTTACCCTCAGGACCTGGGCTCACCCCCCGATTGCACCCACACTTTGTTGTCCTCATCCCCTTTTCTGCCTAATTCATCCCTGTATCCCTTGGGAGGCCTGAGTCATAGGGGGACCCCCAACAAACACTGAGGAATGAACAAATCACTTCTTGGGTAGGTCCCCTAAGTGCTGCTTCTGGACCTCTTTGGGTTTTTTTTTGTTTGTTGTTTTCTTTTTTGCTTTGTTTTGCTTTTTAGAGCTATAGCTGCCAGCCCACACCACAGTCACAGCAACGCCAGATCAGAGCTGCATCTGAGACCCACACTGCAGCTTATGGCAACACCAGATCCTCAACCCACTTAGCGAGGCCAGGGATCAAACCTGTATACTCATGGGTAATAGACGGGTTAGTAACCCACTAATCCACAATAGGAACTCCTGCTTCTGGGCTTTTGCACCTGCTACCCCTCTGCCTGGCATGCCCCCTCCTCTTTGGAATCTGTGTTTGTATTTTACTTATGTCTGGCTTCTTGAGCTGGCCCATTCTGCTCTCCAGCATTTCCTGGGGCAGCGGGTTAACTGGGTATCTGCTGTGGGCTGCTCACCTGGAGCCCCGGCTGCACTTTGGGGATGTGGCCAGTGGAGGGCAGCAGCATCCCATGTCCAGGATGCCTGGCTCCTTCCAGAGGTCTGGGCTTTTCAAGACCCTATTTCTCATCTTCCCAGAGAGCACGGCACGGAGCCTCACACCTTTCCTGGACCCTGATTCAAGCTGGTCTGATCTGTGACAGTCTGGTTTTACCCAATTCAAAAAGCATCCCCGTGCAGAGACATCTCACAACCCTGGTCTTCATACATTCAATTCACTCCAGACTCTATTCATTAGATTTCAGGAGGGGATGGATGGGGAGGGAAGGGTTGGCTGGCCACGCTAGGCTGCCAGCCTGCTAAGACCCAGCCTTGCCACTGAGGCAGGCAGGCAGGCCTGGGCTACATGTCCACTTCCTCTAGTGTAAAACACACAGGTGTCCCTCCTTCCTCTGCCTCCATGGGGCTGTTGCGATGAAGAGCCTGGTGGCCCTAGGCACAGGGCGAGTGCCTATTTCTGGCCCCTCCTCCCCACTTTTGCCCCTAACAGCCTGTTGGTCTCTATTTTCCCTCTCCTCTGATGCTGCACCAGCCACTGGCAAGCCTGTCCCTCTCTCTCCCGCAGGGGGTGTAGGGAAACTCAAGGGGAAGGGGCACCCGCTCCCCAGTTGGCCTGGCCGAGCCCAGGTCTGCCGGGTTCCCAGGTGCTCACCTGGCGGCTGGGATCCTCCTCTCGGAAGATGAAAGGGCTGTGGAACTGCCTCTGCAAGGCTGCGAGGACCGTGATTCTCATCAACTTGTACTTGAGCTGTGTAAGCAGAGGCCTCGTCAGGAGGTGGCCCCTCCCCACGGGGGAGACTCCTCAGCACCTGCCTCCTCCAGCCTGGGCCCAAGCTCTACTTACTGCTTTTAGGGACCTCAACCATAGGTTCCCCAGCAGATGGAAATTGATTTCCTGGTTGGGGGCCAGCCTCACGTTACAGTTGATGGAGACGACATCAGAGTTGCTGTGATTCTGAAAGAGGTGAGTCTTAGGGTGACCAGGAGCTTGGCCACCAGAGAGATGGCTCAGCTGCCCAGCTTGACCAAGTGGGGTTTTGCTCCTGGGGAAGGAGGGGCAGAGGACGGGAGGCAAGGAAGGAGGTGGGGGACACATGGGCTGGAGCTGCCAGCGGATGGCTGGAGGACAAGGTAAAGATGGTATATATCTGATGCCCCATTTGAAGTTGTGCAGAACTGGCTGTATTCCAGGAACAGAACTTTGGTTCACTGTTAGGAGGCCTATAAATATTATCACCATACAAACACATTAAAGGGCAAATGATAAGATTATTGCAACAGATGCAGAAAAAACATTTTAGGAAATCTAACTTCTGTTTATGATAAAAACTCCCAGGGCGCTTCCTGAATCTGAATAAGAGCGTTTATGGGGAAAAAAAAAAAAAATCTATGGCGGAGTTCCCGTTGTGGCTCGACAGGACTAGCAGTGTCTCTGAAACCCTGGGATGCAGGTTCGATCCCTGGCCTGGTGCAGTGGACTGCAGCAGCTGTAGTGTAGGTCACAACTGCAGCTCAGGTCTGATCCCTGGCCTGGGAACTCCATGTGCCGTCGGGCGGCCAAAAAAGAAACAAGAAATGCAGAGTTCCTTTCGTGGCTCAGGGGTTAACGAAACTGACTAGCATCCATGAGGATGTGGGTTCAATCCCTGGCCTCACTCAGTGGGTTAAGGATCTGGCGTTGCTGTGAGCTGTGGTGTAGGTCGCAGATGAGGCTCAGATCCCGTGTTGCTGTGGCTCTGGTGTAGGCCGGCGGCTATAGCTCCCATTCGACCCCTAGTCTGGGAACCTCCATATGCCACAGGAGCAGCCTTAAAAGACAACAAGACAAAAAAAGAAAAAGGAAGAAAAAAAGATGCAAAAACCTATGGCAAGTATCACATTTCATAACAAAAAATTAAAAATAATTCCTTTAAAATCAGGATCAAGACAAGACTGTCATCATTTCTGTTTACCATTTGCCCTGGAGGTCCCAGCCAGAGCAATAAGATGAGGAAAACAATTTAAAAGGATTGAGTGGTAAAACTAAAGCTAATATTACTTGCTGATAACACCACCCTAATAGAAAACCCACACAAATCATCAAATAATTAGAATCCATTGGGTTAAACTTATTTGCGTTGCTCTCGAGCAGCCACCTCACCTCACCCAAGCTCAAGTCTTCAGTAAAGTGACAACACTCTAAAGATGCTTTCTGTGAGAACTTGTTCAGGGAAATAAAATGAAAGCAGCTCAGATTTTTGTTTGGGTAAAGACTAGCAAAGGCACCCTCAGAAACTGGTATGTGGAGACAGAGGCAGCTTTGAGAATGGAAACCTGGACCCCAGCAGGTGTCTTGGGGACGGCTTCGGGAGTTGCAGCTGGACTGCCTTCCGTCCCCGGGCAGGTGTAGGGAGTCCCTGGCTGACATGGTCCGTGTCTCCAATACAAGCCCCATGTGGTGTGGCTCCTCCTCCTCCTGCCTGTTTGTATCCCACCGGTCCTTTCAGACACAGCGGAAAGTCCACGATCCCCGCTCCTTTACCCAAGGGGGTATGCTCCACCGCTTCTCCCCTGATGCGTATCCCAGCCTTGTTCCCTGGCTTCTTTGCACTTGATCCCGTGTAAGCACAAGAAGTATCCTTTCCTTATTCTGTTTCCCTCTTGGTTTGAGGCTGACATGGAGGTGCTCAACAAGCTCTTATTGACAAGCTATTGCACAAGAAGAGAAGCAGCCTCGGAGCGCAGGCAGCCCCCTTCTCCTCATCCCCCGGGGCTCTTGGCAGCTGGCGGGGGCCGGTGGGGAGGACAACACTCACCAGCTGTGGGGCACGACTCAAGTCTTCCTCTGTCGGGGTGCGCCGGTACTCAGTGCTGTTCCCCCAGACGTTACAGGATGTGTTGGCCTGCACAAGGACACATGCACCCAGCCTCACCACCAGCACTGGCAGACTCGGCGTCCCAGACACGGTCCTCTCTCCTCCTCTTCCCAGAGGAGGCCCAGCTGGCCCTGGGCCCAGGAGAAGGAGCTGAGGTCTGGGGACTTGGGGACACACCTAGGGCTGTGTCTGTCCCCCCCCCCCCGAAGCCGGCACCCCCTGGCCCGGGTACCTGATCAGTGAAGAAGTCTCTCAACAGCAGCAGCCGGTTGCCACCCCTGGTGGCGATGGGAACGGTGATCTTCATCATCACTCCGTGGATGGGGAACAAGCCCAGGTTTTGGATCTGTGGCCGGGACGGGGAGGAGTCCGTCAGGGGTGGAGGATGAGGTCCAGCAGGGCAATCCTCCCAGCCAGCCCTGGAAAACCGGCCCCTCCAAACCCCCAGGCCTTTTCATGGTGGAAGCTCTAAAGCTCTTCCAGACCTTGGCCGGGGCTGCAGGGATGAACATGCCTAAAAGCTGAAAGGGCTGCGTCCCTGGAGGCTAAGGGGGCCACTGGGGGCTGTGAGACTGAGAGCACGCATTACTGAGAGCAAGGGTTACTTCCCCTTTTAACTTCTCTTGGCCCTGCTGGCCCTAGACAGAGGTCGGAGTAGAGATGGTGACAGCAATTCATTTCTTAGGAGATATAATCCTTAATTGCTAAAGCATGTACATCAGGAGTTTGCATTCTAGCCACAACACATTTGGTGTTACAGCCACGGTGATTACAAGCAGGGCTTTGGAGTCCGGAAGCCTGAGCACATGACCCCAGGCTACTGCCATGGATGAGCTGTGTGGCCTTGGGCAGTTACTAAACCTCTCTTGGACAAGCCATCAAGGCACTTGTGTGTTTCCAGCTGTCTTCCTGCCCCAGCTGTCGCCCAGTAGTTCAGGACTGGGGAGATCACAGGACCCACCACAGCAGAGACTCTAAGCTGCCTCCTTATTCTCCTTCTCCCTCCTTCCTTAGTGACAGAAACTAAGACAAAAAGGCGCATTTCCTAACTGCCCTTACAGCCAAATCACACTGTGCTGGTCAATGAGAGGTAACTGGAAGCGCGAGGAACTGCCATGATGTTTCCTTAGTAGGGAGGAATCTGGCCTGCTCTTTTCCCCTTCCTTCTGCCTGGAATGAGAACATGATGGCTGGAGGTACAGCCACCTTGGACTATGAGGTGAACTTGAGAGGCTGATAATCACATGCTGAGGATGGAGGCACAGACAGAAGGAGACCCAATCCTGGATGTCTTGTAAAGATGCCAACTCTGGGCTTCTTTTATGGGAGAGAATAAACCCCAGGGCATCTAGACCACTGTTTTTTTAAATATTTAAATATTATATTCAGTTACACCTCATCTTCACTGACACTTCCTCCCAGTACAGCCCTGTTATTTTGCAGATGAGAACCGAGAGGCCCAGAGAGGGGAAGGGACTTGCTTAAAGTCACACAGTGAGTGGGTGGAAGGGTTGAGGTCGAACCCCAGGCACTAGCCATGATTCAAGATTCTTCTCTCCCCAAATGGGGGATCCTCAGCTCCCACCTTTCCCTGTTTGCCTGGCTCCCCTCCAGCCTCACCTTGAAAATGCAGTTGAAGGGAGGCCCGATGCCCTGGTATCTCTCCAGCGAGCTGTTGGGCTTGACCTCGTAGTGGCTCAGGCTGCTGCTCCTGCAGGGACAGAGGACAGGGCCACCGTAAGCTCAGTCAGTGTTGGCTAGATGGATAAAGGAATGAAAGAGGGTGTGGGCCTGTGCCCACCTCCCCCTAGATCACAATTAGGTTTCCTCTGTGTCCATTGGGCATGCGTGTTGGAAGGATTCTGAGGCTCAGTAGGAACAAACGCTAAGGGCAGTTATCAACATCTGCCTGGGGGTGGGGTGGGGTGGGTGTGAACCAAAAGAGCCAGTTATTTGCCATCCCTGTCCTTGTCTCCTGCCCAGGGGCATGGCGTCTTCTGATCATGAACATGTACCGTTCTAGCCTCCAGCGGTGGCTGTGAGATGGCCTAAACCTTCTGTCTGTCTGATGCTACCTTCTGACTTCTTCACCCACCTGGGAGCCCTTGGGGCGGGGGGGGGCAGCCTGGGGCCAGTGGCAGAACCAGGCATGTGGGCAATGGGAGCAGCCTGCCCTGCAGGGAGGGGCACTTTCTCACTGATGCTGTTTAGAATTGCTGGTGCAAGGTGGTAATGAAAAGCAGATGGACTTTTAGCAGGTTCTGGAACTGTTTTAAAATTCTCTGCAGACCCTGCCCCCACGTTGAGCCCGCACCTGGGGTGGACACTGCCCGCCCCGGCTTCCTGCTGTGGGGGAGCTCCTTGGGAGCCAGGTCTGTGTTCCCTCCCTCCTCTATGTTGACCCTGCTCTCCCTCCATGGACGAGGGGGCTGCACTCTTGGGGACACACTTGGCTCCATCCCACAGTCCCTTAGCACCAGGGCCCTGGGGCTGCAGCCCACCTGGTAAAGAGGACATCGGCCTCATACTTGAGGTGGAAGTGCAGGAGGGCTGTGTTGTCTTCCTTAGTGCTCTCCTTCTCATCGCTGTCACTGCAAGGAGAGCCGGCAGCACGCAGTCAGGAAGGGGCAGCCCTCCCTCCACTCGGCTCACGCGACTGGCTCAGGCAGCAGAAGGGGTCCAGGTCAGGCGCGTCCTGCGTCCCAGCTGCCCAAGGGCTGCTGTGCTGGGCAGCCGGTGGGCAGGGCATCTGGGGAGTCTCCCAGGAGGGGAGGGGCCTGGAGGCAGGGGAACTAGAGAGCCCAGCCTTTCCTGCCTTCTTTCTGGGCACAGCACATCTGGCCTTGGGTTGGGGCAGGGGAAGGTGGGGGCCAGAGGCTGGGAGAGACGTCAGCTTGGTCACAACTGCCTGTGTGCCCTCCTCCTATGTCCGATGGCCAATCCTATGCTGGGGTCCCCAGGGGAGATGACACCTTTGGGGAAAGGTGCTGCCCAAGAGAAGGCAAGAGCACCAGGAAGTCACGGCAGAGCATTATCTACCCTTGAACTAGCCCTCTTGAGCTGGTGGTGGGTGGGGTGGAGAGGGCAGTGGCCGAGGGTTTGGGGGCCTTAAAAAGGCCCAGGAGGGAAATTGAGAGGCATCAGAAGGAGTTTTGTCAAATAAGCTTCCCTTTCCCAGCACCATGAGCTACTGGGGCAAATCATTTTAGATGTAAAAAGATAACAGTTTCTGCCTGTTACAGACACTACGTTTCATTTCCTTTGGAAGAAATACCAGACAGGTGTTTAGTGAGAAAAGGGATACGTGACACACACAGACGCCCCATGTCCCCATCCTATGTCCTATACATGCCCAACTCACAAACACCTGCTGACACCCGTACTGCCAAGGGCATTCACTGCTCTGTGAGAATGGGACTGTTTTCTAAGGGGGAGGCCTTAAGATAGCTTACAAACTTTTGCCTCGTGTCAAGTGAGAATTCCAGCAAAGGGCACAGTTTGGCTAACTACTGCCAGACACAGGCACACGCTGGTGTGTTTGTTGATCCCTGGCGCTCCTGTGACTGATGACTTGTTTGTGCGTGTGTGTGTGTGTGTGTGTGTGTGTGTGTGTGTGTGTGTGTGTGTAAATGCTGGTGCTCTGTATTTATGTCTCAGGTGTAGTTCTCGGGAGAGTTTATAAGGCTCAGAGCAGCCAGAATCCCTCTTTGCCTCCGTGTGTTTATTACTGACATAGATGATTTGTGGTGTCAACCTATAGCCGACTCCCTCAGGAAGGCCTGGGAGACAGACTCACCCAGAGTAAGGGAAGTTCTTTTAAAATTGGAAGTTTTGGAGTTCCCTTCACGGCTAAGTGGTTAAAGAATCCGACTAGGAACCATGAGGTTGTGGGTTCGATCCCTGGCCTTGCTCAGTGGGTTAAAGATCCGGTGTTCCCGTGAGCTGTGGTGCAGGTCGCAGGCATGGCTCAGATCCCTCGTGGCTGTGGCTCTGGCATAGGTCGGTGGCTACAGCTCTGATTAGACCCCTAGCCTGGGAATCTCCATATGCCTTGGGAGCGGCCCTAGAAAAGGCAAAAAGACAAAAAAAAAAAAAAAAAAGGAAGTTTCTTACAGGAAAGTAGTGACCAGGACAGAAAGAGCACTAGATAAGGGGTAGGAAAACTAGTGTTTAGTTTCCAGTTGTAGTATTTACATGCTGTGTGTTGTTGGGAAATTCACTCAACCTCTCTGAGCTTTCCTTTTCTTACCCGTGACTCAGGAGGTGGGGTAGGGAATAACCCTTGTTTTGCCTATCTTAAGGGGCTGTTGTGAGAACTGACTGAGATATTATATGCACAGTGCTTCATAACAGGAGGGCTTTGAAATAACTGCTATATAAAAAGCTACAGACAGGTAAGGGTAATATCACTTATAGCCAAGCTGCCTAAGAATGAAGATTGGTGGCAGTGCAGCAGGTTGACCAGCACCTGGGTGCTGACCCAGGGCCCTCCCAGGCTGAGGCAGTAAGGGATGGACTTGGTGGGGGGGGGAGGGCCCGTTCCCAACAGCAGAGCAGGGCCAAGAGCAGCAAGCAGGGAGGGAGAGGGAGCGGGCAAGGCCCTGACCTGCCGGCTGTGAGCTGGATCTCCAGGTGGTGCAGGAAGACGGATTTGCTGAACTCAAAATCGAGGCGGAAAGCCACCTGCGAGGAAGAAGTCGCTGGAGCTGAGGTGGCCAGGAACTGTCTGGACATTGTCCGGACCAGCCCTGGCCCAGGCTTCCCAGCCCCGGCCCAGGCTTCCCAGCCCCTGTGTCCTCTGGGTGGGCCCTGCTGGCACAGAATGGGCTGGGGGAGGGAGGACCAGGTGCTGGAGTGATGTGAGCTGAGCTTGTGGACTGTGGGGAGAATGCAGCCAAGGTCAACAGCTCCCCTGATGGGGCTTCTTGGCTGTGGGGCCAGTCCTCTGCCACCTACTTTTTTATTTTTACCTACAGGCAAAGGGAAGGCAACAAATCCAACTTCAGGCTCTTTCTGCAGGAATTTCTGGGTGAGGGACTTGATGGTTGGAAGAGGAGGTGGCCATCACCATGTACGGTGGGATGTGGGGGCCAGAGGCGAGTGGTAAGACTGCCTCATGCACCTTGTTCTTGCGGGTGAACAGGTGTGAGGCCTGGAGAAGGGTGAAGACTGTCCCGGGCTACCCAAGAGTCTAGCAACGCACCTGTCTCCTGGTCCGGTGGTCCTCCCGCCTCTCTGATGGCCCAAGTTCTGGTGCTTCCCTTGGCCTTCACCCAGGATTAGGGCCTGGGTCCCCTGACTGTGCCCTATGGCATCTGACCCTCTATGCTGCCTTCTGTCCCACTTGGTGGCAATACTGGGACTTTGCACAGGTCTCTTATGTTCTTCCCAGGTCTGACCCTCACGGGGTTTCCCAAGGAGTCCTCTTGGGGGCCCCCTCCTCCTTGGGCAGCTGCAGGGTCAGGTGGAGAACCTTGGATTGTGTGCTGTTCTCCCTGGGTCTTTACCCAAGATCTCCTGGTTCCACTAGTGCCTCACCTCAAAAACTACAATCTCACTGTGTCCCACTGGGGAGGTTTTTCTAAGGAGCCCTAATCCCCTCCCCCATGTTCCCCCCACCGCCACCCCCCCTTGCAGACCCTGCTCCTGGGAGCACACTCCTGCTCTCTAGCTGGCTCCTGCTTCAAGCTCTTCTGTCTGATTCCCACTTAACAAGCAGCTTGGCCTCAGTTAGGTCTCCTCTTTTTTTTTTTTTTTTTTCTTTGGCCACACCCACAGCTTGTGGAAGTTCCTGGGCCAGGGATCAAACGTGGGCCACAGCTGTAACCAGAGCCACAGCAGTGACAATGCCAAGTCCTTAACTGCTAGGCCACCAGGGAACTCCTTTATAAAGTATTTTTATTAATTTTTTGGCCTTGGTGTGCAGTGGCTTGATGTAGGATCTCAGTTTCCAGACCAGAGATTGAACCCAGGAACAGTGGTAAAGGTGCTGAGTTCTAACCACTAGTAGGTCTCCTCTTGCAACAGAACCTTCAGTGGCTGCCCACTGCCTGGGCTGATGGGCAAATGCCCCTATAATCTGGAGTCTACCTTCCTTTCCTGGTAATTTGCTTCTCCCTTCCCTACACTCTTCACTTGTACTTTAAAGCACATGGTAGGTGTTCAAGAAACGTTAATCTTTCTCTCCTTCTCTCCCCAGGTACAGCACAATGACAGGCGCTGGACATTTTAAAAATGTGTTAGGGAGTTCCCATCATGGCACAGCAGAAACTAATCTGACTAGGAACAATGAGGTTGCAGGTTCAATCCCTGGCCTTGCTCAGTGGGTTAAGGATCTGGCATTGCTGTGAGCTGTGGTGTAGGTGGCAGACATGGCTCAGATCCTGTGTTGCTATGGCTGTGGTGTAGGCTGGTGGCTACAGCTCTGATTAGACCCCTAGCCTGGGAACCTCCAAATGCTGTGGGTGTGGCCCTAAAAAGACAAAAAAAAAAAAAAAAACTCACAAAAAATGTGTTAGGATACAGGACACTGGGATGACTGTCCAGGAGGAGGTGGGAGAGTGGTGGGTGGGAATGGTAGGATTCCCCTGAAGGGAAAGGAGGGCCGGTGCTCTCCTGGGGTGGGTGCCCAGTCCCGGGGAACGGCTCACTGGTAGGTCATTTTAATGTCATTTCATGGGAGAAAAAACTAGCCTACTTAAAAGCCACCCTCAGGCCTCTCCATCCCTCCCAGTCCCCCCTCTGTTCACCTCCATTTCTTTTTCTTGCCTGCGCCTCCTGCCCCCACCCCTGGTCCCACCCCATGCCGCCCCAGCTTCAACCTTGGCCTTGGCCCGGAAGAAGGGGTAGCTGACGTTGCAGACTTTCCTGTGGAGCTTCCTCTCCTCGTTCACACATTCGATGCTGCCGTCCGAGTCATCCTGGGGTGGGTGGGAGCATCACGGGCAGCAGTTAGGTAAGGCCCGTGACCCAGGACTGGGGGCCACCCTTGCCTCTGCCCCCTAATTGCCCATCTGAAGCTGCAGCATGGGCCGCAGATGCTGGGCCCCCCCTAGGGGCTTGCGTGTGTGGTTCCAGTTCAGTAAGTGTGGTGGGGGCCCAGGGCAGGGGTGTGGGACTGGCTCAGTGGGGCCAGGTTGTGGAGAGCAAGCAGGTGCCCACATATATGCTTGGTCACTCTCTCTGTATCAACCCCCGAGGCAGGACTTCTCATCTGGCCTTATGGTGGAGACACTGAGCCCCAGAGATGGGAGATAACTAGCTCAGAACACCAGAAAGTGGCTTCCTCCACTTGATATCCTCTTGTTGGATGGTAGGGGTGGGGGAGAGGAAGTGGGGGGGGGGTGCAGACCTCCAGATCAATGAGAACATCTGGGAGAAGGCTGCACACAGGTATCTTTGAGCTCCCAGGTGATTCTAATGGGCAGCCAGGCCCCCTACCTGGACCCCTCCTTTCCCGCCTCTGTGTGTCTCTTCAGGCAGGCCAGGCAGGCTGCCAAGGTCTCACCTTCTGGATCAAGCTAGCAAACTGCAGGTTTGCCGACTGTGAAATATTGAGGACTGTGCTGTAGGCGTTCTCGCCCTTGTTCTCCAGCAGGGCCTCCACGGCCACGCGCCGCCTCGTGCTCTCTATGATGAAAACCGTGGTGTCAAAGGACAGCGTGTAAGCAGAGCAGTCCTGGGCGGGCTTCCGCAGCACCCTCTGGCAGTACTCCCTGTGGGACAGAGACCGGCAGGGATTAGGCACGGGGAATGGGGAATGCAGGGGGGGTCCTCACCACACAGGTGTCACCTCTCCAATCAGCGTGTTTCCCTTTTGGCACTGGCTGCCAGGAAGCTCAGAGTTCAGTTTGGAGACAATCCTGCTTATTAGCCTAGATGGTCAGAATCTGCATCCTCATCTTTCTACAAGGTTTGGATGTGTTATTTCTATCTATTGTACATGTACCTTTGATCTAGTCATCACATAGGTGGATAAAAGTTGAACATAAATCATGCGAAAATACATAAATTTAAAATAGGGTCATTATTTTTACTTGTCTCTAGTTGATTTCTTCCAGGAGACTGTGCTCCATCCTCTGCTAATCTCCTTAGCATTGAGCCCAGGTGGCCAGTTGGTGGACCTCAGGGGTCACCTAGTCTGGGATGGGAGGCTGAGCACTCAGAACTCCAGATCCTCAGTATCCACCTTTTATCTGTTTGGTAATGTGGGCTCCAGAGAAAGGATTCTGTTTCTAACCAAAGTTTAAGGAGGCTGAAGTAGACTAACAGTGTTCATTTTACAGAGGAGATAACTGAGGCTCTAAGAGGGCAGGGGTCTTGCCTGAGATCACCCAGGAGTTAGAGGCAGAGCCTGAGCTACACCCATGATCCAAGTTCAGTGTTTGGCCCATGCTGCCTATTGGAAAGCATGTGCAGGATTGTTCTCCAGGGCCCTGAGAGCCCAGATCCACTAGGAGGGGAGGGAAAAGAGTCAGGGTGGGGGCAGGGAGGAGATGACTCACATGGCTGTGGGCAGGTCACTGCGGGCATCCAGCAGGAGGTCAGGGACACAGTGCTCATCCTCATTGCAGCCATTCCAGAAGGGCACCTGGGCCAGGGAGAGACAGCCATGGGTGGCTGGATAGGGGACCCGCCCCACATCCAGCCCCTGTCTTTGCTGTGGGCTATGCCTCACCCCCACAGCTCACCAGCTCCTCTCTCTGAGGTGCTAGACATGGGCTTCACTGTTTCTGTCCTTTTCATAGATGCTTTTTCTCCTGCTTTTGCATAGATACTCCTTTCTTTAGAACCTGGCTGAAAACTCAGCTCCTCCAGGGTTCCTTTCAGTCCCTAGCTGAGCTAGTAGCACAAAACACCCATTCATCCAGCGCCACAATGATTGATCATTTACTGTGGGGAGCAAGTTCTCTGGGACTTGGGACATAGGACGAGGAAGATTCAGCCTCTGCTCTCAGCTCATGGGGAAGATTCGTGTATGAACAAATAATTAGTGCGAAATGTGCAAAAAAAAAATCTGTATAAGGACTAGAAGAGGAAGAAAGGAGGAAATAATTATTTTGGTCCATGGGTGGTTGGGAAGGCTTCAGGGAAGTGACAGTAGGTCAGTGTTCTGAAGGATGACAGAGTTGGCTGGATGGAGGAGGGGGAGAGGGAAGTCTGGAAGGAAGGACGAGCCTGTGCAAAGGTCATAAGGCATGAGACAGCATGGTCAGTCTGGGGAATGATGGCTCTGCAGGGCCGGTGTAGTAAGAGGTGCAGGAGATGGAGGGATAGGCGAGTCATGTCACTGCTTTTGGCTGGGAGTGTCCTCTGTCTTCCCAGACCTGCATGCTGAAGGCTCCCTCTGGCTGCTGGAAGGTTCAAGACTAGAGGCAGAGAGAGCACTGAGGAGGCTGCTGCAATGTTCATGCAAGAGATGATGATGAGACGACGATGATGACAACGGTGTTGGGGTGGTAGTGTGTGTGGAGGGGGAAAAATAGGTTAGGGACTTCAGATCAGCAGGACCTGGAGCTTGTCAGGACTAAGGAGAAAAGGGTCTGGGTGTTGAGTTTCCTTTTTCTGGAAGGAAAATGTCTGGAAGGGTGGCGCGCCATTCACTTATAAATTGTGCAGTTACGCGGAGTTGTGTGGGGCACATGGAGTTTGCAGTGCCTGTGGCCCATTCAGGGGATGTGCTCAGCAGGTGGTGGGTGGCCAAGTCTGGAGGAGCAAAAGCGTCTCCAAGAGCACAGCCAGGGGTCTCTTCCATTCCCTAAAATCTCAGAGGCGAGCTCCCTGGCCCTCATTAGATCCACGTACTCTTATTTCAGACAAATTTATATCAAGACCGCTCCTTGGCCTCCCCCATCACATGGTGGATTTGTAGCTTGAAGTGGGCACACTGCAAAGGCAGCCAGTAAGGAGGACAGCAGAGCCACACAAAGGAGGGCAAAGCCAGGCACTCAGGGATGGGTCATGGCTCAAGATTCTCTGGGAGATTCTTGGGGGAGTCACTATATTCCAGAGCCTGTGTTCATCTTAGTGATTTCAAGTCTCCAGTGAAATACCCAGCACCCCTGCTCAGCATACTGTTTAAGAAATGTGAAAATTATGTCATAACCTTCAGAAAAAATTCTATCCACTTGATTAAAAGGGATAATTTAATATGATGAGAAACTGCTATACTCAACTGCATGCTCATTCCTTCAAGAGGCAAGATGTCTGGTATCAGAACAATTCTGGGCATGGAACAGAAGCTAAAGGAGTTCCTGCTGTGGTGCAGCAGAATCCGACTAGGAAACATGAGGTTGTGGGTTTGATCCCTGGCCTCGCCCAGCAGGTTAAGGATCTGGCATTGCTGTGAGCTGTAGTGTAGGTCACAGAAGTGGCTCAGATCTGGCGTTGCCGTGGCTGTGGTGTAGGCTGGTAGCTGTAGCTCCGATTAGACCCCTAGCCTGGGAACCTTCATATGCTGTGGGTGCGGCCCTAAAAAAAAAAAAAAAAAAAAGAAGCTAAAGAAGAATTTGTAGCAAAGACATGGGAAGAATGGAAGAATGTTTCTAATTTGCTGGGGGCCAGAAATCTGTATTAACAAGATTTTTGAGACAGTTAGCTGCTACCCAAAGGCCTTGGTAGTATGCCCAGACTGACTTTTTCAGCTCTATTTCTCACCCTTTCTCTACGCATCTCTTCACCCTGCTTGTGCCCAAGTCCACACCTTGGCTACACTGTCAGCTTTCCAAGAATAAAAGCCCACCGTCCCCATCTCTGCATATCTGAATCACGCCTTTTCTAAAGGTCCAGGGGAAAGCCACCTCCTCCAGGAAGTCCCCCTGCCCTATCGTCTGACTGCCTGGTAACACTATGAGCTTACTCCCGTCTCTGACTTGGCCTATGACCCTTGTCATCACCTTGTATCCACATCATCAGGGTCAGAGCAGAGAGTACTCTGTACCTTCACCTGCATCATGGGCTTTGACATGCCGACAGAATGAGTGACAGGTACTCATTCATTTGCTGTGGTGGCTTTGTAATTACTGTGACGGGAAAAAATATTAAGACTCAGTATATCCAGCTCTCCCCATCTCTAAGCTCACTAATGAAGATTCCAGCTTTGCCAGGCCAGTGTCCCCCCAGCCCCACCCCCCTGCCCCCACCCCTGGCCGAACTATATTTTAAGATAGCCTCTCTTATGTGTTCGTGATGCAGAATCAGGAGATGAGGGAAGGTGTGAAGATTGGGGGGTGGGCGGTGGGATGCAGGAGGTCTGGGAAGAGGGATGCTGGAGGAGGTGAGGGAGCTAAGAGGGGAGAATGAGAACAGATGGGGGATTTTCAGAAGCCTTGCTGATGACAATACAGTTCTTTTATGTTGAAGAATTTACGAGCAAGCACGTGAGTAATTCTGAAATTGTCGTTTGCCGGCTGGATTCTATATAATTCCAAGACATGGCTCGGAGGCTAGATCTCATAGGTCACGGTCCTAAGAGCACTGTGGTATATTTTAAAGTTGTTTCCTAAATCCTCAGGGATTCTTTTGCCTGCTTTCCTAGCACGGCTCAGACAGAATTGAGGACAGCTCGATGTTTTCTTTGTGTGGGATTTATATGGAGCTGCAGATGCAGGGAGCATCTGAATATTAGATACCAGAAAATTCCGATGCCCCCAGAGCTGGGGATTAGAACATATGGTCATGCGCAGATGAGGCCGGAACCACTTGGTTTGGGGATACCTGGAGCAGGCCTGGAGGAGTGTCTATTAATCAGTCAATCATTCCACAAGCACAGACCAGGCTCTAGAGGTTGAGTCACTCTCTCTGGCCTCTAGTGTCCTTGGCTGTAAATGAGGGAGGTGGGTGACTGAGAATGAAGGTCCCTCTGGGGCTGTGGGTCTTGGGACCCACTCCATGCTCACCCTCGCTGGGGATGTGGGGTACCTTGGAGAGGCAGAGAAGGCCAGGCCCTTACCTCCAAGACATTCGTTGGTCAGCGTGGGTCGCAAGGGAGGAGGGAAGGAGCCTGTTGGGGGTTTGTGGGGCCAGAGGCGGGAAGGCGCGGCAGAGGAAAAACTCCCTTGTGCCTGTGGCACTCTGGCCTGGGCTTCTGGGAGGAGATGGGGGTGGGGGGGGGGGGGTGGGGTAGGTGCCAGAGTTGCCGCCCCAGGGTGTTAGGATGTACCGAGACTCTGAGGGTCGTGGGCCAGCCGTCGTCCAGCATGGGGCCGTAGTCGGGGTCCACCAGGGAATACTCGACTGAGAAGGTCACTGGTTTCACGTAGTCAGCCGTGTCCTGAGTGGGAGGAGATGAGGACAGGCTGAAGGCAGAGGACATGTCCGTGTCTGGACCGGGACCGCTCAGAGAGAACTTCCACCTCCCTAACCTGGAAGGGCAGGGGCCCCATCAGCCCTGAGCATAAGTCAGTGGAGCTTTAGTACTCATGAGCAGAGGGAGGTTCCCCAGGGGTCCTTAGCTGGAAATTGTGCCTCCTGAAAAGGGCCCTTGACTCAGCGTATGCCAACCCTGATGCCTGGATGTTCTACCAACTCCTACTCATCCTTCATGGCTGGGAACTTGCGTCCCCAACACCCCATCCCCATACTCTGTTCAGACCTGTTACTGACACTCTTACACAGCCTCCAAGCTATCTGATTGTGTATCAATCTTCCTCCCTCTGAAGCCTCTTAGCACAGTCCTAGCACTATGACAAGGCTTAATAAATGTGCTAAATCAATGAATGAACAAACATGAACAAAATAGGCGTGATTCAGGTGGTTGCTCAGAGCTACCTGAAAAATCCTCCAATCCCTGCCATGGAACTCAAAGCTTGACACAAGTGCCTTCCTTGTGTTAAGGCAGGAGCTTACATCAGAATCACACCCTGACTCCGAGGAGGATCTATTGAAACACTGAGTCCCATCTCTAGAGGTTCTGCTTTAGTAGGTCTGAGATGGAGCTTGCACACATGCGTTTCTAAGTTCTCAGGTGATGAAGATGCTGCTGGTCTGGGGACCACACTTTGAGAACCAGCCCACAAATACCTCTGAGGGGCAACATATTCATAGACACCAGGACTTCTTGCTTTTCTGACCTCTGCCCATTGAATACTGGGGTCAGGTGGGCTCTGAGTGCCCCTGGCCTCCATCTCTGAGGCTAAAGTGTGGCTGGGGGTGTGGAGTTTCTATGTGGAGGAACCAGAACCCTACTGGTTCTTCCCTCTGCCAGTGTGGCCTCTGTTCCTCCCCAGCCTGCCTGTATCACAAGTCCGTCTTACCTCATTTTCAGTTTTAGACAATGCCTGCTTATCCTTTCCTTCGGAGCCATGGCCCCCGCTGGCTGACCCCATCCTCTCTGCTAGATGTCACTAAGCCCACCGCCCTCCTCAGGGTTCATGTAGAAACGTGGGCTGGAGTTCCTGTCGTGGCCCAGCCATACAGAAGCCGCTAGTATCCATGAAGACACAGATTCAATCCCTGGCCTCGCTCAGTGGGTTAAGGATCCGGCGTTGCTGTGAGCTGTGGTGTAGGTCGCAGACGCAGCTTGGATCCCGCATTGCTGTGGCTGTGGCCGGCAGCTACAGCTCTGATTGGACCGCTAGCCTGGGAACCTCCATATGCTGCGAGTGTGGCCCTAGAAAAAGAAAGAAAGAAACATGGGCTGACAAAAAAGGGATGCCAGAGAAGGGTACAGTGAGGCGGTAAGTAGTGTGTCCCAGTGGCTGTTCTTCTGGGCTTGAGTGTGGGTGGCCAAGGTCCAGGACACTGGCCGCTGCCTGGCTCCTGAGGTCTCCTAAGTGCCTTGCCTCTCCCATGGCAGCACCTCCCCCAGCTCTGCGTTCCCTTCCAGGAGGAGCCTGAGCTCTGCTGGTGGGGCTGCTGGGCATCAGGCTCACCAGCACATGGAAGTTGATCCGGTCACAATGCTCCTGGCCAGAGGAGAGCAGGGCAGCCCTGTTGGTGTATCGGTCCCCGCCCTCATCCAGGTGGGCTCTGGGTGTGTACCGCCTCTCATCCATGGTGGCGTTATACCTGATGCCTGGAGGAAGGAAAGGGCACGACTATGGAGGTGGGGCCAGCCACGCTCCCATCAAAGACATTTTGCCTCTCTTTAAAAATAGCCTCTGGAAAGTCAGCCTCCTCCAGGAAGCCCTCCAGCCTAGCCAGGCCAGAGCTACTTCTCTCCCCTCACAGGGCAGGAAATTTCCACACAGAGAGTGAATGATTTGTGAGAAAGAGTAAAGGAAGGAGCTAAAGAGCAGAAGGTCGAAGAAGGAACAAGGAAGTTGGGGCTGACAGTGAAGGGATAAAGAAAGTGGGAGAGATGGAGAGGAGGCAGGATGAGGGGTCAGGGCGATGTCCCCACGTGAGGCCCTCCTGGAGGGAACACACCTCTCCACCTCTCCTGTCACCTTCTGGGTCTCACCCTCGGCTCTGGGATCCTGCCAGGTCTGGGTCAGAGCCTCTGCAGGTGAGTTTCCATCACACCAGCTCCTCAAACCTAAGGCTGTTCTGGGGTTTAAGACCTGCAGCCTCCTCCCCTTCAACTAGGCCATCTTTTGCTAAATGCAGGAAAGGCTCAGCCCCCTCTCTGGTACCCCAGCAGCACTCTGGACACACCAGGTTCTTGCACGGTTCTCCTTTCAGAGAGAGAAGCCGCAAGAAGCAAACAACAGCCCAGACCTGCCTTTGTTCTCATTTTCCTTCTGGGACACCTGAATTTTAATCATCTGATTGGCTCTGCTCTTTGGCTGAGAAGGAACCAATTTCCTGCACAGGCCTAGCCTGGTCCTGGAACCTGTAGCTGCCACTTGCTGGGGCTGCCTGGGCCCAGGGCTGTCATGAGCTGGGAGTGATGGACTCTCAGAAGGAAACTGCCCAGCTGTGGACCCATGCCCACGCTGAGCAGTGACCACTGCTACTCGGTTCTTCATCCACCTGAGCCCCTGGTTTCCAGCTCCCCATTCTGGTTCTCTTTCTCTCCATCTGACTCCACAGCTTCCATATCCCAGATTGTTCCACTGCTTCTGGTCCTCTATTCTGATCCAAACTCTGCCTCTGACTATTTCCTTCTTTCCTGGCCTCTCCCCCCCTTGGTCACCATGGCTCACTCCCATCCTTGCTCTGGCACAACATCCTCTTTCTGCCCCTTGGACTTAGGGCACCAGATGAGCATCTAGGAGTCCTCAAAGGGGGCTCTAGGTATGACCTGGGACTTAAAACCCATTTTGGCAAGAGCCCGGGTTTGGAAACCAACTGGAGCTGGGGAAGGCGGAGGGGCCTGATGTACCGACAGTTGCTGTTTGGATATGGGGTGCCAGGAAGACGGGTGTGAAGCAGAGGAAGGCGGCCAGGCAGGTGGCGTCTCTGCCGCTGCGTTTGCAATCCCTGTGAAAGATGTTGATCTTGGATGGCTCGAAGTGGAGGCTGGCATTGATTTGAACCACAGGGCGGGACCTGGGAAAGAAAGGACAGAAGCTGAGGTGGGTGGGGCACGAGGCTGCTCTGCTGAGACCCAGGAAGTACAGAGAGCCAGACGGACTGGGAGCTGCAAATCCACCACTGGAGGGTGAGTAGGAGTGCTAGGTGTCAGTGGATTGGCAAAAAAAAGTGCATTGGTGGATGAAGGTCAGGCTCAGCCCATCGCGGCAGCCCTTCATCATTTTACTGGGGGTGATGCTTGCTGCAGACCGTACTGACCTCCTTTGCTTCTGCATCACATCTGCCCTACATGTACATCAGAGTAATCTGGAGAGCTCTAAAAAATCCTGATGCCCCAAGTTCCCAATCCATCCCACTCCCTCCCCCTCCCCATTATATATATTATATATATATAAAATCCAGATGCCCAACTTGCTCTCCAGGTCAAATCAGAATCGGCATCCACTTGTCTTAAATCAGCACATCTCAGATTTTTAATACATTTGCACATTTTCTGGGGATCTTGTTAAAAATGCAGATCCTGCATTTCTAGCAAGCTCTCAGGGGATGCTAGTGCTGTTGGTCCCTGGACCACACTTTGGAGAATGTGGGTGTTAAAGCACCCTGGGTGATGGCAATGTGCTGCCAAAGTAGAGAACAGCTCACTGTTCTAGAGATTCCCCACCCATTCTGACACCGCCCCATCCAGGCAGCTGAGGACATGCAAATTTACTCCTCCATTGTGCAAGTCAAACCAGGCATTTATAGAAATGATTACATAAATGTGGTGTGATTTAGATGCTTCAGAGTTTTACTGTGTGTATCCGTGCTAATCCCCTGCTCTTCTAAAATGTAAGGGGGATGTACCTCCTCCGTGATCTGGAGACAAAAGGGTGGGTTTGAGTCTTGGCTCCACTGGGGAAGGTCACCACTTTGACGGGGGATTGCCAGCATCAAAGCAGGTAAGTGGGAACACCCTCTGACGATGCAGATTGCTGTGTAAACATAATAGCTTACATCAGGGGTTCTTAAATTTAACTGCCCATTGGAAACAACCACCTGGGGAAGTCTTTAAAAATTACAGCTGCCTGGGCCCCTCCCCTGGAAATTCTGCCTTAGCTATCACTTACAACTACCTAAGTGCTCCCACTTGTGCAGCAGACCTTCAAAGAGAGGTGGGCTGTGGCACTGGTGCAACTGCTGGGCTGGACCCTGATTCCCCAGGGTTGCCCAGAGGGATCCCATCTGGAGGTGTGGGGCAGCTGATGCTTTGGCCATCCACGTGAGGGACATTAGGAGCCCGAAGATACACTGCTGCCTGTTACTCCCCTAACAGGCTGTTACAGGAGGCAGAGGCTATATTCCAACTTTCTAGAGATACTGGAGCAAGGATCATGAGGCTACATGCAGCTCCTTCAGTAACAGCTTCGTGTCTCTCTCCTCCTTTCCTGCTTCAGTTTCCCTTGACCTTCACTTCTGCCTTTGGGATTGAAGCCCCTCCCACAGTGTAGGAGCAGGCGCTTTAGCCTCAGGCTCTGTTTTCTAGGGAACCTAGGAGGACATTTCCTGTCCAGATGGTGATATTCTGTTTTTTCCTAGGGCCGCATATGCGGCAAACGGAAGTCCCCAGGCTAGGGGTCAAATCAGACCTATAGCTGCCAGCCTATGCCACAGGCACAGCGACATGAGATCCAAGTCATGTCTGTGACCTTCACCACAGCTCATAGCAAAGCCAGCTCTTTAACCCACCAAGCAAGGCCAGGGATCGAACCCACATCCCCATGGATACTAATTGCATTTGTTTCCCTGTGCCACAACGGGGAACTCCTGTATGGTGATATTCTTGAGGACCAAGAAGCTAAAGATTCTCTCCGTGAAGTTGTAGGCTATCTCTGTTAAGTACTTTCTTAACGATGTATGAAACATGATTGTGTTGATATCAAACTATATGCAGGTAGAAAAAGACTGGTAGGAAATATGCCATAATGTTAATAGTGGGAACGTTAGGGTGATGAAACGGTGAGTGCTTTATTTTATGAAGTGTCTTTAAGTTATTGCATTTATAGCAAAAAATTAACATATAGAATTAGCTCATATTAATATTTTTTGGCTCAAAAGGTAGCTGACATCACATGGTAAAATAGATGAACTTTTAGAAACCCCCTTTAAAAAAAAGGCAGTAGACCATTGCAACACAGAGATTGCCAAGTACAAATGTATGACAAATATCTGATGGTGTAGTGCAGAAGTGAGGCCCTGAGAAAGGAAACCAGGGGTTTGGACGAAAGAAATCTTTCACACTAGGAGAGAAGGAGATCCTTTCAGCTGATAAGCATATCCTTAGCCTGTCCCTTTAAGTAGCTTGAGAAGCTAAATGGAAGAAATGCCCAAGTAGCCAGAACTTTAAGGAAAAATGCTAAGAGGGGCTTTTTTGCATTTAGAAGAGGGATTTGGACTTCAGAATAACAGTGGTTCTATAAAGAGGAAATCTGTAGTCATGACAGGAAAAGATCAGGGTGAGTTTGGCTGACAGTGATGAAAGACAAGGGACAAACATCCCAAAGCAGGTCTTTCAAACCCTGTATCCATCAGGACCCTCAGGAGAGCCCAAAGGTCAAGAAAAGCAGGGGAACCAACCACAAAATCACGGCGTTGCCAAGGGCGCCCACTGCCAGGTCCACGAGCCCATCTTCGTTGAGGTCCAATTGCCCATGGATGCTGCAGCCAAAATACTGGAGGCCTGGCGCCAGCTCTGTGGCGGCAATTCTCTGTGGGGAGTGGAAGGAAAGAGCTAGGCATGAGCACTGTTAGCACAGCCCAGGGCAGGGCCACACCAATGGGTGGATGCAATTGGGAGCCCTGGAGAAAGCCTGTTTGAAACCATCAGGATACTTCCCCAGCCGAAAGCTATCTCCTCTCCTGATCTTTCATGGTACCTGAAATTCCTATCAAGAAGTCATTCTTCAGGACTAAAATAGTGGTCATAAAAGAGTTCCTCACTGAAGAGGGAAGAGGGGGCAAGACAGGGGTAGAGGATTAAAAGGTACAAATTATTAGGTATAAAATAAGCTCCGAGGATATATTGTACAACACGTGGAATATAGCCAATACTTTATAATAACTATAAAGGCAGTAAAGTCTTTAAAAATGGTGAATCACTATTTTGTGCACCCGTAACTTATATAATATTGTACATTAACTATATTTCAATTAAAAAAAAGAAGCTGGAGTTCCCTGGTGACCTAGTGATGAAGGGTCTGGCATCGTCCCTGCTGTGGTGTGGATTCGATTCCTGGCCTGGGAACTTTGGAATATTTCAGTGGCAAAAAAAAAAAAAAAAAAAAAAATTCCCTGGTGGGTGTAAATACACATTAGCTGGCAGGTAACCCATCAGTATCTCTAACTGTGGTATATTAGACTATGTTATTGATAAAATAGATAAAATAAGTAGTGACCTTGGGTAAAAAAGTGATGACCCTGAAGGCATGGGACTTGAGATGGGTCACTCAGGGGGACAGCACTGTTTCCAGCCTGAGGCATTTCCAGGGAAGAGAAGCATCATTTCCAAGTGTAGGCAACTGCATGAATGAACGCACATGGAGGGTGAGTGAGGTTCAGGTCCTTGGGATGTTGTTGTTGCTGATGGGGAGATAAAGTTAAGCAGGGAGAGGGTGTCCAAAGGGATAATGAGAAAGTCTTGAAGACGAATGCACTCATTGCAAAACTTGGATGAGAGGCAGCAGAGCTAGGATAGAAGGGACTCCTTTCCTCTGTGAGCTGCCGGGACTCCAAGTCCTAGCTCCGCCATTCACAGGGGTGGGGTGGGGGAGAGTTACCTGCTTTGGGGTCTTCAGGAGGCTGCCTTGGAAGCCATGGAAGATGTAGATGGCTCCTCCGTGGTTGTCCTCCAGAGGGGCTCCCACCACCACGTCGTTGTAGGAATCTTGATTGAGGTCCCGGACCGAGGCGATGGAGGAGCCGAAGCGGGCATTCTGGTAATTGTGCGAGTCCTCCAGGGTTCCATCATAAACAAACTGGTTCTGCAAAACCAGGGGCAGGAAAAAGCTCAGGGGGACTCAACAAGGGCCATCAGGGTCGTGGCCTCCTCTGGCCTGCAGCATCCCCACTCCACCCTGCTTCCCCAACAGCCCCTCTGCGTTTCCCCTTTCTCTCCCACCGCTTAAGCCCAAAGACAGAAGGGCTTCCTATCCTCCCTGGCCTGGCTCCCCAGGCGGATGCTGGCCCCAGTTTCCCCTCTGGAAGTTTCTCCCTGATCAAGGCAGGGGTCCGGTGCCCCGGGAGAGCTGACCGGCTCCCTGGCTCAGTACCTGTCTCAGGTTGTAGATGTACACTCTGCCCCGCTCTCCACCCTCGCTGAAGTACATGGGCGCGCCCACCAGTAGGACATCAGTCACGCCATCGCCGTCGATGTCCACCGAGGTGATCTCACTCCCGTAGTAAGAGCCTATCTGCGGCACAGGGATGGGGACAGGGGCGTGGGGCTGGGCTGCTGAGAGGCCTCGCCCCACCGGCGGATGGAAACTGAGGGTAGCCTCTGACTCAGGATTTCTGAGGAACAAATGAGAAGGGCCCTCCCTCTTTTCTCCTTCTGCTATCCATCCCGCCCTACTCAGCTTTCCGTTATTTAATTTCACTGATTGCCATTTATTTTGTCTGCAAGTGATACTTTTTTTTTTTTTTTTTTTTTTTTTTTTGCCATTCTCAGGCCGCTTCTGCAGCATATGGAAGTTCCCAGGCTAGGGGTCTAATCAGAGCCATAGCCGCCGGCCTACGCCAGAGCCACAGCAACGTGGGATCCGAGCTGCACCTGCAACTTACACTACAGCTCACGGCAACATGGGATCCTTAACCCACTGAGCAAGGCCAGGGATCGAACCTGCAACCTTATGGTTCCTAGTCAGATTCGTTAATCACTGAGCCATGATGGGAACTCCTAGTGATACATTTTAATAGCAAAAAAGTGAGCAAAAGAAAAATAATATATGAAGAAGAAAATAAAAGTTATCCATAGCCCAAACATCTAACTATACCGTGGATGTTTTTGTATATTTTCTTCTGGACAGTTTTCTCTAGGGGGGCTGCATATGTGTACATGGTTTTATTTTTACAATCTGAGACCATACTGGATGTATAGTTTACATACTAACTTAAAAAAAACAACAATGGATCATGAGGATTTTCTTATGTCATATTTTTTTCTACTGCATGATCATTGGTGATTCTATAATACTCCACATTATTAGACATTTAGCTCATTTTCAATTTTGAATGTTCCAAATAACTCTGGGATCAGTACCTTGGATGGTGACTTATGATTTCGTTTCAGCCTTTGAGCACTCACTGAGTTACTCTCCAGCCTTGGGTGCTGTGTCCTCACTTCAGTGAGGGCACCCTCTACCCACTCAGTCAGAAACCTGGGGGTCCTCCCTGGCTCCACCCTCCACCTCTCCCACCTGCAGTCTCCCCCACAAGTCCACCTGGTGGATGCCAAACTCGTCCTGAATCCATCTACTGCTCCTCTGATTCTGATGCTGCTTCTCCAGGTGAGGTATCTTCTAGCACCCCCCACTCTCCAATCTCCAGGCTGGCCCCTCCAGCCCACCTCTGCAGGGAGCTAGAGTGGTGTCCAGCAGCTGACCATGCTGCTCCCTTGCTTTGGAGGAAAATGCCCAAACTCTTCAGTGTGACCCTCCTGAACTGGCCTCTCTCCATCCCCAGCCTGTGTCCCCCACCCTCTGGTTCCCACAGCCCCTCCTGACATACCACATGATTTCTCGTCTCCAGAAGCCCCAGGCCCTGGCTGGGTTCCAGGCTTCCCCCTCAGATATATTCCTCTTGCCTGTGCCCCTCTCCTCTCTGCTCTTTCCAGGAGATGACTGTCGTCCTTCAGGTCACTTGCTGTTGGAGGCTACCCCTGCCCTTCCCCACTCTACTCCCTGCAATGGGGTCCCTCCTCCATCCTCCATACACCCCCAGCCCCCTCTCCAGCACCTGCTCCTCCAAGGGCACTGCTGACCATGGGTGCTGTGCCTGCCATGTCCCCTCTGGGCCTGGGTGCCATACCTGGCACGCAGGAGGTACTAAATGTTTATAGGAGCAAGGGGTCGCTTTAGGAAAGAAAAGGATCCCTTTCCAAGGACAGGCCCTGTGAGAGATGCTTTACAGCCTGGGGTTGTGGAAGCTTCATGCTGTCTTAGGAGAGATCACTGTCCTTTTTACAGGGAGGGAAATGAAGCTCAGAGGACTCAAGTCCCTTGCCCAAGGTCAGAAGGATGGTCATAGCCAAATTGGGCTGGAATGCTAATCCATCTGACACCCGAGCCCAAGATTCTCCCTCCCCAGCTTAGTGTGTTTTCAGAGGAAATCTATCCTCAAGCATTAAAAGCTTTTACTAAGGAGAGCAATAAAAATACAGAAGAGGAAAGAAGAAACATGGGGTGGGGGGAGGAAAGCGATGTGCCTACATAAAGTAATGAAGAGGCAGACAGAGCAAAGAGGGAGGAGGAGAGAGACACTGTCTAAATATGTGGCCTCAGCTATGTGGGTCATGGTGATTTGGAATCCACTTAACTTCACTTTCTTCAGCACTGCGGTTTCTCGTTCGGATGTTGGAGGCGGAACCGGGCAGTAAAAATGTCATAAATTCATCAGTGAATTCCCTCCAGCTCTCAAGGACTAGCTTTGAATTCCCTAAAGGGCCAGGCCTGGGCAGATTGTGGGCGGGCAGGATGGAGGCTGGGGACAGAGCAGTGCCCAGGTACTCCTGTGCCCTTGGGGTGGGAGAGGAGTGGTGGGAGAAGGGCTCCCTGAAGCCAAAGGGATTTAGGTTAGACCTGGTGAAGAGTCTTTCCTCACAGTGACAGGTCAAAGGCAGCAGAAAGCGCAGCAGACAGGGCTGTTCCCAGGCTCTGGAGAGCCAAGGGCGAGCCAGAACAATGGTAAGCTCAGCTCAGGCCCAAGGTGCCAGGGATGCTGGATGCTGCCAGGCAGGAGGAGTCAAGGCCTGGTTTGGGGATTGTCGGGAGTCAGGAGGTAGCATAACGCAGAGAGCCCCACAAGAGTCCTGGATTCTGAACTTGACCCAGCCGTGAATCTGCTCTATAACCTTAGAAAAGCTATGTTGCTTCTCAGCACCATGCTAGTCCTGCGCTGCTGAAATGACTTGAATCAGAACCCTGTTTCCTGATCTTTTCACCCTCAATGACTCTTTCCAACTTGCATTCCTGACTGTCTTAACGGGACTCTTAACAGCACAGCCTAGTTACCCCCTACATCCTGTGGTGACACTGACAGCTGTACAGTTCTGCACTGTGCCCATTCCAGTGAAGGAAAGAAGTTGGCATCTTTTTCCTTTTTTGTCCTTTTTTGGGGGGGTGCACCTGAGGCACATGGAGGTTTCCAGGCTAGGGGTTGAATCAGAACTACAGCTGCCGGCCTACACCACAGTCACAGCAACTTGGGATCCGAGTGGCATCTGTGACCTACACAACGCTGGATCCTTAACCCCTGAGTGAGGCCAGGGATTGAAGCTGCACCCTCATGGATGCTGGTCAAATTGTTTCCACTGAGCCATGACGGGAACTCTGAAGTTGGCATCTTGATGAACCTAGGGGGCCTTGCTGTGGATAGAGGCCTGATTCCTCCCACTCCTGGCAGTACCAAGGTAGGAAGGCCCCTTCAGGATGCTTAGGGGCCCTGGCAGCCCAAGCTGGGAAGCCATAGCCTGGATGCTGCCTCTAGCCCAGAACTCTGGACATGACCAAAGAGAGACTAGTGGTCAAGGGCAGAGTTTGGGTGAATGCGCCAGACAATGCTCCATGAAGTTGGGGGCAAGTGAATTCTCCTGGGGTTCTCCTTGCTGCAGCAGGGCAGGAATGAGCTCCAAGGTGGGTCTGAAGGAGACATAAGCCTCCTAACCAGGAAGGATGTGGGTCTGGGGATAGTCCTGACAGGGGAGAGCTGAGCTGCAGTCCCATCCAGCCCGACTGTTCCCTCCAGCTCTGCCTCCCTCTGCCCCGCCCCCAGCCTCCCCTGCTTTACCTGCTCGCCCTGCAGGGCCTGGTGGATGGTGAGACTCCGGTTGTTGTGCATGGTGAACAGGATGGCTTTGCCTGTGTGGTTGAACCGGGGGGCTCCGGCCACATACACCCGCCCCTGCCCAGAGGACACGACCGACGTGACTGTGTACCCTGCCACAGGAGGAGACAGGCTGGTCTCTGGCTCTGGGTCCTCGCAGACCCTGCTGGGACTCGGCATGTGGCTCACAGCTGTGCTGGAGGGCTGGCCGCTGAAGGGAGCGCATTCAGAGCAGACAGGGCACAGCTGGGGAGGCCTGGACTGGGCGGGGCTTGGGGATGGGGTGGGGAGAACTCACTGTGCCCACCCACTACTGGTGGGCATCAAGGAACCAGGTGGGGCCACTCAAATGCACTGCTGATCTGGAACAGACACATCACCTGCTTCTCCTGTCTCACAGGTGAGCATGAGGGAAGAGGGAGAGAGGAGGAGGATTCGTGCTTCTTTTTATATTGGGTAGGCGTTGTTTTGGATCCCCACCGACTGTCTCTCTGGGGACAAACCAGTGTTCTCTTCACTGTCAGAACCCCCTGCTAAGGGGTCATTGAAAACTGAAGGGTCAGCTGTTCAGAGGCAAGGAACTGCTCCACTAGGGGCATTTAGGAGGGGTCTCAGGGATTCCTGCAGCCCCAAAGCTTTGCAGATTCAAAGGAAGCCTAAGCTTCTTTCAGTCCACAGGTACGCCCTCAAAACAGAGGGAAATGGAAGACCCAGGGGCTATTTGGGGAAAGGCTGCCAACCCATGTTCTCGGGACCTGTGCCCAATCACTGTGAATTTCGAACCACCCATCCATCTCTGGGGAGTGACTGCAGCATCTTCAGGTACTGCTCCTGAAAGTGGGGCCCTGGCAGGTGTGCAAAGTGGAGTCCCATGTTCTGCCAGCTTAGCTGGATACTGGATCCCAGTTTTTAGATGGACGTCAGGCCTTGCTGGCAGTTCCTGAGCTGTTTCTGGAAAGTGGATGTCTCCTTCTGCCGTGTGTGTGTGTGTGTGTGTGTGTGTGTGTGTTTAACATTCTCTCTCTGGTCTTACTGGTTGCTTCTAGAGCGGCTGTGGGATTCACAGAAAAGCTGATTCCATGGCTGGGAGGTGGGGTACTCTGGTTCCAGACACCCCATCTTTGACTCTTGGAAGTGTATTCTGGGAAATGGGGCTTGAAAGGTACATAGCGTGGGGATGTACTTAGCGCAGCCGTAAGTATGTGAGGGCGGGGTTAGGTTAGCCCCGTGGAGCTGAGATTTCTTCCTAGCTGAGCCCTCAGTGGCACTACTAAAAATATTCTCAATTGATCCTGGGTATATGTGGGCTTCCTCAGAATGAGGGACAGTGGTGGGGGGAGGGTCTTGGGGGCTGAACCTTCTAGGGGGATGCGTGGGCCGACTCTCAAAGCTCCAAGCAGTGCTAAGAGCTTCCGGCTTCCCAGCTGTCTGCTGGCTGTGGTTCCAGTTCCCATGCGGCTCTCTGACCGGCAGGGCCACCCTGAAAGCTGGACAGCCTCCCTCAAGGCCTGATAGGAGGACCCGTGGCCAGAAGTCTATAAGCCTCCCCAGTGTGGGGGCGGAGAGCCTCTCCCCAAGTCTCCTTCTCCAACTTCCCCCTCTCCCTTGGGGCACAGAGGGAGGAATCATCCAGAGATCCCAGACACTGCCCTCACTGAACAAGGGAGGAGGAGGAAAAGGGCACTCTCTCAGGACTCCTGCCCAAGGCCATGACCATGGTTAAGGCAAGACAGTCGGGCCTCATGAAGGCCCTTCATCCTGGCTCTACCCCACCAGCGTCTTCTGAGAGGAGGAGGATGGCCCTGCCGGGTCGAGGGTGGGGAGAATGAATATTCCACCTATTGCCCCTTCACAGATACCTTCCCCATCTCCCTACTGCTGACATGAAAAAGCTCAACCCCTTAACCTGGCATTCTAGGCCTCCTGCTGCAGCCTGGCCTCCCCTTCCCTCCCTTTCCCATTTCCATTGCTCCCTTCTGTGGCCACCCTGGTCTGCTTCCGTGTCCTGAATGCACCCGGCACTTCCCACACCTCCTTCCTATGTCTGGCCCTTCTTGGCATATTCAAATCTTTTCCTGCCTTGGAGACCTGGTGCAGACCCCAGCTCTGGCACACGGAGCCACAGTGTGCCAGCCCGCTGGGCCACAACCACTCACTCCCTGGGGCCCTGGCCATCGCTGACGTTATCTGCCCTATTATTTAGCACTGCACCTGTGCCCCTTACTTGGTGTCTTCACTGTGAGCATAATGCAACGCGGTGGACTCAAAGGAGTGCTGGCCTTCGTCCTTCTGACATCTTGCCTAGTGTGTGAGTGTATGCCGATCTCTCCCTCCTTTATTTGTGTTTGTATCTGAGCTCCTACCTCACCTGTGTTATAATTTCTCTGCACGTGTCTCTCCACAACTCCTACTGGCTGGGCAACAATGGAAGGGCAGGGGCTGTGTCCTGCGGACCATGAATTCTGACAGCATTGACCAGGTGTTCCTTACAGTCCAGGTTTCACAGCTGTTGGATTAAGTGGAACCCAGACCCTAGGGCGGCCCTGTTGTTGGCTGAGAACCCCAAGGCTGGGAATGGAAAATCAGGAAATTACAATGTGCGCAGCGTCACAGGCAGGGCGTGTGGCTGGAGAGCTGAGGGACAAAGGTGGGGCTAGGGTGGAGCATTAGGAGAAGATGGACCTGTGGATAAAGCCCCTGCCGAGTCTGGATGGCCCAGATTCACAGGGAAGTGGGCTCTGAGGCAGCATCAGTGATGAGCAACTTCACAGCTGGTAGACTTGGTTCTGAAACTCAGAAAGACCCACTGACAATGGGAGCCCTGGGCATGCAGCCCCTGCTACTTTGCCCTGGGTTAGCCTTTCAGAAAGGCCGGGGCAGATGGGCTTCAGCAAGGGGGGCCAGAGGTCTGCGCCTGCAGGAATAGAGGTAACTGGGATTTGGCGGGTTAGGGACTGCAGCTGGGAGGCAATGACTGCACCATCAGGGCAGTGATTCACACTTTTCTTTTTATGATTACCCTATGGGGCTTAATGGGAACCAGCCTCTGCCAGATTGTAAACCTTAACACATGAAAATATGTAGGTTCCTACTTGACCTGCATTTTGCCTTGGGGAGGCAGGCTCAGTGCGCTCAAACCTGAAAACACACAAACGACTAACTGCCTTACAGTCTAGAAGCATCTACTGAAACACATTTCAGGCCAGGGTGCACTGCTTGTCATTTTTTCTACCTACTTATTAAGAGCCTCTGAAGTGCCAGGCATGGTGCTGGGTGTGGTGGATGCCAAGCTGGAGAGGCAGTGGCCCCTGACTGTGCTTGAATCAGCATAGAATACGCACAGACATGCCCCTCATTTCGGGTGTGGGCCGGTCTGGATCCCCCAGGTCCCCTCTATGCCCACCAGCCATCAGCCACCCCTCAGCTCCAGGTCTTACCCAGGTACGCGCCATGGTTCTTGAGCTCCTCTGGGAACTCCTTCAAATAGGATTCGCGGAGAGGAATGACCTTCCCGCTGCTGGTCTCCTTCAGCACAGCTCCGTTCCAGTCATAGGCGCCAACGGCTCCCAGCAGAATCCCGTCCTGACGTTGGGGAGGGGATACACATCAGCCTGTGTCCCCGGGTGCCCCAGCCAGGAAGCCACACCAAGTCCTGAAACCAGGAAGCATCCGCTGCCCCCTTGGCCACCTTCTCCTGGGTTCATTATTTAATAGCTCAACTTTCAGCCAGGATTCTCAGCTTCTGAAGGAGCCATGGAGCTTCTTGCCCCATCCTATTCTTAGCATAAAATGGGTCAAGCTGATACCAAGCAAGGGATCTTGGGAAAGAAGGAATGTTCTAGTTACCATATCATCCGGCAATCCAATTCCTGGGTGTATATCCAGAGAAAACCATAATTTGAAAGATCTATGCACCCCAATGTTCACTGTAGCACTATTTACAATAGTTAAGACATGGAAGCAACCTAAATGTCCATCAACAGAGGAATGGATAAAGAAGATGTGATATATATAAATACATATATATATACACACACACACACACACACACATATATATATATATGATGGAATATTACTCAGCTATAAAAAAGAATGAAACAATGCCATTTTTTTTCTTTTTGCCTTTTCTATGACCGCTCCCACGGCATATGGAGGTTCCCAGGCTAGGGGTCGAATTGGAGCTGTAGCCACCAGCCTATGCCAAAGCCACAGCAACGCGGGATCCGAGCCACATCTGCAAACTATACCACAACTCATGGCAACACAGGATCCTTAACCCACTGAGCAAGGCCAGGGATCGAACCCGCAACCTCATGTTTCCTAGTCATGTTCGTTAACCATTACGCCACCAAGGGAACTCCGAAACAATGCCATTTGCAGCAACATGATGGACCTAGAGATTATCATACTAAGTGAAGTAAGTCAGATAAAGACAAATAGTATATCATTTACATGTAGAATGTTAAAAAAATAATACAAATGAACTTACAAAACAGAGACAGACTCAGAGACTTAGAAAAAAAAACTACAGTTAACAAAGGGGAAAGGTTGTTTGTGTGTGAGATAAATTAGGAATTTGGTATTAACATATACATACTACTATATATAAAATAATCAACAAGGACCTACTGCATAGCACAGGGAACTCTACTCAACATTCTGGAATACCTATGGGAAAAGAATCTGAAAAAGAATATATATGTAAATGTATAACTGAATCGCTTTGCTGTATATCTGAAACTAACACAACATTGCAAACCCACTGTATTCCAATATAAAATAAAAATAAGAAGGAATGTTCTAGAAAAAAACTCCAAATCCAGGACCAAAGTTCCATTCCATTTTGGGCTTCACAACTTCTCTAAGAAATCTCATCACCATCCCTTCCTTCTGACACTCCTTCAAGCGGTGTCCCTATGCCTTTCCTCCTTCCATGTTCCTTTGTAGTAACTGAGTTGGCTTCCCTGTGTGTAAATCCTACTTCTTCATTTTGTCAGTAAAAATTCACTGTGTGTCTGTTTTGTGCCAGACACTTGCTTGGTACTGGGGATATTGTCTCTACCCTCATGGAGCTCATAGATCCCAAATAAATTTACAAACAAACATAATACTTGCAAACTGTGATAAATGCCATGGTGAGGTTTAATTTAGATTGAGATGGGAGTCAGGAAAAGCGTTTTGAGCAAGCAATGCTAACCCTGACACCTGGAGGGATACAGGACAACCTATGCAAAGGCCCTGAGGTTGGAGAGAGTTCAGAGCCTTTGGCTTCAAGGAACCGAAAGCTGTCTGATGGCGCTGGAGCCCTGAGTGAGAGGAGCAGTGGCTCCCGAAGAGGCTGGACAGAGAAGGCAGGGCCACATTTATGACAGCCAGCACCCCAAAGGCAGGAGTTTGTCTTTAGTTGCAGGGTAAGCCGATGCTGTGATGTCTGGGCAGGAAGACGGGGAGCTCTGGCTCCTTGAGGGGAGGCCTCCAGGGTCATTTCCAGTGGACTGGGTCCGTTCACTCTCTGGACTGCCCCTGCACCTATGCCCCTGCCCAAACCATGCACATCAAGAAAGCACAGGAAGACAAAAGGCAAGCACTCAGAAGAGGAAGAGAAGAGACTAGGGACACTGAAGGGCTCAAGAAGGGGGTGACAGCAGGGAGGAGCCACCTTCCTGGGTCACCTTGGTAATCATGGGCCAGGGCATCCAGCTCTGCCACCCAGCTTTGGGCCCTAATGGCATAAGCCAGTGAAGTCCACCTTTCCCACTGAGCCCTCCCTTAAGCCCAGCTGATGGGTGGGATTTCAGGTCTCCCCCACCACGTGGGGCCCAAGGCACTCAATTTTTCCTTGCCCCCCAAAGTAATGGTGCCAATAGAAAAGTGTGACTCTGGCCTTGGGACAACCAGAGCCATAAGCACACAGGCTGCACCTAGGCACTGATTTCATTGGCAGTGGTGGAGGGGGCAAGATTGTGAGGCTTAATAAGCTAAGCTTCCTTTCCTCATCTCTGAGATGTCATTTTCAGAAGTAACATTGGCGTTATATAAGGATTAAAAAGCCCTCATATTCTAGAGGTAGAACTGACTGTTCAGACTGAATGTTTTTACAACTATAAATAAGCTGCTCTTGGGTGAGTCTGATGTGCCTGGTTGTGTTTAAAGTCACACTTTTTCATTAGCTTTCTCCCTCCTACTCTGTGTGCCTCAGCCTGGGAGAGTCAGACAATCGGCTGGGGCCTGGATCCCAGCCAGGGCTTCAGAGACTCGCTGCCAACACTCCTCGCACTTGGGGTGTGCTCCATTCTTTGCGGAATCCTTTCTCATCCAGTCACCCATTTGTGGGAGACCAGCAGGACAGATATTCATTATCTGCCCTAAACTAATGAGCACCCAGGGTTCAGAGAGGGAAAGGGGGTTGCCCAAGGTCACACAGCAAGTCAAGAGTCTCGGCTGGGACTTCAACCAGGAAGGGAGTTGGACAGAGGAGAAAATACCCATCTGCTTCCCCCAAAGTCCCTGGTTTCTGCTTCCAAAGCAATAGCAGACCAGGCTTCTCTGTTTCACTGGGAGGCCTTTGAAGATGACTGGCTGGCTTTGCAGATGAGCAGAAGCCTCTGCCATGTATTAAGAAGGGCTGGTTCAACCGGTGGGACCTGAGATTCAGCTGGGGGAGATCTGATGCCAACTCACCACATGTGGGGCTTGGGGATTCCATCGGGATTTCTGCATTTGGCAGCACCAGGCGGGGTGGGGGCTTCTGGGCTCTCACCTTGTGCCATTCTATCTGGCAGTGGCTGTAGGCTTGTGCTCCAAGTGGCAAGGCCCTTTCCTAAATGGGGTCTGCTAGGGTCTGGGGAGACCCCTGCTGGGGATGGGGTGCACTGTGAGGACTGGGTTGGCTGAGAGGGCAAGCCAAGGCCACTAAGGCAGGTCTTAGGTTGTCACAATCTTCTCCCAGCTGGGGGAGGCCAGATGTTTAAGAATTTGGAAAAAATCTGGATGTGGGGCCAAAATAGGGCCAAAGCTTTGAGAGAAGAAGCCAGACATGCAAACCCAGCTGGAAAACAAAGGGCAGGGCATTCTGGGGAAGAGCAATGACCCATGCTCCAGGCCTGGCATGGACTCCTGACTCATGGCTTCCTTTCCTAAGAAGCCACTGGGGCTCCCACCAGATATGATCAGATTGTGCCTGGGTGGCCTTGCACAAATGGACCCTTAGCACTTGCTGACTGTCTTGGTGCTCTGTGCAGAAATGAAGATGCAGGCTTGGTGGCCCTCAGAAGGTCCAAGGCCAAGTCCATGCCCTCGAGGATGACCTGTATCTGTACTTGCTAGATCTCAGCCCACCATCAGATCCTGCCTGCTCAGCTCTCAGCTGCCATCTGCCCTGCCCTGCTGAGCTGAGTGCTCCCCTGTGTGAGTTCTGGCCAGGGTCGGGCCATATCCCCAGCACAGGAAGTGACATAGTCTACAACAGTGGTTCCCAGCTGGGAGTGGTTTAGCTCCCCGGGCAATATTTGGCATAATAATGCTTGGACACAGTTTTGGTCATCACAGGTGGGGGTGGTGCTGGGGTTGCTATGGCTTTTGGTGGGTGGAGGCCAGGGATGCTGCTGAATACCCATCACGTTGCACAGGACAGCCCCACAGCAAAGAAGCCGCCCAGCCCAGGTGTCAACAGGTGGAGAATCCTTGGCCTGGGGGTTAGAGTCTGACCTCTGGTGTCAGACATTCCTGAGATCTACTTCTAGTTCCAAAGCTTCCAGCTGTGTGAACTTAGAAAAGTAGCCCCCTACTCCGCTGGTCCCCTCCCAGCCTAAGGGTCCTTAGCTGTAAATAGTTTTGTTGTGAGAACCAGCAGTTTGAATCCTTGGCAGCCAGTAAGGACTGGGTACACAGTAGCTCTTCTCATTCATTCATTCACCCATAAAGCACTTCCAGAGAGGCAGGAGTCAAAGAATCAGATCTCACAGGAAGTGGGGACCAGCTGAGGGGGTGGGTGCATAGTGGAGTTAGGAAAAGATTTTAAGAAAACGGTACTTATTAGGAAGTCTCAAAATGCACACTTCCAGTTCCAAGCCTCAAGATTTAATTCCCACACAGTTTTCAGACATCTGCTCAAAGATCGAGGTTCAGAGAGGTTAAATGATTTGCCTGAGGCCACACAGCCATGTGGTGCTTCCCTCTTGCCTGGCAATAGTGGAATGAGAACAGCAGATGCTAGTAGTTCTTGGCCCTGGAGGGCTGTGCACAGGGCTGTGGAGATGGCCCCTGGTGGTCCTGTGCACAGGGAGACCGCCTAGAGGGCACTGAGCCTCAGCCTCCTCCCCCAGCATCCCCCATGGCTCCCTCACCTGTCTGTCCATCACCAGAGTGACCTTAGAGAGGGCAGGACTCTTTCCAAGAGCCCCTTTTAAGGCAAACGCATCATTAAGAGGGTGGATTATGCTTTAACTAGTTGCTCAGATTCTCTCAGTAGAAGTCATGTTCTCAACAAGCCGAAGTGGAGCCTCAGGCAGGGATGAGTGCCTGGAGGTTTAGATGGGGTTGGGCAGGAAAGACCCAGAAACAGGAAAGAGGCCCCTGAATGCTTCTGATGCTGGAAGCCGGTGGCTGGGCTGTTGAGGAGGGGGCGTGGGGACAAGGGGTACACTGCACTTGACAGCTCTTTCCAGACCTGAGGGTTGGTTATTTCTGTTCACAGGTTCTGGAACAAGGCCCAGGAGTGGGCTGCTGGGCACCAGGGCACAGCCTGAGGACATGGGACTGGGCTTAAGAAGACCTTGATGAACCAGAAGTGATTATTTTTTTTGGCCAGGCCATGCAGCGGCTTGATGTGGGATCTCAGTTTCCAGACCAGGGACTGAATCCCCAGGCAAGGTGTGAAAGCACCGAGTCCTGACCATTACACCACCAGGTAACGCCCCAGAAGTGATTCTTGCCACCAGGAATCAACTGACAAACAGTCCAGAACAGCATGGCAACTACCATGTTTTGGCCTCATGGGGTGGGGACCTTAGAGACCCGACTGGCTTCCTGAGAGCTGGTGGGGCAAGAGTCCACGCTTAGGGCTAAGGGGGCCCAGGAGGGGTTTACAGCCTTCAGGCATCACCCCCTCATTTCACCATTATGGATGAGTTTCTTTTATTTTTGACTGAATCAGATATGCAAAACTAGTTCAAGTGCAAAACTCTTAGGAAAGATGACAACTTTAAGGCTTCAACGGCTAAGAACCTTGCACAATAGCCAGTTACCTTAGCGATCCCATCTGCAAACCCATGAGGGCTGGTGTAAAGTGTACAGGCTGGGGCTGTTGCCTGGGAGGTGTAATGGTCCTTGCTCCCATGGCCTGTTTCAAATCTAACTGAGGGCAGTTCCTGCTGGACCATCATGTGTCGTTTATTTATTTTTTTGTCTTTTGTCTTTTGAGTGCCACATCCGTGGCATATGGAGGTTCCCAGGCTAGGGGTCTAATTGGAGCCGTAGCCACTGGCCTACGCCAGAGCCACAGCAACACTGGATCCGAGCTGCGTCTGCAACATACACCACAGCTCATGACAACACCAGATCCTTAACCCACTGAGTGAGGCCAGGGATCAAACCCGCAACTTCATGGTTCCTAGTTGGATTCATTTCCGCTGCACCACAATCAGAACTCCTCCTGTGTCATTTAAAGGAAAAACGATCTGTTCTCATCTTGGGTGAGTGGCCAAGCCGCTCGCGTAGATGAGATCAACCCTAGTAAAACTGCTTCCTTCTGTAAATATTTGGTGTTAGGGAGATTTATGGAGTGCAGTGTAGAAGAGTCCATCACGGAGGGGGGCACTCCTGCAGCTCCATCCATCACCAGGGCATCAATTATTAATGGTCTTCTTCCTTCCTCCACACCTTCCCCTTGTGGCCCATGGGGATTATAGACCCGTAAGAGGTATAGATCCCTTCTGCAAGCTTCCTGGCAGATTCATGCAGCTTTTTCTTGGTTACCCAGCTTGACAGGGAGTTCATCACCTCAGCAGGTAGCCAGCGCTAATAGAAGCCACTCCAGCTCTTAGAGGCCTTTGCCTTCATTTCCGAATGCTAATGGAACCATTGGCTTACAGATTCATTTTAAAATTTGGTCAGGGATCCATAGCTGGTCTTCCTGATAGTAGTGTCCAGAATATCCCCTTTCTCTTTTTTTGCAAATCAGGACTAGAGTTTCCTGGGGCTCCTCTGACCTTTGGCCATCAGCCTGGGATGTGAAGCCTGGGGCCTGGGGCTTTGGCTCTTTTGGGGGCCGGGCAATGTCTTGGGCTCTGGTCCTTCCTTCCTCTTATGGCTGTTACCCTTCCTAACTTGAAGGCTGGTTTCCTTGTTAGGGAGATGGCAGCAGACCAGGCGATCAGACCCTGGGCCTTTCCTCTGCCATCTGTGACCATTCTACTGGGTCCTTCCCCAGGGGACTAAGGATCTTTCCTTCTGACATAGCTCAGCAGGCCCAGGGCAGCTGAAGACTCTTTCAGTACACTGGCAGGAAATAGATGTCTGAGGCTGTCTGTGGAGCATTGCCAGAGGATACAGATCCTGGGGCTCCCCCAGGAGATGGACTCACTTGGGCTCAGGATCTGTTCTGAGTAAAGTTGAAAGTCTGGGCTCTCCGGCCCCCTATCCCCAGAGAGGTCTGAGTGACCCAGGGACAGGACGGCTGTGACCAGTTATGATAGCATCAGTGGCCTGGCACTGAAAAACTTCTGTGCTCTAAAATAGCAACCCAATGGCCAGTCCTACAGCCAGATGGCCCACCATCATTGCACCATTCTTCTGGATTTGGAAGGATTTTATTTATTAAAAAAAATTTTTTTTAAGTTTTATTGAAGAGTCTCAAATGTAATCATTATCGCCCTCAAAGTCCTATCAGATAAAAACTTTCAGATGCCTGTCACCTGAAAACAAGACATGGGGTGAGAGAAGAACTGGGGACTGTAGCTACAGGGTGGGGAGAGGTACCACCTAATCCTGGGTCTCTCTGATTAGGGGAAAAGAGAGTTGAGCATGTGGAAGAAGCTGCATTGGGCGGCATGTGACCTTGACCTCAACAACAAGCTAAGGCTACTGGTTGACCCATTGATCCTGCAAGGATTCATGTTGCTTGACACACTCAGCTGCTTGGGCCTTCGTCAGAGTTCAGCTAAATGTCCCCAAATCACCGAAGCTTGTCTTAATCTCCCTTCTCTTTAGGTTCCCCGATTCCTGGGCACCCACAGATCACAGTAACAGAAGCAGAAGACTGAACTTACCATTTAAGAGTCTTTCTCCCTAACTAGGATCTTGAGCTGCTGTCAGCCGAAATGTCACCTTCACCTCTACCTACTTATTTATGCCTAGTGACTCACACAGGGCCTGGCACTCAGGGAGACGCTCAAAAAATGACCACGGGATTGAAGATGGAGCCAAGGGATATCTACCCTCTCTCATGGTCCCTGACATCACGACTGGTGCCTCATCTGTGCTCAGACTTCCCCCAGTCTTATGCTTCCTCTCTTCTGCTTGATGCAACCCATAGCTGCTGAAGTCCTGTCCTCCAAGGCCTGCCCAAGTGCCAGCCTCCCCAGGTCCTTCCCTGACACCCACCTCCCCTAGCCTGGGCTTCTCCTTCTGTAAGCCCCCGATGACATGCTGCCTTGATTAGCATTAGATGGGAAGCATTTCATAGTGGTTCCATTGAGTAGGGGCTCTCCACCAGGGGCTCCATGGATTGGGACTGGGGGGCCTCCTGAAGTTGTACACTGTGTCCAGGAGAAGTCTACAGTTTCTGTCATCCTACTCTCCAAGCTCAGGACTGCTGTTGTGCCTTGTTTGCAAGCTGACTCCTGTTTGGCAAGAATAATTTCCACTTCCCTTTGTTACCTTAGTTGCATTTGACAAATGCCTATTGGATTTAATGAAATCAAATTTCCTTGTTGCATTTTCTAATCAGCCCTGACCCCAGAGTCAGAAGACTAGGGCTAGTCCAGCCAGAGCATAGGACCTGCCATCTGACTTGTGCAAATGGATGCTCTCAGCCCTCCTGGTACCCGGCCCCTTACTGTCAAACTGAGAGCTCCTTGAGGGCCGAGCTCTCACCTCTGCACCTCTGGGGGTCCAGCACAGGGATCAGCACAGAAAAGCCACTGAAAAGATGTGACCACTTAAAATGGGACAACTGTTAGCACCTGCTGACTTTGCAGGGCTGTTTCTGAGCATGAAAGAGGAATTTAGGAATTTCCTGGAAAAATTTAGAATGCTCTGTACATATTACATGACTGCAATCAATATAGGGCAGTTATATTTATATCTTGCCATATTCAAGCGGGCATGAGAGAGTCCAGATGTAGCTCAGGAAACGCTGAGCGTGAGTGGAGTTTCTGTCCATCTGCCTGCTGTGTGCTATGCATCTGTCCCCCGCCCCTCCGATATAGGATCTGACTCAGAACCCCTTAGATTCGTCCGCTCTCATGGAGCCAGCTGCCTGTGTTGGGGGTGGAGAGTGTAAGAATAATATTTCTCTCACTTATGTCACTTTAGAAGGTCACTCAACCTTCCTGGGACGTGGCTTCTTTACCTGGAAACTGGGAACAAGGAATCCTGCCCCGTCCACCTCACAAAGAAGTTGGGAGAATTCAGTGGGTTAATGAAAGTGATACATACATGGGATGGACTGGCCGGCCTTTTCTGGCAAATTGGTGGGCATAAGTCCAATCCCATGGAGCCATGGATGCCAACTTAGAGGACACCTGTCTGTCCAAAGCATGCCCATAGGGGCACGTACCGCTATCGACCACACAGGCGATGACTGTGGTGCTCCAGGCAGGGCTATACTCCCCAGCTGCTTACTAAGTGAGCTCACAGGTATGGACACCTCTGGCCCGCTGGCAGTCCCTTGAGGGTGCAGCCTCATCTTGAGAACCAGAACCAGGGAAAGCATGTGCCCCAGACACAACATGATGTGTGTGACAGCTCATGACCGCCTGGGACCTCTGCAATGTGCCACCAAATCCGCATGTGGGCCGCCTGCCGGAGCACATCTGGTCCATCTGGAGACCCTGCCAACACCGATGCAGGGCCGTGCCTATACACACAGGCTACCTCAGGCATGCAGGGCACTAGTAGAGCCCAGGCAAGTGGTTTGACCTAGTTTTTGCACAAGGCTCTGTGGACTGAAAGGGACCCTTGGTCCTAGACGGAGGGAGGGCTTGAGACAGCTTATCATAAGTCTGATGACCTTGACTTCCCTCTTCCAGCTAAAGAACATGCGAGGCAGAGAGACCCCAAGAAAGACAACCCAGGAACAGCGGGCTAACAACCTGGAGAGCTGGGAAGGGTGTGTGGGTGGGAGGGCAACTCTAGACCCGTCCTTACCTCCACCACGTGAGAGGAAAAGCCCGTTTGAGACATCTCCAGCCCGAAGGAGGTTTCGTTCTTATTCGTGCCTGAAGCAGGGATAGAAAGTTGTCAGCTCTGCACCTGATTTCTTAGCCCAGACAGACCTGCAGCTCAATCCCCAGTGCCTGTGGCATGAAGCACCCTTAGCGAGGTAAGAGGGGCCCCGGGGAGTCTGAGCTCATCTGCCCCAGCAGCAGGCACCTTCCTGGTGGCCACGTAGGTTTATTATTAGTAGCCCTTTTCCCTTCTGAAAAAGGCTTAGGACACAGGGCACGCTTACTGTAAGACTGTCAAAATGGGGGAAAGATCCAGAAAAGTGCATGGAAAGAAACAGTCTACATTTTTGGCAAGAAATGGAATTTCCCACTTTGTGCATTCCTACTAGTCACCAGATTTGGTTCCAGATGCCTCTGGATGGTCCCCAAATATCGAATCGACCCTTTGGAGGGAGACCTGTCACCACCACAGATTTGTGCAAGGAATCCCATGTGTGCTGAAAGCCCTTCCCTGCAGCGTGTCAGAGGAGCCAATGTTCTCGTCACGCAAGGCCACTGTTTCAAGAATAAATGTGCTGATTTATTTAATTCCAGGGTGAGTGTCGAACTCAGGTTCACACTTTGTATTCCTTTATCATCATTTATGAAGGTGTTTTTTTTTTTTTTCTCTTTTCCTGTGTCTGCAGCTCGTCATTTCCAATGCAGAGCTGACTGCTCAGGCTCTGGGATAGGATGCTGGCCTCTATCTCTTTTGGCAATTGTCCCATACATGGCAAGGGCCCCTCTATGGCAATATAAGGTGCAAATGAGGTCTGTGCAAATCACCTCTGGAGTCTGAAGCATAAGGAGAGAAGCCGTTTGCGGGAACCCTGCAAAAAGCTCTCTCCATGGTGGGGGAGGCAGTGGGACACAGAGTGAGCATTTCAGCTGTGGAGAGGGGCTCCCCCGGGCTCAACTAGGGTTGCCAGATAAAATACAGACACTCAGTTAAATTCAAATTTCAGATAAACAACAAATGGATTTTTAGTATGTTTGCCGCGAAAAGGGTATTTTACAGTTGCTAAATCTGGGAACCCTCCTTCAAACCCCAATTCCTTCCCAAGCTGTGGGAGCTCTGGCAAGTCCTTTAGTCCCTCTGAGCTGCAGTTTCCTGTAGGGTAAAAGGCTGTTTGGAAAGTGCATAGCCTCAGGGCCAGCACAGGACCACTCAGGTGTTGGCGTTTATCACTGAGGGAGGACTACTGGGAAAACCATCCCATCCCATGGGGCTGCATTTTGCTCTGGGGGCTTCACTTGCCACGAGCCCTGGAGTTTGGACCCCTCTCGGTGAAGCATCGCTCACCTTCCAAGCTGAAGATCCTGTCCCCCAGGGCATCGACAATGTCCTTCAGGGCTGCCTCGTCCGTGACATTGAAAAAGTGCTTGTCATCCGGGTCACTGGCGATGTACTTGATTTCATTTAGAAAAGCTTCTGGGTTGATCCCCCTGCGGTTGTAGTAGCCCAGGACCTGCCAGAAAACAGGGGCAGGGGCGACAAAGCAGGACATAGCACAGACCTCCGCACACACCCATGGCCCTGGACCCTGGGTGGGCTGGAGCCCCCATCCTAAGTTGGGGTTCTCAGTGTTGGGAAGCTTGGGGTTTTTCCCTAGTTTTCTGAGGGTTCAGAACCTCCCTGGCAACAGAGGGAAAAAAAAAAAATACCCACAACTGTTGTGGATAAACCTGGGCAATATAGAAAGAAGATTCTCAACTGCTTTTTAGGAGACGGTGTAGCAAGGAGAGCCCCATTTGAGGGCCTGGATAGCTAGTTCACTGCCCAGAAAACGCCCCTCCCCCTGAGTCCCCAGGGGGTTGATGGCAAAGCCTCTAGAAGATGGGTAGGGGCAAGAGGGGTGGGATGGGACTCACGGCCACAGCATATCTGGTCACGTTGTCCTTCTCACTTTGCTGGATCACTTTCTCCAGGTCCGGGCTGTCGTGGGACTCCCCATCCGTAATGACAATCATCACCTTCTTGGCCCCTTTCCTTCCGCCCTTCTGGAAAGCCTCTGAGCTGGAACCAGAGCACGGGGGAGGGTCACAGAGGGAGGCGGGGACTGGGTAGTCTCTGAAGCCAGGGCCAAGCCTCCAGGCAACCCAACAGGTGTTGGGACCACGAATCTCAGAAGAAGCTGAATGGAGAAGCCCAGACTACTCATTCGCCAGCTGCTCAAATGGGTCTTAAGTCTGCTTGTCTTTAAAAAGCCCCTCTAGAGTCCTGACTAAGCTGTTTTGGGCAAGCAGAGGGGAAGGGGTGTGTCTGGGAGGGGAGTTCAGGGTCAGGTGGAGACCTTTAGAGGCTCTAATTTCATGGTTCGAAAACCCAGCCACATATTAGAATCACCTGGAGAGTTTAAAAAAAAAAAATACCCAGGCTTCTCCTGGACTCAGGAAATCAGAATCTCTGGAGCATGGCCTGGGCCCTGGTATTTTCCACAAGTTCCAATGGACCTCAGAGTTGAGAACCACTTCCCTAGGTTCTGAAAAGCTGATGTGCCAGAGCAAACCAACACTTAAAAAACACCAAGCCACAAAACATGTGTGATAAAGCCTGACAAAGTTCGGATTTTTCCCAGAAGAACTACTTTGATTTTATTTGGGGGACTATTAAATATCAAATTCGATGACAAACGTGTCTCTTCTCACTTTTTATTTTGTTTTCGGTGGCTGGAGCAGGTGCTTGGCCTGCCTACTGGGCACTCTAGCCAGGGGCCAGAGGGCTTGCACGCTGTGGAGAGACTCCTGCAGCTGGCAACCTATGAAGTGGGAAAAACTGGCTTCTGAGCCACCGCTGGCTCTTGATGCCTGTGTGGCCAACTCTCCTTCAGACCACAAGGTTCTGAATTTTCCAATAAGGACCTGAAAATGAATGCTACCCTTAGACCCTACAGCGAATCCTCATGGGTCTGACCCACAAATTTAAGCATCACAATGTCAGGTTAAATCCCATCTCGGAGCCCCAAGGCTTTGGTTACCAGAGGTGTCTTTTACACGGCAAGATGATGAGCATGATTTAAAAGTTGAAGAATTCACAAACCTTGGAATAATTTAGGTCAGAGCATCTTTAAACCACCAGTTAAGAGAAACAGACCATCTGCCATTCTCTTAGCTATTCTATGATATTCTGGATATGCTGGCTTAAAAAACCCCTCTAATTTTAGTATGAGGTGTGGACTGAAGGGGGGCAGAGGCACACTCAACCTAATAGAGAATATTTTGGACTTAAGCCTAATCCAGTGGAGGAAGAATGCTGCTAGTCCCTCAAAGGAGAGTCTAGGTGCTTCCACGACCTCACTGGAGGACCAGGTCCAGGAGTAAAATTCCATGAGAAAAAGTATGGCAAGCGGAAAACAGGCTTTATTACATATGGAGCCAAGGAAAATTTCAGGATCATATTTCCATAGAGTAGAATGGTGTGAATATCTGTAAGAATTTGTAAGAGCGTAAATATTGGCATGAATCATCAGATTTAAAACAGTGAATTTGTATTATGTAAAAGACTTGGATTTGTTGCTTTGTAAATCAGACTATGAATTCCTAGAGGGCAGTAAGAGCTTTATACTCAGGACAGGTCCCATGTACCTGGAAGCCAGCCTGTGACCTGGTGGAAAAAGCAGGTCATATTGCATCTCCTTTCTGCTCAAAAGCTGCCCTGGCTCCCATTTATCCCAGGTCCTGATAATGCCCACAGACCCTTGGTGATCCCTCTGCGCCCTTCTCCTGCTGATCCTGGGACCACCAGGCATGCTCCTGTCTTAAGGCCTTTGTCCGAGCTGCCCCCTTTCCAGGAACCTCTCCCGCCAGGCACATACATGACCAGCTTCCTCACCTCCTTCGAGTCCCCACTCAAACAAACGGAAGCCTTCCCTGACTACACTGCAAATGCTGATTAAATACCTGCCCTCTCAAACCTGCCTGACTCATTTTCCCGGTTCTACCCCCCACACCCACCCCTGTAGCTTGTATCACCCTCTAGCATGTTATACTATTTGTGCGGGTTGTTGTTGTTGTTGTTTTGTTTTGTTTTTGTCTTTTGTCTTTTTAGGGCTGCACCCGCGGCATATGGAGGTTCCCAGGCTAGGGGTTGAATTGGAGCTACAGCTGCCAGCCTACACCACAGCCACAGCAATGCAGGATCCAAGCCATGTCTGCCACCTACACCACAACTCACGGCAACATCGGGATCCTCAACCCATTGAGCAAGGCCAGGGATCGAACCCGAAACCTCATGGTTACCTGTCAGACTCGTTTCCGCTGCGCCATGATGGGAACTCCTGTTTTTTTTTTTTTTTTTTTTTATTTGTCTGCCTCACCCTCTAGAATGTCAGCTTCACAGGGGCAGGGCATTTATCTGATCTCTATCCCTAGTGCCTAAAACAATGTGAAGCACATAGCAGGTGCTCAATAAGAAGTGTCACATGAATGAAGGTGGAATCATACCACTGTCCTGACCCCTCCCCCCAGAGCCACACTTGGCTGCCAGATTCACCCACATTGAGCATCTCATAACATTCTTGCCCTCAAGAGCTTTCAGGGGCCACTCATACCTGTCTTAGGCACAATGTTATCACTCTCACAATCTTTGCGGCTGCAGGGCTCACTACCCCCCCAGCATGGACCATGGTTACAGCATGGCTTTGAACATAAACATTCCTCCATTTCCCTCTCCTCCACCCTTATCAGGGCAGAATGTCTTTGGTGGAATGTCTTCTCTCCAACTCTCCGTCCTAGAATCCTGGGGTCTTCCCAGGACAGGCCAAATACCCCCCATCTTGGCAGTCCTCCCTGGCCCCTCCCTCTTTCATCCTCAGTGAGTTGGGCTGATGTTTACCAGAGCTCCTCTATAAGCCAGTGGGCATGGGTTACCATCCTTACAACCCCTCAAGTCCATGGCCTGGATCTTTGCATTTTAGTAGGTGTACAGAAAAACATGCCTTATGAATAGCCGAGTAAGGAGGGAAAACCTTTTACCTTAAAAGGCACCAGCTGGGAGTTCCCCTTGAAGCGCAGAGGAAACGAATCCAACTAGTATCCCTGAGGATGCGAGTTCAATCCCTGGCTTTGCTCAGTGGGTCAGGGATCCAGCATTGCCGTGAGCTGGGGTGTATGTTGCAGACTCGGCTTGGATCCCGAGTTGCTGTGGCTGTGGCGTAGGCTGGCAGCTGTAGCTCTGATCCAACCCTAGCCTGGGAACTTCCATATGCCGCGGGTGCAGCTCTGAAAAGCCAAAAAAAAAAAAAAAATTGTAATTTGGGGCCCAGATTTGGCAGGCCGGGAAGTTCAGTTTCACAGTTCACTTAACATGCAGATTGCATACCTCAGCAGTGCTCATGAGTCACAGTGGTTCAAACTACAAGGTAAGTCACACACTTATACTTGGCCTGGGGGAGATGGGCTGTGAAATGAGACAGAAACTGTGGCTCTGTCCCTGTGGAGTCAGTTGGCTTCACACTGATAGCTCAGTGGGCGTGGGCTTCCTCTGTTCCCCAGCTGTTACTCAGGGGTCTGCTTGGGGGATCTCAGGGGCTCACCATCATGGCGATGAAACTGCAAAAAGGACCCATTTCTCATGAGGGTGAGTAAGAGCTGTCTTTACACAGAAAGATGCTCTTTTAGGAAAAAAGCTTGAGCCAGTCTATCAGCGAACAGAAATACGCTGGTGGAGCAGTAACTTAATCATAAATAGCAGTAACTTAATCATAAATAGTTGTGAAGTTGGAAAAAAATCTTTTGACTAGATGAAGTCATGTTACTACTAAATACCTCTCACATTTAATTCTGTTAAACACATTGACTAGCCCCATGTGAGGTGGGATTATAACGTTATGGGACTGTGGTCTCAGTGAACACAGCAGAGCTCACATCTGTAGGCGTAAAATATATACATTTAACATCTAAATGCCTTGGACATGGTCATCTTAGGAGTTTAAGCCACAGCTGGAAAGATCTTGGGAAACTGCCTTGAAAATCATTCTCTGATTTCAGTGGGGATGAGCACAGTGTCCTGAGTGATGGCAGAGGCATTGGAATAAGCGCGTAACTCACTGTCTGGAAGCCTAGAGATAGCGTTCATTATTGTTAACTAAGTTTTGGTTGGATGTTGAGGGAACCAGCCTCATTAGTCTATAATCTCAGCATGTTTAACTATGTTCTTCACATTCCACTGAGAACAAACACCCCTCAAGAAGATTCTTGTCTCATACAACACACACACACTTTTTTTTTTTTTTAAATAGCTGCACCCCCAGCATACGGACGTTCCTGGGCCAGGGATTGAATCCAAGCCACAGGTACAGCAATGCCAGATCCTTTAAACCGCTGAGTAGGGCCAGAGGTCGAACTCTAGCCTCTGCCAGCAACCCGAGTTGCTGCAGTCAGATTCTTAACCCACTATGCCACATCGGGAACTCCCAACTCACAAACTTTTTACTGCGTCTCTGTATAGAATGTATGTCCCAAAGTTGGCTGCAGAAATATCCCCCAACCCCCAAATGCTCTTCTGTAATGCGGCCTTGACATTCCTCCACCAAGGGAAGAAAGTTAAATTCTCTTCCCCTTGAGCCTGGGGTGGCTTCAGTGACCTGTTCAATCAAGAGTCAGTGGCAGAATTTATATTCTGGGGCCTCTGCAGCTAGGTCACAAGCAGTCTCAGAGTTCCTGCGTGGGTCTCTTAGAAAACTCGCTCTTAGGATTCTTCCTCTCAAAGTCCACCTGCCATACAGTTAGCAAGCCAAGCCACACTGTCATGTGTGCGTGCTCAGATTGCCAGCATCAGCTGAGCTCCCAGCTAACAGCCCGCATCCACTGCCGGCCATGTGAGTGTGACAATCTGGATGTCCAGTCCAGTCGAACCTTCAGATGACAACGGCTCCAGCTGACACTGGACTTCAACCACATGAGAGAACATAAGACAGAACTGACCAGCTGAGCCCAGCCCAATGCCAAGAACTTTGAGGGATTAATTAATGACAGCCTCTTAAGACACTCAACTTTGTGGGGAGTTGCTACATAGCAACAGAAAACTAGAACGGTATCTGAGATTTAGAAACATTAATTTTTCTTTTTTACCGAGCAAATTCAATGCCAAATGCCGTCCGGGTCTCTGTTCCTCCTCTCTGCTCGATGTGGCTGGCAGCTTCCACCACATCTTTTACAGACCGGTAGTCATTGAGGTGAAATTCATGGACCACATCTTCTCCGTACTGAACAACTCCAACCTGTGAATCAGAGGAGAGGGCAACATCTTGACCCCTGAGGGCTGGCCCTCTGGTGGTGAGGCTCCCTGGTCATCTGTCTGGGACTGTTCAGGAGTGAGGAGGCTGAGGACCTTCCCAAGGGAGAGGAACTAGTAGGAAGGGAAGCAGGTTCTGCAAAGTTCTGGGAATGAATGGACGGCCTGGTGAAACCAGTGGGAGGGGCATATCCAGAGAGAAGACGATGATAGAAAGAAAGGCCCAGCAGATTAAGTTTCTTATTTAAAAAGACAAAAATTGTGCATAGAATTGAAGCCTAAAATCGTTAAGAACAGCATAGGTAGAGGGCATCGTTCACCAAAGTCTGGAACTTAGATTCTTTCAAATTTGGAAAAGAAGTTTGAAATATTCAGTTTGGTTCAAAATAAGCCAAAACCTTAAAGACCTATGGTATGGACTAGAATGATAAACTGTTTCTATTGGATGGGCCCGCAGACTTTATTCCGTACAAGTGCATTTCCAATGCTGGATTTTCACCCACCATACCCTCAAGGAAGATCTCCCAGTGGTGAGATCATGTATTACTTCATGAGAAAACCCACTCCCTTTTGAACAGCTCTAATTGTTACAAAATAATCTCTTAGATTGACTTGAAATCCACCACCGTGTCCCTTCACTTAGTGGTCTTATTTTGGCCTTCCAAAAAAATACAGAATAAATCTAACCCCCTCACTAATAAGGCAGCATTTCAGATACCTACTGGCAGCTATGACCTCCTCCCCAGGCTCTTCTCCAAGGTCAAGGTGTCTAATTCTCCCTTGTGCCTCGCCCAGCAGCATTCTAGCGCCTCTCCAACCTTCCCTGCCTTCCTTCTCCCAAGTGTCCTGGCTGATCCAGTTTTTCTTAGTAGATGCTCTCTATCCTACAAGACAGTGTTTGACCCATGCCTCTCCCACATGGCTTTGAGTGCCCAGTGGGTCTCTTGGGTTGCAGGGCCTCCATGCTGGCCCTTTCACCTACACCTTCCCAGCACATGCAAAGATGTTCCCCTACACCCAAAGCAGCATTTTTGCCAAGGGCTGTTGGGGGCCCTATTTGGAGGAGGAAAGAGTGCCAGTTGCGCTCACCTGGATCTGCCCAGGGCCAATGTAGAACTTCTTCAGGATGTTGATGAGGAAGTGCTGAACCTCCACCCAGGGGTAGATGCTATTGGAGCCATCCAGGACAATGACGATGTCCATGTAGGTCTGGCACCCTGGGAAACAGGGACACAGTCACAGCTAGCTAGGGAGCCAGCATCTGCAAATCTCTGATTCTCTGGATGACCGTCCAAGGAACCCTGGACTGGGAGCCATCCTCATGCTCAACATTTATTTGGGCAACATGAACGAGGAGCCCAGAAATTCCTGGCTTTGCTCCGCTGCTCTGTACTGGCTGTCTAAACAAAACATAAATTAAGCCCGACTGTTTCTGCTCCTCATGAGGGACTGACCACCGTCAACTGCTCAATGTTTGGGAGGCAGCCAGCACTGCCCATATCAGTACCTCGTTATTGTTTATTTTACTGTAATGCACAGGCTGGTATTTACCACTTTCAGCCCAACTGAATGGGTTTCACTGCTTAGGAGAGAGCTGCAGTGTAAATGGCTAAGAATGTGCAATCTGGCATCAGACTGTTTGACTCCTGGCTTTGACCCTGGGCAAGTCACTTAACATTTTGGCATCAGTTTTCTCTTCTGTAAAACAGTCATAATGTAGCAGGGGATTGCCATGAGCAATTAACGAGATGATGCTTCTAGGGCTGAGCACAAGTAAGTGCTCAAGAATCTTAGCTGATCCTCCTTTTAGTTTTTTTTTTTTAACCAAACCACTTTGTTACCATGGCAATGACATCAATAGGTCATGCTCTTGTGCCTTTATCTCTGCTCTGAGCCTAAAGGTTTCTTTATACATTTGTAATATTGATACCAAATGAAAATGAATAATAGTAACCAACTAAAAAACTAATATAATGTTGGTATTATAACAAAAGTAAAAAACTTATTTTAGCATCTAAATAATTTCTTTCTGTTTCAGTTAGGGTTACTTTGAAATAGTTTATGCTACAATATGATATATATATGCTATATCACATTGAAATATTGGGCATCTGCGTATTTTTACCGGAGAATTTTCACCACTGCTTTCAAGTCTACTTTTTGCCAGTACAGCAGTGGCCTTTGTGAATTAACCATTCCAGTAACTACTGCGACAGTATGTTGATATCAGTGCTCACCAGGAGAGGAAGGTAGTGGCTTTGAGCTCAGGTACCCCACACAGGCTCTGTGTTTGGGAGAGCACTTTAGACGCGTTTGGGTGACTCAGATGCTCACAGTCATCTGTGCTTTAGGAGACGCTGTGTGGACACTCAGGTCCCATCTGCATGCCCCCTGTAGCATGTGATGGCCCTAAACCTCCAGGCTGATGGCACCTGATAGCTTTGTCCTCTACAGTGTGGCTGAGGCCGTCACCTGTGGACAGAGCACCTGCCACTTGATGGAGCAGCAGCACGTGGTGTGGGTGTCTTCAAGAAGACAGATGGAAACTCCTTGATTAGGAGGGGTTTCCAATGTAGTGGTAAGGACCAGGTTTCTTTTATTTTTAAAGCCAGTTTTATTAGTAGAATGCATGTATTAAAGACAAAAAAAAAAAGAAAAAGAAAAAGAAAAAGAAAGAAAGAAAAAAGGGAGTTCCCGTCGTGGCTCAGCAGAAACAAATTTGACTAGCATCCATGAGGACACAGGTTCAATCCCTGGCCTTGCTCTGTGGGTTAAGGATCTGGCGTTGCTGTGAGTACTGGTGTAGGCCAGCAGCTACAGCTTTGTTTTGACCCCTAGCCTGGGAACCTCCATTTGCCACTGGTGCAGCCCTAAAAAGACAAAGAAAAAAAAAAAGAATGCATTTATTAGCACTGATTTCTTTCTTATGATTTCAATTTTTTCTTTTTAAGACCTTTTAGGAAGAACCTTGCTTTAGCTCTGTGGCTCCTAAACATGGCTGACCAGGCCTCTGAAACACACATGCACTAGCATGCATACGCGCACAGGTACACACACCTTGGGGCTTATCTCAGACCTGCTGAACTAGAGCCTCCGTGATGTTGATGTGGGGGAGGATGCCCTAGGATCTGGATCTGCTGAGCTCCTGGGGCACTGCTACTGGTCAGCAGGGCAAGGAGGCCTCCACCACAGGAGGCTCTGGAGGCCGAGATGGTCACACTTTGGTCCAGAGGAAAAAGCCACCCTAGCGGGTGACAATCCCTTGGCATACTTTACATGACTGCTTGCAGGCCTCCTCCCCAGCTCCGGCACTGCCTCTGCCTTTCCTTCTGTCATTTTTGTGAGAATAGAACCAGCACCTCCTCCCTGTCCCTAAGAAGACCACCTTCTAGCCCCTGCTGGACTGGCACCTCCTCCTCCCTCCCCCAGGTCCCACCTTCCCATCTCTGTCTGGGCTCTGTTGTTTGGAGGGAAGCTGCCTCTAGCCAGAGGTGCTAATCCCCTCACCCTCAATAAAATGGGCAGCAGATGCTCAGGCAATGGTATTTAGCCCACAGGAAATAGTGAGGCTCGGAGCCAAGCAGTCTGGGCTTGCGGGAGGCAAGGTCTGAGCGTTATTTCCCTAGATTTTCCTGGCAGGTGGGGGGTGAGTGGGAGGCTTTATATTCCATGAGGCTCTGGGAAAGCTGGCTGAGCTTTCTCATGTCCAGGAACACCAATTAGATGTTCCTTTCTCCTTGGCTCTCCACCCACAAGGCAACTGCACTACGTAACCCTGCACCATTCACACAGGAGTCTAAGTGAACTATGTCCCCAGAACTGTGCAGTGCACAGCTTGCCTGCTGAGATGGTAGCCCAGCAACCTCATCCTCACTCAGGGTGGGTTGGCGGTGAGCCCCTCTGGCTGCCAGGATGGCCTTCATTATCTTAGCACAGCTGCCCCCGCCATCACTCTGTGGCAGAGGGTGGACCAGGATTACCCACAGGTTACCCAGAGAGCTGGAGCAGGGCGGGGCTAGAGTCCAAGTTCTGCTTTGTAGCCACGGGAAAGTGGTGATCAGAGCTCAGAGCCTCCCATGGACTGTTGGTCACTCAGCCCAAGTCTGCAGATTTGAAGCCACTTACTTTGAAGAGCTGGGGCCACGGTCTTGGAGAACCTGAAGTTGGAGTTGACTCGGGAACACATTCCTGTGGTGTAGTAGGAACTCCCACACTCATGAGACCAGAGGGGGCTGCAGGCCTGTGAAGCAAGCATGGCCCCCCAGTCAGTGGGGAGGGGGCTCAGGAAGAGTCCAGCCCCAATAGCCTTTGGCCCAGCCCCAACTGTACCACCCAAGACAGACATCCTCTGAGTGCTGGTAGTCCTAGCATTTAGAGGGTCTTCTTTGAGTCTAACTGAATTCTCTCTGGCTGTAACACGTACAGTTCCCTTGGTTTCAGGTGCCATGGAGGAAAACTAAACTTAGAGTCCTCTACTGTATTTTCAAGGGTCCCATTCTTCACCCCATCATCTGAGTTGTGACTCTGCTTCACCTTGCATGTCCACTCCACCTACCACGTGAGATCCGGGAAAGCCCTATCATCTGTGGGAGTGGACCCTTCGAGGGTCTTTCTGAAGAGGTAACCTGATGGTCATTACTGGGCAAACTTCCAGGATAGGGTCCCTATAACATACCCATGGCTCTTACTAGGGAAAGGAAAAAGAGTATCTCTGCTCTTCCTCTGAAATTTGCTACCAAAACATTGAGGTCAGCCCCTCATTTAAAGACTGATTGATGAGTCCCTCTCAGAGTTAGTGTCATTAAGAAAAAAGTGAAGGCCCAGCTTTATGTCTCCATTATTGTTCTGTTCCTGAGACGCCCAGGACTAAATTTTGTGCTGTAATTTCCTTTAGTTTGGAAGAGTAACTATTCCATTTACAATCCCTTTCTTTAGTTAGCTTTTTTTTTGTACTCAGATTTAAAAGTTTTTGTTTTATCTGTGTCCTTTGTTGAAGCGTCTGTAAATTATTTTTGGAAGTAGGGAAGAATGAATAATGGGAGAGTACTGATGGGCAATGGCTGGATGATAGAAGAATGATGGATGGATGGATGGATTATAGATGAATTAGTGGATGGATAGTTGGATGATTGGATGAGTGACAGATGGATGATGGCTGGATTAGATGAATGGGTAGATGGATGGATAGATGAATGGATGGGTGATAAATGGATGATGGATTGATAGATGGATGGATGACGGATGGATGGATGATTGATGGATGATGGAATGATGGATGGGTGATAGATAGATGATGGATTGATGGACGGATGGATGGATGATGGATGGGTGATGGATGATGGATTGATGGATGGATGATATATGCATGAATGGATGATGGATGGATGGGTAGGTGCAGGGTTGGATGGCTGTAGGGAGGGATGGAAAGATGGATGATTAGATAGGAGGATAAGGGAGTGGATTAATATGCAGACAGATGGGTAGGTGAATGAATGGATGAATGGATAGATGACTAGAGGAATGGTCATTTGGTTGGGGGATGGGCTGATGAGTGAATGGATGAATGGATGAGTGAATGAGTTAAAAAAGTTTCTACTTATAAATTAGGGTCTTAACCTACACACAAAGGCCCATGGGCTGTATCATACCATCCCTCTTGGACCTTCATTCCATCCTGTGAAGTAGGTGAAATCAAGTTAGTAAGAGTATGACGAGAAGCCTCAGGGGGGAGAGGGATTCAGACCAAAGTCCCTGTCAAGTATGTGTGGATAGGGCCAGGGGTCCTGTTGCCCTTGGTTGGGGATGATGAGGGCTGTGGGATGACCACACAATTGAGGCACCTTGGGACATTCCCTGGCAGAGCCACTATGCCCTCCTCAAGTTTCTGAGCATCCCAGTCATCTCACTGCACTGGTGGTTGCTGCTCCATACCCAAGATGTCTCATCTGTCAGCAGAAATGAACTGATGACAAGAACAGAGAGTGATACAAGCTCTCCCATCTTAAAATGAGTGGTGCATGTCATTGGGCTTTCTGGGATAATTTTTCCTCTGAAATCTTCTCTTGCAGCTGTTTCTAGGAACTATCAGTCCCAGCACCACCCACACTTGTGGTCACTTGAACATGGTAGCAAGGGTCAGGCAGCACCAATCCATCACGCCCCCCACATTTGCCCACTGTGTGCAAAGCTTGTATATGCTCACCTGGGTGGGGTGCAGAGGCCTCCCAGTCGGACTGGCTGCTGCTGCCTTTCTGACCCAACATCATGTTCACATTGCTCATTTGCTTACTGTCTCTCCCTCAACCAGAATGTGAGCTCCAGGAAGGCAGGCGCTCTGCTGACAGCTGAATCCCCAGTGCCTGGCATGGGGCTCACACATTGCAAGTGACCCAGCAAGAGTTTAAATGAGTGATTGTCTCTACCACCTCAGTGCAAGTACCCCCTCCTCTTTCTTCCTTGCTAAGACTAGTCTCCTCTTTCAAAACAAAACAGAAATCTCCTCTGGGAAGCCTTCCCATCTGAGCCTGTGCAGTCCAGGTGGCCCGTCACTCTGTATCATCCCCTCAGTGGTAGTAAATCTGCGTTTGCTCATTTATGGCTTCCCCTCAAAGTCTTCTCAAGGTGTGTGATGCGTCCTGTCTCTAAGGTCAAATCTGGAGCAGCAGAGTTCCCATCGTGACTCAGCAGTAATGAACCCGACTAGTATCCATGAGGATGTGGGTTCGATTCCTGGCCTTGCTCAGTAGGTTAAAGATCTGGCGTTGCCGTGAGCTATGGTGTGGTCACAGATGTGGCTCAGATCCCACAGCACTGCTGCGGCTGTGGTATAAGGCGGCATCTGAAGCTCCGATACAGCCTCTCGCCTGGGAACCTCCATATGCTGTGGGTGTGGCTCTAAAGAGGAAAAAAAAAAATCTGGAGCAGAGATTTGACCTGTGCCTTAGAAATCTGGTTCCCCAAAGGAAGAGATAGGCCCCCTGGATCGGACTGTTGAATATCTTTATGTATTCTTGTTCCCTTTCAGGTTGTCTGCCTCACACTCCCCTGCCCCCCCAGAGGGACTGTGCACAAAAGGGCTCAATCCTTTTTCCTGCCTGAACTGTCCCCCCAAAAGTTTAGGGCACAACAGGTTGAATGGCACAGGCAAGAGGGGAGGGCTACTCCCCAGGCATAGGAACAGGCAGCCTGGTGGGTGGTCATGCTCAGCCACCCCAAGCCCCTCATGGTCCCTGAGAGGGCTCAGGGGGCAGGAAGGGCTGGGGCTTGGAGAGGGGGTGGGCAGGGGGCACTTACCAGGAAGCTGTTGTCCTTGGGGTTGGTGGCCAGGCTCAGGCCGAGACGCATGTTGTCCTTTCTCTCAGACACGTTGGATAGGGTGACCCTTCCTGGAAAGGGAAGGAGAAGCTCAGCCTGCAGCCCCCCTCATGCTCACCCTCTGCCCAGGGTCTGCTGCTGCTGCTGGCGCCAGAGGGGCCCGAGGCAGTAAGTACCAGGCAGGGTCCTCCCTGATTCCCCTGCCTCTCTGGACGCCCCACTCACCTGTGGGCCAGCCCTTCACGGTTTACCAAGACCTTGCCCAGATTCCACCTAATCACTTCCTCTCAACTCTGGGAGATGAGAACTATGAGTTTCAGAGAGGCCAAGCAAGCTGCCCAAAGTCACACAGGAAACACATGGCAGAGCCTTCCACCTCCTAGTCTAGAGCTTTTCCTCCTCCAGCCATCCCGCTGTGTCCCACCCCACACATACCAGGGCACCCGCTGAGGTTGGCGCATCTATGTGGGGTCTCCTCCACATTTTTCTTCAAGCCAACCTGCTATCAAAACTTACCAGTCCCGGAGTTCCCGTCATGGCGCAGTGGTTAGCGAATCCGACTAGGAACCATGAGGTTGCGGGTTCGATCCCTGCCCTTGCTCAGTGGGTTAACCATCCGGCGTTGCTGTGAGCTGTGGTGTAGGTTGCAGACGCGGCTCGGATCCCGCGTTGCTGTGGCTCTGGCGTAGGCTGGGGGCTACAGCTCCGATTCGACCCCTAGCCTGGGAACCTCCATATGCCGCGGGAGCGGCCCAAAGAAATAGCAAAAAGACACACACGCACACATAAAAAACAAAAAAACAACTTACCAGTCCCTGGCCTAGCTCTCTCAGGGTCAGATACTCTGTTCAGCTGAAAAAGTGACACGTGAGAGCAGATGCTTTCTCACAGGGAGCAAAGAGCCAGCTTCACGAGAGCCTGCTAGAGGCACAAGGTCTTGCCCAAAAACATCATTCTGTGGCTCGTCCCCAGAGAGAGATTCAGGGGCAGGATTATCAGCCAATGCGGTGGAGGGAGAGGGTCGTGGCAGGTTTGAATTACTAAGCAAATTACATTGGGGAAGGTTTCATTAGCTCATTCTGTCAGGCACCCAAGGGGAAGGCAGTGAATTCCCCAGACGTGTGCTGGTGTGTGCGTGTGCGTGCATGCATGTGCACGCATGCGTGCGCTTGGGGGAAGTATTTAGGGGGAAGTGAGTTGGCCATTTCGTTAAGCCCAGCGCAAGCAGCCCTCATCCACTGTGAGCAGGATCTAGATGTCTGCTCTGCTTGGGCGGAGGGAAGTGATGGGAGTGACCTCTAAGGAGCATTCAGCTTTGCTGGCAACTGGCAGTGTCAAGAGTTGGCCTGCCCTTGGGGGCCCAGGATCTGGGGCCCATATGGCAGAGGCCTGAACTTCAGAAGCTCGACTGTATTGTGGGCTGGGGGAGGGGGCAGCTGTGTTTGTTGTTTTTTTCCCCTTGGTTTCCTTCAGTTTGTAGTAAGGCTCCTTTTGAAATCCAGCCCCTCTTGGCTATGCTACGAGTGCCTGGATTGTTTTCTGTTTTGTCTGTCCAAACAAGCCAGAGGGAAAATAATAGTAAGAACCCCAGTGTTTTTACGGTGCCTTATCCTTTGCAAAGTGCCGCCCACGCCTGCTGTCCCAGGACCTCCTCTAGGGGCACTGGCTTCTCCTCTGCTTGGAATGCTCTGGTCCCACCTGACTCCATCTCACCATCAGACCTTTGCTCATCAGACCTTGGTCCTGGGAGGCCTGGGGGTCACCATTTCCATTTTACAGAGGAGAAAGTCAAGGTGCACAGCGGGTTAGTGGCTTCTATAAAGTCAATTTCTGGTAAACGATAGCATGGGGACTTGAACCTGGGATGTTCAGTGTTACACCCTGAGTTTCCCCGTCTGACGGTAGGGCTGGGGTGGCAGAGGGATGCAGTGAGAAAAGTCTGGAGAGGAAGCTCCCACTGGGCAACTTCTTCCCCTCGACGGCTTGGTGAATTCTGCCCTCCATTTTTTTAAGGGATGGGTCCTTCACCTCACCCTGTCCCCTCTCTTCCCTCCTTGTCTCAGTGACTGAGGGCTTCAGTGAAACTGTGGGCCAGGAAGCAGACGGTATGGCAGGGAAGACCCCAGCATCGGAGTAAGAAAGACTCAGGTTCCAGGGTAGCTTCTGCTGCTTGTGAATTTGGAGCAATCGCTAACCTCCCCTCTGTGACCAGCAGACACTAGCACCTTTCTCGGTGGGTCTGTGTGAGGGTCTGGGGCACAAGCCTCTCCTCACACAGGACCTGTCTTCCAACATCATATAGCCTCTCCCGAGCCCCTGCCCCTCATTAAAACCCTGACTTCATCCAGGTGTTGGGAAGGAAGCACCAATGCCAGTGGTAGGTAGACTTTTCAACACTGAGGTGTGAATGATTGACACCCACTTCCTTGGAGAGAGGAAAGAATATTCCCAGCTCAGAGGAGCTCAGAGCCTGGAAAGACCTTAGGAAAACCCAGGACTCAGGTTTCCCTGCCTTGCATTTTCCACCGTGGGGATAAACTGCTTCCTCATGGGGAGGGAAAGAAACTCCCCTCAAAGGAGGTGCTTTCTGACTGGTACTTTGCCTTGGCCCCACCCACCGTGCTGCCCACTGCCTCCCAGCATCAGCTCCATTTCAGGAATGTTCTCCAGGGTCTGATGGCCTCATGTCTCCAACTGCTAGCAGAGACTCCGCTTCCTTTGTAGGGAAATCAAATCCACATTGGAAATCAGAGAAAACTAAATGATGACCTCCTGTGTCTGGGTCCTTACCTGAACCAGGAGCTCTTCTCGGGGACCCAGGCCCCAAGGTTCATGTGCACACCTCCCCCCTAGTTCCCTCTGCCCCAGCCACACAGCCCTTCTTTCCGTTCTTCAACAAAACAAGTTCTTTCCTACCACAGAACCTTTGCACTTGCTTCTCCTCTGCCTAGAATGCACTGGTCCCACCTGACTCCATCTCACCATCAGACAGATCTTTGTTCAAAAGTTACCTGCTCAGGGAAGCCTTCCGGACCACCTTGCTAAGGTAGCACCTGCTCCCTGCCTCCTCCCCACCCAGCCTCTCTTATCACAACACCTGGTTTATTACACAGCATCCATCCCTACTTGAGATGAACCTGCTTCGAGTTTGCCGACTCACTAGAGTGCCTTTCCAGCAGAGTCCTGGGATCCTCATTCTCTGCTGCATCTCCAGTAATGAGCATCGTGCTTGGCACATACGAGGTGCTCGTGAAAGGTTGGGGGACATATTATATCTGGAATGCATCCTAGGGTCACACCCGAGTGAACAGAAGCTCTGAGAGAGGACATGTGCTCCCCCTGGACACAGTGAGGAAACTGTGCAGCTGGAAGGAGAATCCAGCTCAGCCTGTTCAGGAGCCTGAGCTCTCAGGAAAGTGATGACTGGGATCCATCATCCCACCCGCCCTAGACCATTTCGTCATTGAAGTCTGGGCCCCGACTGTGCTGGGGTTTGAACCTCCCACCCGCGGTGCTGACACAGATGTAGCCAGCGGGAGTGTCCAGCATCACGTGCTGGGCCAGCTGGCTGCCCTGGGGATCTGGGTTCTCAGGCTTTCTCTTTGATGTGGCCTTTTCATCCATCTGCTTATCTCTTGAAGCTCTGCCATCTCCCTCTACCAGGCCCTGCTCTTCCCCACCCTCCATGGCCTCCCCAAGGAGCCCCGCCCCCCAGGTCTGGGATGGAGGCTTCCCTCCCCGAAGAGAGGGAGACCCAGGGTCCTGCCTTGGAGGAGGCCAGTCCTGAAATTGAGACTTCTCAGTCCAAATAGGACTTTGGCTCCCCCCTGAAAACAAAGCAATGGCCTGGCCACTGTCTGCCCTTTAGCACAAAGCAGAGAGCTTTAGAGGAGGGGTGTGTGTGTCTTCGCGGACACACGCTGTGCACACAGGCGCACACAGAGATTAACAAGGGCTTGGAAGGCCTTGAGGCTCCTCCCAACCTCTCCGGGTGCCCCAAGCTCTTCAGTGAGGAATGAGGCTGTCATTTCAGAAAGGCAGCACATGTAGTGGTTGAAGGGTGACTGCAGACTGTCTGGGTTGGAGTCCTGGGTTGGAGTCCCAGGGGAGCTAGGTGACCCCAGGCAGGCACCCTCATGGGGTTGTCAGGATTAAATGAGTCAAAATACCTAAAAGTGCTAAAACCAGTGCCTGGCACGTTGTAGACAGTATGTAAGACACAAATGTCAGCTATTGTTGCCAGTATTTCAAAATCAGAAAAGATAGGAAATGTTTCTGCTCCACTGTGTTGAGGATTGGTGGATAAGTCAGAAAGAGCAATGGCCTGGGACACTGGAAACCTGGGTGTGACTCCTGGCCAGCCTGACAAGCTGTGTGACTGTGGGAAAGTTGCTTCCTCTCTCTGGTCTCAGTTTCCTCATCTGTAAAATGGGCAGGGCAAGAGCAGCGGGGTCACCTTCTAGGGTAGCCCTGGGGAGCCAGTGTGACCGTGGGCGTGGACATGCTTTAGAGCTCTCCCCACCCCCGACAACGGCTTGTGGAGAAGCCAGCAGCCCGAGTTACCCAGGTTGAGCTTGGTGCAGTTCCCTTGGGTCACCGGACATTTGTACACGTCTCCCGTCTTCTGGTGGCCATTGGTTTCCAGTGGAGCGCCGACAACCAACCTAGGAAGGAAAAGAAGGCGAGTGAAGATGCTGGGGGAGGTTGTCCTTCCCGGCAAAGAAGGAAGCTGGAGGGCAATGTTGAGGGCTGGATGGGGTAGGGAGGGTGGGAGGGAATCCTGAAAGGGCAGCCGGTGCAGATCCTCAGACTCAGACCTTTGTGTCCCTGGGGAAGGGACATTGTGGTCTATCTGGGCCCTTGTCCAGGATCTGGAAACACAGAGATGAAGGCCACATGGGCCCAGCAGCAAATGGGATGGAGGCTGTCCCTGCGAGAGGAGGGCAGGGCAGACGTCGTGGAAGAGGGTGCTTGAACCGGGTCTTAACAGATGAATGTGAGATGGGCACAACAAGACCTTTCTGGAGCCCTGCTCTCCCAGCAGCTTCCCAAAGAAGAAGCAACTGTTTTCTGTTTTAAGATGGTTAATGGAGTTCTCATCATAGTGCCTGGGAAACGAATCCAACTAGGAATCATGAGGTTGTGGGTTCGATCCCGGCCTCACTCAGTGGGTTAAGAATCTGGTGTTGCTGTGAACTGTGGGTGTAGGTTGCAGCTTGGATTCAGTGTTGCTGTGGCTGTGGTGTAGGCCGGTGGCTACAGCTCTGACTCGACCCCTAGCCTGGGAATCTCCATATGCCTCGGGTGCAGCCCTCAAAAGACAAAAGATTAAAAAAAAAAAAAAAGATGGTTAAGAGGGACAAACCTGGAGGTTCAGGCTACACAGGACTTAAATGGCCTCTTGAGGTCAACTATCCCCCTGCCCTGCTCCCACGCACCTCTCTGTGCCATCAGGAAAGAACTAAGATCCAAAGTGGGAGTTACAGCTCTGTTTGAAATTAGAGTCTATGAAATAAGAGCTAAGGTTTCTCCCTTGGGAACCAGATAATGACAGATTCTAAATATATCTGCTTATTAAGCATGCCTATTTTTGACTGGCAGGAGTTAATTGGACCCATAAAGTCTATTTGTCTAGACAGATGTGATTTTTGGCTACTTAATTCTGCGAGTGACTGTGTGGTCAAGGCTGCTCCTTCTTTCCAGGAGAGCGAGCGAGAGAGAAAGAGAGAGAGAGAGACAGACAGACAGAAAGACAGACAGACAGGGAGACAGAGAGACAGAGAGTGATTCAGGGAGGTGTCAGTAAGCAAGTTTGGGCTCCAAGGTTGCTTTTCTGGCTGTTCCTATTTTCAGGGTCAACCTGGTATGTGACCAAGTGTCCTTAGAGGAATGTTCCCTCTAGGACTCCACTGTCTGACGGTGAGTGTTTTCTGGAAAGAGTGACTTTGAGGAACACCTTGCAGGGCGCCTCTGAGACAACCAGGCACAGCAGGCTTTGGACTAGAAAAGACAAAACCTTGCCATCTTCTAGAAAAGCTATCCCCGTGCGTCTTCGAGAAAACACCCCTGCAGCCTGACAAGGCAGGATCCTCACAACTCTCCCCATTTTATAGAGTGGAACTCTGAGCCCCCATGGTGGGACCCCCAATCACAGGGCAAGATCTTTGGGCTGGGTCTTTCTTCATCCTGATGCTGTCGCCAGCTTGCTGTGTGTCCTGGAGACACTTGGTGACCTTGGTTTTCTTGGCTGTGAAACGGGGTTAACAGTTTCAGGACTGCCCACCTCTCGGGGTCACCGTGGGGAGTCACAGATGCCACAGGGCACCGGAGAAACAGAAGTGTGCATACCTAGGTAAGCACCACACAAAGACTGGAGGCTTCCTAGGCATCATCTGTGCTGGCAACAGCCAACATGCCACAATCTGACAGTACATACATTAAGTTGTCCTGACCCCACATTTGCCCCAAGACCAAGCGATGTCCTTTTCAAAGAACAAGGACTGCCCCCTAGGTCCCATCCCCATTTTCCCAAACCTGATTTCCTCTGGGGTTCTTAGCACTTCATGAGGTAGCAGTGCAGGTTTAGTGTTCTCACAGGACAGATGCAGAAGCTGAGGCTGGGAGAGATGAGTTGACCCAGCCCCCACAGTTAGTTTGTGGCAGAGCTGGGGACCAGCTCTCCTGGCACAGCTTTCTCTGAGTTGCCCCAAATATCTCTTTGCCATGAAGGGAGGGCCTAGGTCAGCCCTCTTTGCCACTCTTGATTCTCGGCATTACGTGTGCCTGTCGGGCTTGAGGTTTTGAGGATATGATTCAGTCTCGCTGTGAGGGGATAAGTGCCGAAGTGCAGGGAAAATATTTGCGTCACCCTTGAGAGCAGCCAAATTGCTCCTGGGGTCTGGCACCCCTGCCACCTCCCACGGCCTCAGCCTTATACAGCCATCTGCAACCTTGGGGCCCATTTGCTTCTTGGGGGCTGGATACCCTATACCCTATGGCGTGGGCACCAGATGGTAAACCCCAAAGGTCGTGGCGAGTGTCGGGCCCTTTCCATGGGCTGTATGCTGTGACTCACTGGCTGTGGGCTCTTGGCCTTCCTCCATGGAGGCGGGTACCAGGGCTGCTGCGGATGGAAGAATTAGTGGCAGGCTTCAGCCACAGCCTTGGAGGACCCCTCCCTGGTTTTCACTTTCTCAGCAAGGCCTTGCCAAGGGAGGAGACTCATGGTGGAGATGGCCACCTGGGGAAGGCTGGACATGGCCTTGCTGGGTGCTGGGCTCCTGCAATCCCAGCAGGACGTAGTTCAAGAGAAGGGGCCCTTGAATCCCTACCTCACACCCTCTCCAACGAGGCTTTCCAGGGACGTTAGCCCTGGTTCCATCCTTCAAGGCAACTTAATCTCCGAACCTTTTAGATTGCACACTCTTATTAGGAAAAAAGGTAACATGCAGCCCTAATATGTGTAAATTTATATGTGAATGATACCAGTGTACAGCTGTCAGTCTCCGTATTAAATTAAACATCGGTAATCCTGTGTTTGTTTTTTTAAAATACAAGTTAAACTTAAACAGAATTTGAGCCCTTTTATTTCTGTATTCCAGAACACTGTCCTGGGCCTCCTTCCCCTGTGGTGTGCATACCCCACCTTGGAGACCATCTCTTTAGGGTTCAGCACAAAGTCCCACCTCCTCTAGGACTCCCTTACCGATTAGCCCAGACTTTCCTGTATAGACCACCATGTAATCCCTGCTGTCTGCTGTGGCCAGCACTTTAGTTTCATAATTCCTTGAGGACCAAGATACCCCCGTCTGCCCTACTGCATTCGTGTGGGTGGTCTTGAAGCCCAGGTTAAAATGTCCCCAGAGCCCGATCTGACCTTCTGTCTGCCAGTCTATAGCAGCAGCAGCATCAAGAGCTTTGGCTTTGCCTCCAGCCTAAGAGGAGCTTCCAGAGTCAGTGTCTGGATAAAATATGTTCTGTGCACAGAGGTTCAATGCAGTGACCCAGCTGCCGTTTCAAGTCAGTGTTGCTTACTTCCCTGGTTTCTCATTTCCCTTTTCCCAACGGTCCTCATTTCTGTTTGGGGATCTAGGAAGTCTGATTCCTTTCCCAGTTGTAGGGACTGAGCATATATTGCAGGCCAGGCCAGTGTTAATCTTGGACTGAAATGATTAAGTCAGGGCAGGCCAATGATGTAAGCCACCCCCGTCAGAGTGAACCTCAGGACCTCCTCTTGGGACTTACGGACCCAAGTGGTCCCTTTTCTCTGGTTGCCCATAGTGTGCAGATGAAGGGCCTGGAACTGCTGGCAGCTGCTTTGTCATGATGAGGAGTATGAGCTGAGGCACTGAAAGAGGGAGAACTGAGAGAAGCATCAAGAGAAAGAGCTTAAGTCCCAATGATACTGTGAACTTCTGGATCAAACTATACCTGAAGCTTGACTGCTGCTGGACTTTTCAGATATATAAGCAATAACTACTTTTTACTGTATAAGTCTCTTTGAGTTAAGTTTTCAGGTATTCATAGCTGAAGACATCCTAACTAGAGTGTGTAAAGCAAAACAAAAACAAAAAACAACAAAAGACACGTAGTTAAAATTACCCTTAGAAATTCCATATATTACCATGTTATAAGAGGAAGATAATATCCAGGACCAATGAAAGAGGAGCAGATTCACATCCCACAGCTCATGTTCCATCTGGGGCATATACTTACTGTATAAGTGGGCAGACTTACCAACATGATGTGTATTATTCCTCTCTGGTTGTTTAACTGAATGCATAAAACTGTCTCCTGGCCTAGCCTTGTGGGAACAGCAATCCTTTTATTCTGGGTGCATCCCACTTACAACCGTCCCTTGGACAGGAAGCCCTGCACTCCAGATGTTTCTGGTTACCTGGTAACTGGCCTTGCAGACCATCAGAGCTGGGAGGAAATGTGGAGTTTCCTCAGCTAGGCTTGTCACATACCAATGAGGCATCAGAGGCCTGGAGCAGGGAAGTGTTGTGTCTGAGGACTCAGAGGAGATGGTGGCAGAGCAGGGCTGGTGCAGGATGTCCTGACTCAAGCGCAGTGCCCACCAAGGTGGAAAGCCTGGAGGCAGGAGCTCAGGCTCTACGCTCAGCTTGACCTTTTACTGGCTGTGTCTAAGTAGGCAGGTGTGAGCAGCCTAGCTCCCCAGAGAAGCCATGGGAACAAAAAAGGCCATCAGCTGTTTGGGAAGGAAAGAGGACACCTGTAACCAATAGGCCTGCCCCTGGAGGAGACCCTGAGCCCAGAGGCCTACAAGAATGCCTAGGAAGGGCAAGATGTGGGTTTCATCTCCTCCTTGGTCAGCCTCTTTGCCCCTCTTTGCAAGACCTGGACCTCATATCCCAGGAAATCCAGTTCTCATTGCCTATTCTTTTCATTTTAATGAATCCCTTTTGATGCAACTGAACTGTGTTTGATTTTGATCATCAGGACAGCTTCGGAGCAGGAAGGGCAGACTCTATCTGAGCCTCAGAAGGTGGATGTGACAAGCCCTATGAGGAGACACTCAGTTTCAGAGCAGGACACCAAGTCCAGTGTCCTTTCCACCACTGGGAAGGACTGGGAAGTTCGGAAAGCCCAGCTCTGGGGGCTGGGCAGCACCCAGCATGGGGAGAACACTGCCTTCTCCTAAGCCAGCTGGGCCTGCCCCCCAGGAGCCTCTTCCCTTCCTCACCTGTTCCTCTCTACCAGCACCCCTCCTCCACTCCAACCCACTCCAAGCCCTTTGTTCCGTTTCTCTCCCGGCTTCATTTCCTGTCCTGAAATCAGAGAGATGCATCAGGGAGGGGCTTCCACTTGAGGAGCAGGGAGCTCAAGGGAACAAAGAGAGACTATTCCTCTAGCGAGGCTGTGTCTCTCCCTCTCTCTCCATGGAAAATGTAACCTCCTCCAGCCAGCCAAGGATAGCGGCTAATGTGTTCAAGATGGGGCTGGGGAAGTGCTGAGCACAGCAAACCCTGGTCCCGGCGGGGGTGGGGTGGGGTGGGGGGGGTGGGTGGAAGGAGAGACCCCCACCCCCAAGGACCAGCAGAGGGGAGTGGGCACCTCCAGGTCTCCCTGGGCTGGTTGGAGGGCCTTGTGGTTCACTGTGGCTCAGATGCCTGGCAGGCCTGGACTCTGGCGGCCAGGAAAATGAGAAGCCCTCTGTTTGCCAGCACATTCCTTACTCTCCCTGTCTCTAGAAAACCCTTGTCAGAGATGAGAATCCATTGGCTGAATTTTAAATAACTATTATACTGTGATGGTTCATTTTGGGTGTCAACTTGACTGGGCTGAGGGGTGCCCAGATATTTGGTCAGACAGTATTCTGGGTGGGTGTGTCTGCGAGGGAGGGTCTTTAGATGAGATGACCATTTAAATCTGTAGACTGAGTAAAGCAGATTGTCCTCCTCAACGAGGGTGGGTCTTGTCCAATCAGTTGAAGGCTCCAATAGAACAAAAATGCTGACCCTCCCCTAAATAAGAGCGAATCCTTCCTAACTGACTATCTCCATGCTGAGACATTGGCTTTTTCCTCTGCTGGACTCATATCAAAATGTCAGCTCTTTCTAGGTCTCCAGCCTGTTGGCCTTCAGACTGGAATGACACCATCAGCTCTCCTGGGTCTTCAACTTGCTGACTCACACTGCAGATTTTAGGATTTGCCAACCTCCATAATCATATGAGCCAACTCCTATAACCCCTCTCTTCCTTTGTATATCTATGTATCTACCTACCTACCTACCTATCCATCCCATTTCTCAGAAGAACCCTGATTCATACATTTACCTGGTGCCTCTATATTCTAAGGTCTTTACAGCTATTACTTCATGTAATACACACCCTCACTCATTCACTGAATCTTGAGCATTTACTGAGCTCCTACAGAGGCACCAAGCACTGGGGGCATGATGATGTACATGATGTGATCTCTGCCTCCAGCCTAGTGAAGGGGACAGGCAGGTCAACAGGCCATTACAACACATCAACGGTCCTCAAAGTGGTTCCAGCCCAGCAGCATCAGCTTCCCTTGGAAGCTTCCTAGAAATGCAACATCTTGGGCCCTACCTGAGACCATCAAAGAAGGGAATCAGAAACTGAACACTGGCCTGGGGGGATCAGGGGCCCAGTGTGTGTGTTAACAAGCCTCTGGGGGATGCTGACACACACTCATGTTTGAGAAGCACCATATAGGGAAAGCAGAGGCATGGTGACCACAAGCCTTGCTGGGCTCAAAGCCCCAAACCCATTCCATTAAAATCTAGCCTCTCCATCATGTCTTCTGAGGCTCTGTATTACCTCACAGCAGCTCACCTGTCTGTTCCCACCTTTACCAATGCTGCTATGGATGTTCTGCCCAGCTGGGTCATCGTTTAGGGCTCAGCTCCAACGTCATCTTCCCAAAGAGGCCTTTCTTGACCACCTGTCACCTCCCACCCTCTCTTATCTTCCTCATAGCACTTTGTACTCTTGGTTGCTGTCTTCTCTATATACCTTCAAAAATATATTTTTCTGCCATGCCTGTGGCATGTGGAAGTTCCCAGGTCAGGGATGGAACCCATGCCACAGTAGTGACCTGAGCCACAGCCATGACAATGCCAGATCCTTAACCTGCTAGGCCACCAGGGAACTCTCTCTATATGCCTTTTAACCATCTTTATCTCTCAGTAGAATTAGAGCTGCAAGAGAGCTAGGAACTTGTCAGTCAGGTTTGCAACTCTAGATAACCCAGCACCCAGAACAGTGCCTGGCACAGAGTGGGTCCTCCAAATACACTTATTGAACAGATTAGCTTATCACCTGGTTTAGTGGGACCACTAATCTGAGAGCCCGCAAACTGGGACCACGGAAAACAGGTCATCTTCTATCTTCCAATACCTGTTAACTCAGCTGGGCGAGTAAAACTAGTTCTAGCAGAGGAACCAACAGACTTCACACTCTGGCCTGAGGCAAAGCTGCTAACTGCACTGGGCCTCAGTATTCTCATCTACCAAATGGGACTGAACATACCTGGGCTACTTATAACCAGGGTTTTGAGGGCGGTGGGAACCAGCCCCTGCTGGTCATGAGAATCACCTGGAGAGTTAGAAATGCAAATTCCTGGGCATAACCTCCAGAAGATTCTAATTCAGCCAGTCAGGGGATGGGACCTGTGAATCTATTTTTAGAGTGCCCAAGATACATAGACAGGACTGGGAGCCCTTGTATGAAAGATCTGCTGGGAGTTTCCATCATGGCTCAGCAGTTAACGAATCTGACTGGTATCCAGGAGGACGCGGGTTCAATCCCTGGCCTCATTCAGTGGGTTAAGGATCTGTGCTGTGGCTGTGGTGTAGGCTGGAGGCTATAGCTCTGATTCGACCCCTAGCCTGGGAACCTCCATATGCCACGGGTGCAGCTGTAAAAAAGCCAAAAATAAATAAATAAATAAATAAATACATAAATAAAAAGATTTGCTGAAGAGGCAGATAGGAGGCCCTCTGGACATGCGAGGAAGCATATGTGTCTGGGAAATTTTTACTGCATCTGGGGGCCACGATCACAGCAACCTCCATGACTATCTAGGAATGATCCGGGATTTTTTTTTTTAATTTGTTTTGTTTCTTTGGGTCACAAGAAAACACATTAGAAATACCTACCTTTACTGGTGCCAAAGAGTATTAACATTTAAAAAGTATTATTTACAAATTTTTTAGATTATAAAAGTAACACATGCTTGTATAATGTTCATAGAGCTACACAAAGTATAATGTGCAAGGCCTTTCACTACCCATCTCAACCCAGAAGGTGCTGTCTACAGACAACCACCATTGGCAGCAGGGATGCAGAAAACCTTCTAGGTATTCATACGGGAATTTTTTTTAAAAAATGAAATCACCCTACATGCATGGTTTTGCAGTGCGTTTTCCACCTTATTATCTTATACTTTCCATGTCAGTATATATCAATGCCACACTGAGACACAGCAACCTCTGCCCTGGGTCCTGAGCTGAACTTTTCCTGGTTGTGCCCCTTTCTACGGGGTGAGGAGTCCTAGGGATCAAGGGAACATGTGCCTAGAGCCCACATCCCACCCCTCTGGGTAGCTGGGACCCAGAATCTCCTGGTCCAGCAGCTCAGGACAGGCCTCTTCTCTGGATCAGTCTTGCTGGTGGTGAATCACACCACTGACTGGTTAGCCAAGGAATGGTTGATAGGCCAGGGCTGGACAGAGCTTGCAGATATAGGGTGGGTGTCCATATGGACAAGGCCCCTTGATCACTAAGAGGGAACTGGAGGTGGGAAGAAAAGATGATGGGCCATGGGCTGAACCCCCATTTGTGTTCCTGAGCCAGGGCCCTTGGATGTTAGAGGTGGACCTGGCATAACTGGATAGTATAGCTCCACCCCTTCCTTTATACCGGTTGCACAGTGATTTTTTTTTCTTTTTAATCATTCTCCTATTGATGGATATTTAAATTGTTTCATCCCTTTCCTCTTGATAAAGGTGCTTTTAGAAAGTTTTTCCAGGGGTTCCCATTGTGGCTTGGCATAAGGAACCCAACCAGTATCCATGAGGATGTGTGTTCCATCCCTGGTCCGGCTCAGCGGGTTGAGGAGTGGCATTGCCATGAGCTGTGGTGTAGGTTGCAGATGCGACTCGGATCCTGCATTGCTGTGGCTGTGGCGTAGGCTGGTGGCTGCAGCTCTGATTCGACTTGTACCCTGGGAATTTCCATACGCTGAGGGTGCGGCCCCAAAAAGCAAAATAAATAAGTAAATGAATGAATGAATAAATAAATAGGGCTTTCTCTATAAAAAATAACATTAAGAAAAAAATTTTCCATCACGCAAGGCTTTTATCAATCCTAGTGAACAGAGAAGTCTCTGTGCACAAGCGGCGATGCATAGCAGTGCGAAGAGTGGGTACAAAGCACCCGCCTGTTCCTATGCAAGCTGGCCCTGGAGCCATCCTGTCATCTTGGGCACAGAGCCTGCTGACAAGCATCATCACAGCTGTTGATTTCACAAGCTTGGCTTTCTGCTTTTGTTCCTGGAAACTTCTGGGTCTACCTCAGCATACACCCAAATAGCATTTTTTCCTAATGTGCAGAAGTTCTTAGAACAGAAGAGAGAAGAGGGAGGGAAGGTGACCGCAACACAAGCTCTCAACCCATTTGAAGGGAAAATGAGATCTTGACCCACTGACTGTGAAAAAGAGAGTGGCCAGCTTGTGCCGTCTAGTTCAATGTCCCTCCCTTTCTCACATCCCAATGCCAGGTCTCACAGGGCCACTGTCCTGTTTTCACCACACCTGGCATTCTCATTCCTGCCTTTGTGCATGCAGTCCCCTGATCACAAACCATTGAACTGGCTCCATTCCATCCACTCGTCAGTCCCTCTTTCTCCAGGAAGTCCTCCTTAATCTCAGCTGAAGGCTTTCTTTCAATTCACATGATGCTTGGTACCTCTCATGTATTTTTCCTCTCCTATAGATATTTTGCCTCTAGAAAGCAGAGAGAGAGAGAGAGAGAGAGACCCTGATTCATCTTTAAATCTCCCCCTCAGTACTGATCAAATTACCATGAACACAGTCAAGGCTCAGTAGTTGTTGAGTGAATAAACAGATGAACAGGTGGAGGAAGCTGCTCATTTTGCAAAGACAAGCTGAATATTCATTCTGCTTCTTTTTTTTTTCTTCTTCTTCTTCTTCTTTTTTTTTTTTTTTTTTTTGTCTTTTTAGGGCCAAACCCATGGCATATGGAGGTTCCCAAGCTAGGGGTCGAATTGGAGCTGTAACCGCTGGCCTACACCACAGCCACAGCAATGTGGGATCCGAGTCTTGTCTGCGATCCACACCACAGCTCATGGCAACCCTGGATCCTTATCCCACTGAGCGAGGCCAGGGATTGAACCTACGTCCTCATGGATGCTAGTCGGATTCATTTTCGCTGCACCATGATGGGAACTCCTCACTCTACTTCTTGAGATGTAGCTGGAGGCAGAGCTGGCCTGAGCTCTTCTGGGTGCCATGTGCAGATGGACCACCAACCTCAGGGTGCCCTTGGCCCAGCTCACCCCAGGAAGGTGGCTATGGTCTGGTGTTCCCCCAGAGAGGCTGGGTCTACAGTGTAAAAATCTCCCCTTCTCTTTTCAAAATGTTTGATAAACTCTTGCTTGATTTTCCCAAGTCAGGCTGAGTCTTTCCCACACCCTCTACCCCTCCAGTTTTATCACAACTGTTTCCTCTGAAAATGAAACCTAAACACAGCAATATGTTTCTCAGTGGAATGCACGGTTTTAATTTCTTGGTATGTGCTAGTCTGATGGTGCCCCAGGGAGTACTTGGTAGCAAGGACAGGGGCCTTGGAATTGCCTGTTTTCCATCCCGGGCGGGCCTGTTTCCTTTGGCTCATAATTAGGATGGTGATACTTTATGTGTGACCAGTGTACACACTGAACAGCTCGTTTCATCTTACCCACTGCCAGCGGGGGCAGACAGACAAGGAGAGGTGGTCCCAAGTGACTGGAGAAGAAAACAAGGCCCAGAGATTGTCCAGATTCTCTGGGTAGAGGCTGAGGCACGCCTGGGACACTCAGTGTGCTGATTGTGTCCACTGCTCTTTCCACCAGCCATGTGGACTCAGAGGAGGTCAGAGAAAAGCAGATGGCCTGGAGGCGAAAGGACAGATACTCTTTTTCCGTCTTGGGCCTGCTGGCTCATCTATGGTGAGCTCTGATCTACACCCAGAGGGTCTCAGTGGCCTGGGGTGATCCACTCTCTGTCTCCGAGCCTCAGTTTCCTCATCTGTATAAGGAGAGGCTTGGACAAGTTCAGTTCAAATTAGTAGTTACTGAGAACTCGTTGTGTGCCAGGCACTGTGGGCTGGAGGTGAATGAAGCTGAATCCACACACTTAGACTGGTGGGGCCGAGAGACCCACCCCCGATGACCTGTGTGGAGGACAACCCTGTGAGAGGGGGCCCATGTGGGCGGGGCCCAGAGGAGGGGCTCTCTGGGAAGCCTTCCTGGAGCAGGTAACTTGAGGGTGGATAGAAGGGGTAGGGCCCACGGGGAGGGCTGGCAGCTGAGGCCTGATGGGGCCAGCGTTTAGGTCTATTATCCAATGCGCCTCCACAGTGAAGGCTGGACCCAGAGGGACAAGACCAGTCCTTGTCTTCACAGAGCTTGTGGTAAAGCAGTCCTCACCCCACCGTTCATCCCTCGTCCTCCTCACCTCCCTGACATTCCAAACCTGCTCCCTTTTCCTCACTTGCCCAGAGAACTCTATCAGGAGTGGCTTGAGGTGTAGCTAGGTGGTTAGATGCCTGCATGGTTGAGAAGAATTGCACAGTCCCCTCTGGTCACCCTATGCTTTCTGGGTCTCTATACTCCTGCCGTTGGTCACTCCTTTAGATTCAGGCACTGAGGGTCACTCTCAGCGTAAGCCTGGAAAGGAGCTAACCTCTGAATCCATGAAAACTGACAGGTTCTTAAAAAAGGATCTAGGGGTTCCAGAACCTGGTTGGGAATGAGACTTGCCTGGTAACATTTAAAAACGTAAATTTCTAGGAGTTCCCGTCGTGGCGCAGTGATCAGCGAATCCGACTAGGAAACATGAGGTTGTGGGTTCAATCCCTGGCCTTGCTCAGTGGGTTGAGGATCCGGTGTTGCCATGAGCTGTGGTGTGGGTCACAGACGCAGCTCGGATCCCATCTTGCTGTGGCTCTGGAGTAGGCCGGCGGCTACAGCTCTGATTCGACCCCTAGCCTGGGAACCTCCATGAGCCGAGGGAGCAGCTCAAGAAAAGGTAAAAAGGCAAAATAAATAAATAAAAAAAAATGTAAATTTCTACCTCTAGAGATTCAGATTCTGTAAGTCTTGGATTGGGCTAAGGGATGTGCATTTCTTTTTTTTGTCTTTTTAGGGCCGCATCTGCAACACATGGTAGCTCCCAGGCTAGGGGTCGAATTGGAGCTGCAGCTGCTGGCCTATGCCACAGCCACATCCACAGCCACAGCAGTGCAGGATCTGAGCCACCTCTGTGACCTACACCACAGCTCACAGCAAAGCTCCAGGCAACACCAGATCCTTAACTCACTGAGCAATGCCAGGGATTGAACCGGTGTCCACATGCATATTAGTTGGGTTCGTTACTGCTGAGCCACAATGGGAACTCCAGGAATCTGTATTCTTTTATTAACTTTCATAGGCAATTCTGTTCTGCCAGTTGGGAAGCCCTAGATTATCAGGTGATCACCAGGCTTTGAAATAATGGAATTGGGTGCAGGATGCCCAATTAAGAAACAGCTGACAAAACTGGGTTTTGCATTCATCTATGTTCAAAGCATTTTATACGAATAAGTAAATAAGTGAATACATCCAAGAATGAATATTTGGGGGCAATGTGCTTCAAGGATTGTGCTAAGTGCTTCCCCCAATATTACCTTCATTAACCCTCACAACAGCCTTGTGAGAGACACAGCAGCTCCACCTTGAAGCTGAGGAAACTGCAGCCCAGAGAAGCTAAGCCTCTCACCCAGGTCACACAGCTGGCTAAGGGGCAGCTCCCTGGCCTCACTCTCCTGCCTGGTCCTCTCCCCATCCCCGGGGAGTGGGTGAGGTGTAGAGGAGCTGAGGACACAGACACCAGCTTTGTGTTCCATCAGGGAGCCCTGTGTTGCTTCGGGGAATCATTGACTCTGCAGAATCCTTCGAAGTACTTTCTTCCGTCCTGCTAAAGCTCAGATTGCTTTCCCTCCTCCCGCTGTGAGGAACGGCTATTCTGACAGCATTATTCTTATTTTGAGAAGCAGTGAGGAAACAAAGACTGTGGACTCACTTAAAGCACTGGAGGGTGAAGCCTGTCATTACATTTTTGGAAACATCCTCCTCCTTGGGTTACAAAATCATTGGCTCAGTGGTTGGGAGAGGCAGAGGGGCCAGTGCAGAGGAGAGCTACTGTCGCAGGGAAAGCCACCCCAGGTTGAGCCAAGCCACCATCCACCACCCACCTACCCTCGGCATGGCTTCGGCTGGGCCCCTCCCAGGTTTGCAGGGGAAAGAAAAAGACAGGAAATCTCAGCCTCTCCTATTGGAGACCACCATCCCCAGACCCTTTATAATAAGAACGTCCGGCTTTGGGCTGCCCTGAGATTAGCACCCAGACGTCTAGAACCATTCTCTCCTTCTCCTATGGCTTGTGCCAAGCACCAGAGATGCAAAGACAAGTAAAAGGCATGTGGTACCCTTGGGGGCTCACGGCCCCCTTTCTCTCCTACCCTCCTAGCTCTTTATTCTCCACCCCATCTTTTCTAACCTCTTTCCCTTCCCCCACTTCATGTTCCATTTCTCTTCACTGGCTTTTTCTACAACTTTCTCTCCATATCTCTCCGCATTATGGGCTCAGGATGACTCATCACTGCTAAGCCAGGAAGAAATGATTCAAGAGAGAAAGTGGGAAGGGTTTGGGAACGCCACAGAAAATGACAGAAACGTTGTCCAGATGGTCTCAAATCAATAAGAAGCATTTGCTATTGGCCGTGGGTCTGAGTGTTGCCACCGTGTGGAAGAGAAGTTGATGAAAGAGAAGAAAAAAAACACCTGGGAGAGTTTGAATTCCTGAGGAGCCCTTGATTCTCCACAAAACAATCAGGGAAAGTTAGAAGAATGTATTCTCTCCAAGCCTGGAGAAAACAAGGATCAGGTTAGTGATCAATCACCAAATTAGTGAGAGAAAGTATGTGTAGCACATTATCTGTTTTTCTAATCGTATATAACTTTCAAATTATTCCATGTTATGATTTTTAATAAGGAATTTGCTTTTTCATATTTTATAGCCTAACAGAATGGAAGCAAGTGTAGTCCTTAGTGACATCGGTGAGAAGCTTAGATGACTTAGAGGAGCTGGTGGTGGGCAGCCCTTGCTCCCCCTAGTGTCAGCTGTGATGATTGCAAGTAAAGTACCAAAGAGCCATTAAACACTGAAAACCAGTGATGGCAATTCAAACCTGTGAAATTACAGACCATTCTCAAGATGGAGTGAATATCAGCTTTAGTTTATTCTCTGCTTCATGTGAGGAGTTCCCCTTCCCTCTCCTGAGTTGGACTTAGGAAGGACACTGGAGTCACAGAACAAACAGCACTGGAGGCTGGAATCAGAGAAAGAAAAGGGAGGTCGAAGGGCCCATGGACGGTGGATAAAGAAGATGCTGAGCTGGCAAATAAATCCCTTTGGTTTCCTTGAAATGCCCAAATGAGATTTATTTTCTTTCTTGGATGTTAGAAACCAGAACACTTTCCCTTCAATGTTTCCACTACTGAGATTGTGTGTCTTACCCCCAAAGCACACAGAGGTTGGCCCCCTGCCTCTCCAGGATCAGCATTACGGTTGTTCTATGGCTTGGAGGACTGGCCTTGGCTCTGTTTCCGGTTGAGCAGATTGTAAATGTATCAGAGATTAGCTAGGCCCTCACTGACATACGCTTCAAGTTTAGGATTTTCTTGATTTTTCTTTTCTTTTTTTTTGGTCTTTTTGCCTTTTCTAGGACTGCTCCCACGGCATATGGAGATTCCCAGGCTAGGGGTCTAATTGGAGCTATAGCCGCCGGCCTACACCACAGCCACAGCCACGAGGGATCCGAGCCGTGTTTGCAACCACAGCTCACTGACAATGCTGGATCCTTAACCCACTGAGCAAGGCCAGGGGTCAAACCTGCAACCGACTAGTTCCTAGTCGGATTCGTTAACCACTGAGCCATGATTGGAACTCCTTTTTTTTTTTCTTTTTTTTTAAAGGAGAGAGCATGAGAGGGAGAGCTAACAGAGGAGAGAAAAAAATCTCCTAGAGATGAGGAAGCATTTGTAGGCTGCATCTTAAATGCTCGCGCTGTCCCCAGAATGTGGCTGTGCTCTGGGGCCCACAGGCTTTCCTTGTCAGCTCTCAATGCTGCTTTGTATTTTTGAGGGTTTGAAGGTGCCCCCAGCTCCTGCCTGTGAGGATGGCTGTCTGGATTTCCACTCCTCCAGCCCTCTGTGGCTCACCCTCTTCTTGTCCATACGCTGTGTGGCTTGGCCTGGGGCCATGGGCCAACATTTCCCCATGACTACAGTTTTTTCTTTCTCCCTCTCCTTCGTGTGTTGGGTGGTTTCATCCTATCCTGGGCTTTGCTTCTGTAGTGATTTGTTAACCAGCATGAGTCATGGTGCTGGATTTTATTTGTTCCAAGAGAAAATAGCAGAGGGCACTTATGCATGGCGGTGTTGGGAGCCTGCTCTGAGGGCCCAAGCCAGCAAAAGAGCTTAGGATGTCCCTTTGTGAGATTGCCACAGCAACAAAGGCCAAGGCTGCCCTGGGCCTGACAACTGGCACTGTCACTGAGAAGGAGGGATGACTTGGATAAGATCTGTCATTCTGTCCCCCCAAAAAACCACGTCCCTGGGACCCTTTTCCTAGAAACCTCTTCTAGATACCATATTCTTTCTTGGGGAAGAGGCTAGAAAAGGGAACTAACTTTCCCATCATCTGTCCATGGTATGCACTTCACACACCCCCTCCTGTTTCTTCCTCAAGGAACTCTTAGGGGTTTGCACCATCATGCCCACTTTACAGATGAAGAAACTGTGGTCCAGTAAGTGGATGTGATGTGCTCAAGTTCCCACGGCTCAGAAAGTGGCTGAATCCAGGTTTGGGTGGTTTTAAAGCCTAGACTAGACCCTAATGCGCCTTCATTTATCTCTAAGGCAAGAGATCTGTGCCCATCCTGTGGTGTTGGATAACCCCGAGGAAAATGGCCACAGAAGAAAGGCTGGGAAATCTTGGGTGTGGAAAGGAGGGAACGACAGGGCCCAAGGGCATCACCCCCAGACCTAGACTTGCCAGCCAATTTTTTGTGGATTTATTCTTCATGGATTTCCTTTCCAGCCAACTCCAAATTCCACCATCAGTGGGTTTTAAACATGGAAGATCCTAGTGAAAATGTAAACTTGTTATCTGGGAAGGAAGCACATAAAGGCATGGTAGAAAAATTAATGTCTTACTCAAGTTAGAATTTAGTTTAAGTAGATACCACCTAGTGATCTTGAAACAAGGGACCCAGGTTGGTGGGTGGACTAACCCGTTTGGCAGTTTTCATCCACACAGCAGGTAGAAATACCATAGGAATCAGAAGTGATGCTGGACTGGGAGGTGGGAGAGTTTAGTTTCAAGGGTGTCCTTGGTCTCTTTCCAGCTCTGGGCCTTAGTTTCCTTTCTTGTAAAATGAAGGATTGGGGCTAAAAAATTTCTAAGGCCCCTCTCAGCAATGGGGGCGGTCCTGAGACCCCATATTCACTGCACATCCACCTGCACCTCCTGGGCCTGCTCCTGGCCACCTTGTCCCTTCCCAGTCCACTCTGCCTCTGAAAATCAGGGTCTGCTGAAGACCCCAGCAATGGTGACCCTATTTTCAAGCTAAGGAGATCGCTCTGTGTGTGAAGACACCACGTCTTCAGCGAGGTCTCCTAGGAGAGATGGAGTATGAACCTGTATTGGCAGGTGCCTTGCCCAACTCTGTCCACCTTGAGGGCTGAGGGTGCCCATCCTGTGCGGTGTGGCCTCTGGGAGGAGGTGGGGGTGGAGCTACTGTGGGGTGCTGGCGGGAGGTGCACTTGGCCCTGGGAAGAGAGTCTGCTTCCAAGCCTGTCTCCCTCCCCACCACCTCAAGGACTGTCCACAGGGCATCTCCTCATGCAGACCCTTCAGCATCTCACCACCCAAACTTTGATTTCGATTACTGCAAAAGAATCCAAAAGGATCCTTGAAAGAGATACAAGACTCCTGTTTAGGTGACTTTGAATGAGCCAAGCCACCAAGTTTGTCCTTCCATTGTGAAGGGTGATGACAGTTATGTTTAAGATGCTCCCTTTTGCCCAAAAGAAGCCTCTGTTTCCCATCAGAACACCCGCTGAGGGGAGGGAAAAATTGGGAGGTGGGGAGTAACATATACACACGACTGTATAAAATAGCTGATTAATGAGAACCTAACCGTATAGCACAGGAAAATCTTTTCAATGTTCGTAATAACCTATATGGGAAAAAGAATGGATATAGTATAGGAATGAATGATTCACTTTGCTGTACACCTGAAACTAATACAACACTGTAAGTCAACTATATCCCAATAAGATTAAATAAAAATAAAAAAGGACACCCCAGAACTGGGGAGACCAAGGCTCTGGTATCATTCTGCAAGAGCCAGTGCATCTAGCTTCCTTCTCAGTCTCCCCTCCCCTGGATGCCCCTTCTGCATTTTCTCTTGGTTTCCAGGCCTCTCCCTCTCACTGCCCTTGACCCCTCCTAGCAACTAGGTAGTGTCCTGAGGGTGGTGCCTCAGGCCAGGTGGGCAGGTGCCAGGAAGCCTGGGATAGGCTTCTTCCCTTTCCTACGAGGTTGTAGTCAGGCTCATGAGGCTAATATCACTGGTGGCTGCTTCAGAAGCAGGCTGACAGGGTACAAGGACACTCTTGGCTTTGGCCACCCTCTAAACCCCTATCTTGTCCATTTCCATCGGAGACTCTGATACAGGAGCCAAGAGGGGAGTGGAAGAATCTCAGGTCCCACCAGATCTGTGGAATCAGAACTCTGGAGGTGGAGCCCGGCACTCCAATTTAACAAGCCTCCCAGGGGACTGTGATCCACGCTGAGGCTTGAGAACCAGAGGTCCAGAGTGCTAACTGCAGATGTTTCACATACACTGCAGTGAGTCTTGGTAAGAACCCTAGACCTATTCTGTGCGCATGAGTGTTCCCCAGGAGTTTTAGTTACATCTCAAGGGCTCTGGTCCTGCAGGCGTTTGCCCAGCGCTGCAAGCTCCCTGGCTACGTCCCTCTCAGAGAGGCAGGCACAGATAAGCCCTCATAGCGTTGCACCCCACCTCCCCATCTGGGAGCAGGCACCCCTCCCCCGCTTTATCCTCTGCCTCAGGGGATAAAGAGAGTCTATGCCCTGACCTCCCTCACAAGCTGAAGGTCCCTGTCCCCTGCTGCCAGCTGTCCAGCTGCACTCAGAAGACCCTAGGATACTTCAAACCAATGGGACCAAAGCTTTGCTCACCTGTTTCCCCAAAGTCTATCTCTTGTTGCTGGATTTTGCTTTTCTGCTTTTATACCATCTCTCCAGTCAGCAAGACAAGTCCTCAGTCATCCCTCAGCCTGGTTCATCTCTGACCTAGTCCCCTTCCATTCTTGCCCTGCTCACTCTACTCCACAACATGCCAAGCATCTTCCCACCCTAGGGCCTTTGAGCTTGCTGATTCCTTCCACCTAGAATACTCTTTTCTCAGATAACCACAGTTGTCTCAGATTCTCCCTTACCTTAAGGGTCACTGACTACTGTCACCCTTAGCACCAAGGCCTTTCCCGACAGCCTGTGTAAGAGAGCAGCCCTTACCCCCACCCACTTCTCCTAAGTCCCCTTATCCTTCTCTATTGCAAACTAAGTGCTTCTCTATTGCAAACTAAAAATGTATTTTGCCCCATCAGTAGAGGAATCCCATCAGGACAAGGACATTGCAGTTTGGCTCACCATTGAATTTCCAGGATCTAGCACAGGTTCTCAAGAAGGAATGAATGAACTATTGACACTCATAGAGCAGGCCCCTTCCTTCAAGCCCCACCCCTGAAGCTCTCCACCCATGTAGACTTCTATAGCTTTCCCACCACACTCCTCACCTCCAGGGTCTGCTCCCTCAGTTCCATCCTCCACATGGTACAGCCACTCTCCTGCTCTAAAACCTCCAATGGCTCCCCATGGCCTCTCAGATATAATCCTCATACTCTGGTATTTAAGAACACCTGTGGTGGAGTTCCCCTTGTGACTCAACGGGTTGTGAATCTGACTAGTATCCATGAGGATGTGGGTTCGGTCCCCGGCCTCGCTCAGTGGGTTAAGGATCAGCGTTGCCATGAGCTGTGGTGTAGGTAGAAGACATGCCTTGGATCCTGTGTTGGTGAGGCTGTGACATAGGCTGTTAGCTACAGCTCCCATTCAAACCCTAGTCTGGGAACTTCCATATGCTGCAGGTGCAGCCCTAAAACAATAAAAAAAGAACCTCTATGGTACTCTCCTTGCCCTCTCAGCTTCTGGTCTACTGCTTTCCACACCTTCTCCTCCAGCCACACGTGACAGTGTCCTTTCTTTAAACTTGACCTCTGCTTTTCTATCCCTGTCCTCTTACCCATGCAGTTCTCTCCATCTCTGTTATACTCTTCTCATCCATGTCTATTCTACACGTATAACTCTGGAAGCCCCCTCCTCGACAACCTCTCTGCTGAATTACAAATTCAATCCCTTGCAAGAACTCCTGCCATCCTGTCTGTGTGCCCTTTCTTGGTTTTTATCATCTGGGATTGGGGGTCTGGGAGCATATGCCATCTCTTCCCAGCTGGGCTCAGCATTTCTATGTGAATCTGCTGTGCCGGGTCCTGGGACATCACAGCCTTGACTCTCATGGGGCTAGCAGTGTGGTTGGTGGGGATAGGCACTACCCCTAGAGACTGTAGGGCCTGGCCAGCCTCTGGGCTGGGGCTGCTTCTGCTCTTTGGCCCCTTGGGCCTAATGAGATCTGGGTTCCAGACACAGCTCAAACACTTACTGATTATGTCACTTGGACTCTGTCCAAGAGAGCCTGGACAGCTCTCATCTGTAAAATGGGACAAGCCTACTTCTCTTACAAGCTGCTCACGTCCCTGAACCTGTAGCCCAGGGAATTCACTATGCTTTCTTGTTCTTAAAGCCCACTGACCTACAAAGGGGTCCTGTTTAGGAAGCCACTGGGACTATCAGGCTCCTGCTTTCCAACCCCCTGAGGGGAGGAGGTGAACTGCTCTGCTTCGCTGACAGCTAATCCTTCTCTCTTTGGGGTGAAAATATAAGTGACAATTGGAAATTTGTGGGGCCCAGCTCTGTTTTTTCTCAGCACCACGAAGCGTCCTGCTCCAGAGGACCAAAGGCTTGGAGAGGCCCTCTGCAAACCCTACACCGGAGTTTCTGGGACATCAAATGGTCTTAAAAACCAACTGATTTAATGATTTCAATGTACATGCATTAGAGTCATGTGGATTAAATTTCTCTGAAAATACACAAGGGCTTAAAAAGCAGGGGCAGAGAATACTCAGCCCAAGAGGAATTTGTTTTCTCTTTTCCTTTTTGTGTGTCTGTGAGTGTTGTTATTGTTGCTAAAACCAAGGCATGTGGAAAACTGTTCAAGATGTCTCCAGTACTGGTGTAAGTCAGTTTTGCCGAGTTTGGGTTCTGAGTTGGGAATGAGGTAGGTAGGAGGTGAAGGGACAAGAGAATAAAGCAGCAGGCCCACTAGATCTGTCCCCTCATCTTCCAACCACTTACATCAGGATCTGGTGCCCTTGACATTCAAGAAGGCTCATGGCCTGAAATGGGGCCAGAACTTATTGGTGCCTGTGGTTGGAGAGAGCTGATGAGTCCTTCTCTGCGGCAGTGTTGGGACCTGGATTTGGGGGCAGGGGCCGGGGGCTGATGTTCATTCTCAGTGGCATCTTCCTACTCTCAGTGGAGATTGTGGACCTTAGGAGGCTCCAGTCTCCTTGCTAGAGTCTCCTGGGGAGCGCTTTAAAACACAGATCTCCTGGCCCCCGAAGGCCCAGGAGATGCAGACCAAGATGCATCTCCTGCACCAGACCAAGACTTAAGGGCTAGAAGCTGGGTCCACACCCAGGGGATAGAAGAGGCTGGGTCAGAGGGAGCCTCTTGACCAAGTCACTAGGGACCTGATTTCAGGGTTGGCTGCTTGCTGGCTGCAAGCAACTCAATCCTCCATTTTCTGCTTTACTGATGGCAGAACACTTTCAAGGTTTTGGTACTCTTTGATCTTTCCTACCACCCTGAGATAATTTCATATCCATTTGGTGCATGAGCAAATAGAGGTGTAGGGAGGCTGAGAGAACTTCTCCCAAGGTCTTCTTCCAGGTGGCAATCTTGGACTTCAAACCCTTGCTCGTGTCCTTCCTTTGAGGGGCCTCTGGGCATGGATTTCAATCAACATGTACCACTGGTGTCATTTCTGTGCATGACTGCCAGCCAGTGTCCCCCACACGACCCTGACCTTGACTCTCTTTTTCCATGATCACTATCCACAGAGTCTACATCTGTATAAAACTCTTGGAATGCTACCTACAGGACAGGAAATGGGGGCTAAGGGAGAAACTAGAGGTGAGAAGCAACCAAGTAGGATATGCAGCATGGTCCACATAGGGACATGGATTCCTGAAAAGTCCTATATGCTCCTGTCTACTCTGCAGGAGGTGCAGCTCTCTGGGTCTCCAAGGCCTCTCTTTTTCTCTCAGCCCAGCTGTGGGAGAAAACACGCTCAGGTCCAGCAGATCAGCAAGAGTGACCACGAGTCAATTCTATTGTACCATTCTGCTCATCAAAGCTTATCAAACCCCATTCAAATGTCCTTCTTCTATGAAGCCCTGCCAGAGACCCCAGCCACAGAGATTTCTCCTTTCAAACTCCGGCTGAGTTTCTGCGGTGAGGGAGACACCATGCTGGCTGCTCCAGGTGGCAGAGGGAGGTAAGGCTAGTGTCCAATAGGGAGGGGAGCCAAGGGCCTAAGTGACTGCAACGCAAGGTAGGAAGTGATATGTGCCATCAGAGAGAGGGCTTGGGGAGGGTATGGCCATTTAGGCTAGGAGAAGGATCCAGAGAGCCTTATGGAGAAAGTGATCTTACAAAGATGAATATAATTAGCACCAAGTTGTATTTCATCTTGCATTGTTTTTTCAATTATTTCAAGGATATTAGTGTTGACTCCTCAACTGGGCTGTGAATTATTTGAGAGTGAAACCATGCCTTACTCATACCAATATTTTTAAGAGTCTAGTAAAATTTATTAACAGAAGCTTAATAAACAAATATTGGTCAAAACAAATTCAGTTTTGAAAAAGTCATTTCCATTTCATCTTTAGCTTTTCATATCTTGTAAAGAATATAAATGTTTTGCATCTTATGTTTGGGCTGGTTTAGAGACGCTCAAACCATTAATTCAGTCTTTCAAAGTATGTTTTTTTGAGCATCTACTAATTGCCTGGGAGCATACCTCTGATTTCAGGAAGAGAGACAATGAAACAGGCAATTACTATCCATCTTTGACAAATACTATGAAAAGGAAAATACAGAAATTGATGGGTACAACCAATCTAGTGATGGGAAAGGATGGTCAGAGAAGGTTTCTCAGAGGAAGTGATATTTAAGTTGATTAAAGAATATGAAAAAAGGAGTTCCCGTCGTGGCTCAGTGGTTAACAAATCTGACTAGAAACCACAAGGTTGTGAGTTCAATCCCTGGCCTTGCTCAGTGTGTTAAGGATCCTTGTTGCTGTGGCTGTGGCATAGGCCAGCGGCTATAGCTCCCATTAGACCCCTAGCCTGGGAACCTCCATATGCCACAGGTGCTGCCCTAGAAAAAGGCAAAAAGACAAAAAAAAAAGGATATGAAAAAAGACTTACAATTCCAGCCATAAACAACTGTGAATGCTAGATAAAATATACTAAACAACTATTTTCAAGCACTAGACAGCACTAGAGAGCTCAATACATGAGAAGAGGGAAACATAGGCACTAAACCCACATTCACCCAGCTTTCTCTATGAGGGCACTTTCCTACTGCAGTTGCAGGGAAACTGAGTCCAAACAGAGAGCATAAATTTTGCAGGGTGGAGGAAAGAGTGATTGGAGCTGGGGCTGCAAAAAATGACTAGGATTTGGTGGGAACAGGAAGAAAAGAGAGAGTTGTAGAGAAAGAACCCCCAAAACTGCTAACATTTTCCTTCAGGGCTGACCCCTGAGCTATGCATGCATATTGTAAGACTCTGGACAATCTATGAGAAGAGCAGTGGGGACAGATTTTAGAGGCTTCCCTTGCAAGATGTTGGGTTCATGCCCAGTCAGAATAGAGAATTTATTTATTTATTTATTTAGTTAGTTAGTTATTTTGTCTTTGCCTTTTCTAAGGCTGCTCCCATGGCATATGGAGGTTCCCAGGATAGGGGTCTGATCGCAGCTGTAGCCACCGGCCTACGCCAGAGCCACAGCAATGTGGGATCCGAGCTGCATCTGCAACCTACACCACAGCTCACGGCAACGCCGGATCCTTAACCCACTTAGCAAGGCCAGGGATTGAACCCACAACCTCATGGTTCCTAGTCGGATTCGTTAACCACTGTGCCACAATGGGAACTCCCAGAATAGAGAATTTTTAATAAATGTTGTGGGCTTTGAGTTGAGACCCCAGAAAATCCATGCCCTAGGACTAAAGATTACACCTTAGGCATAAAGGCAAAAACAGATAATAACTGCCCTAACCATGGCTCAAGCCAAGCTGTGGTAAGATCTAGGTGGTTCTGCCAGTATTTTAACTGCCTATCAGAACAAAAATGTAGAATTATTTAAAGGAAGGTAACACAATCTATAAATTCTACTGTGTATTATTCACAATGTTTAGCATAGAATAAACAAATATAAAACAGGCAAAGAATCAAGAAAAAGTGACTGAAAACCTTAAAGTAAAATAGTCACTAAAAGGAGACCCAGAGATGATCCAGATATTAGAGTTATCCAACAGAACTTCAAAATAACTATGATTAGTATTTTTAAAAAGTAGAGTAAAAACTGAAAAATGGGAGAAAGATTTATTTTAATAGAATTAGAATCGATTAAAAAAAGAATCAAATGGAAACTCAGGTCCTGGTTATTGCAATTAGGCAAGAAATAGAAATAAAAGCTATGAAGATTGGAAGGAAGAAATAAAACTGCAATTATTTCAGATGATTTGTTTGTACACATAAAAAATTCAAAAGAATCTACAAGAAAACTATTAGAAATAATAAATGAATTTATTATTGTTGTGGACATAATGTAAACATACAGAAGTCAATTGTATTTTCTATACTAGCAAAAGATTGGAAAATGAAATAAGAACATTCCATTTTAATTAGCATGAAATATTGAATACATAGGAATTAATGTGAGAAAAGATATGCATGAATTTTACAATGAAAATTTCAAAGCACTATTTAGAGAAAATTTTTAAAAAACTAAGTACATGGAGGGATACACATGTTCATGGACTGGAAGACTCAGTGTTGTTTCATATCTCCCCAAATTGATCTATAAATTTAATGCATTCCCAACCAAAATCTCAGCAGGTTTGGTTAGGGGGAACTGACAAGTCTATCCTAAAATTCGTAAAGAAATACAAAGGACCTAGAATAGCCAAAACAATTTTGTCAGAGAAGAACAAATATGGAGAACTCACACTTGAAGCTACAGTAAGCAAGACATCTTTCTGATCTATGGAACAGAATAGAGGCTAGAAACAGACCCACACAGATAAAATCACCTGACTTTCAACAAAGATGATACTACAATTCAGTGGAGATATACTCTTTTTTATTTTCTTTTATGGGCCACACCTGCAGTATATGGGGATTCCCAGGCTAGGAGTCAAACTGGAGCTGCAACTGCTGGCCTACACCACAGCCAGATCTGAGCCACATCTGCAACCTATACTACAGCTCATGGCAATGCCAGTTCTTTAACCTCCTGAGCCAGGGATCAAACCCACATCCTCATGGATACTAGTTAGGTTCTTAACCCACTGAGCCACAACGTGAACTCTGAGACATAGTCTTTTAACAAATGATGCCAGATCAATTAGATATACACACTTTTAAAAAACTACCTTTGACCTTGCATCTCATACAAAAATTAACTTTGAGATAAATCTCTCAAATGAGAAAGCAAAAATACCAAATATCTGGAAGAAAACAGAAGAATATTCTTCATGATCTTGGGAGAAGCAAAAGTTTCTTAAATGGGACATATAAGAAACACTAAGCATAAAAAGATTGATAAATTAGACTTTATTAAAGCTAAGAACTCCTGTTCATAAAAAGATACCATTAAGACAAGCTATAGATTGGGGAAAGTTCTTTGCAAAGCTTTTCTCTGACAAAGGATTTGTATATAAAAAAAAAATATATATATATATATATATTTTTTTTTTAACTTTTTTGCTGTTTCTAGGGCTGTTCCTGCAGCATATGGAGTTTCCCAAGCTAGGGGTCCAATTGGAGCTGTAGCCACCGGCCTACGCCAGAGCCACAGCAATGCGGGATCCGAGCCGTGTCTGCAACCTACACCACAGCTCACGGCAACGCCGGATTCTTAACCCGCTGAGCGAGGCCAGGGACCGAACCCGCAACCTCATGGTTCTTAGTCGGATTCGTTAACCACTGAGCGACGATGGGAACTCCTAAAATATATTTTTTAAAAGTTCTATAAGTCAACAAGAAAAAGACACACAACACAATTTTAAAAGTGAGAAAAATCAGACACTTTACAAAATAGGATACTGAAATGCCAATAAATTCACAAACATTTGTTCAACATTATTAGTCATTAAAGAAATGCAAATTAAACAATGAGATACCATTACATACCACCAGAATGGCTAAAATTAATAAGACTGATAACAGTGAGAATGGGAGTGTCTAGAACTCATGTTGCTAGGAAGAGTTTAAATCGGTAAACCACTTAGAAAAAATACTTTGCAGGTTCTACAAAAGCTAAACATATACCTTCCCTGGGGTTCCCATCGTGGCACAGAGGAAATGAATCCGACTAGGAACCATGAGGTTGTGGGTTCGATCCCTGGCCTTGCTCAGTGGATTAAGGAGCTGGCATTGCCGGGAGCTGTGGCGTAGGTCGCAGATGCAGCTCAGATCTGGAGTTGCTGTGGCTGTGACTATGGCCGGCAGCTGTAGCTCTGATTAGACTCCTACCCTGGGAACCTCCAAATGCTGTGGGTGTAGCCCTAAAAAGCAATATATATATGTATATATATGTGTGTGTGTGTGTATAATTAGAAGACATATACAAGAATGTTGACCTCTATAACATTTTTGGAATCCTCCTCCTCCTTGGGTTACAAATATATAAGAATGTTAATAGGATCTCTATTTGAAATAGCCCCCAATCGAAACAATCCAAAGAATCCATCAATAGTAGAATGAATAAATAAATAGTGATGCACTGCCACAGTGGAATACCATACATCAGTGAAGAAGCACAGAGTATGAAACATTCAACAATATGTTAACCCTCAAAGACATAATGTTTAGTAAAACAGGCTAGGTACAAATGAGTACTTACTGTGTGACACTATGTATATGAAGTTCAAAAACAAGCAAAATGAAACTATGGTGGCAGAAGTCAGACGAGTGGTCACCTGGAAGGGCACTTACTGGGTGGGAGGCACAAAGGAGCTTTCTGGGGGGCCAGAAATGCTCTATATCATGTTCTGGGAGGTGATCGCATGGACATATACCTATGTAAAAGTTCACTGAGCTGGACACTTAAGATGTGTACACTTCATTATCTCTAAGTTATACCTCAGTAGAAAGTCAATAAGTAAGACATTCCTTTACAAGGAAATATAAGAGAGAATTATCTGAATGGTGGGCTGGGGTGAGTGGGGAAGGTGGGAAAGGACATCACGGGAGGAGGGAACGTGTGTGCACAGAAGGTCTGCAGAACCGGAAAAATGGAAATAATGTAATTTGGTAGAGGTTTGAGCGCAGGAAAGGAGGTGGGGGAAGCCTAAGGAGAAGAGGTTGGGAGGCTAAGCAGAGGCCAGACAGGACACTTACTGCCAGTGTTCGCGTGGTCCCATGAGGCGCCAAGGGCTTCTAAGGGGGTCAGTAAAGACCCAGCCCTTTCCATCTCAGGAAGGAAGGAAGGCCTTGCCTTTTGTCAGCCAAGAACCAATCAGCAGGAAGAGATTAGTTATGAACAGTGCAATGTGTTAATGACTAACAGTACATGCGCCTGAGGAAGCTAGCCGGGAGGAAGACAATGTTCTAAAACTGATTTGTCGTGATGGCTGCACAACATGGTAAAATTTACTTTTAAAAAAATCACTAATTTGTACACTGGAAATGAGAAACTATGTAATTAGTAAAATATAAGCCAACAAAATTGTTTAAAAAAATCAGCGTCAGATCCTTCCCTCCTGTTGACTACCCCAGCCCCAGAGAGGTCCTTGGGCTCTTTCTGGCCCTCTCCCCTGACTCAGTCTTGCTCTCACTTCCCTTCACCCCACTGTTGTCCATGTTTTGGATCTGAGCACACTCACATCCACCCCCTCAGAGACACACCTCAGCAGCTCTCCAAGCAGCCAGGACCAGAGCCACTGCCCCCACTGATGAGACCCTGAGGCCCCGAGAGGGGATGGAAAGGGGTAAGTACTGGTTCTCGGCACCTGCTCTGTGTTGTTCCCCTAACCCGGGGGGGGGGGGTTTGCTCCCATGTCTCGGATGAGAAGATCAAGGCCTGTGAAATGGGATGCTCCTGTTTTCGTAATCAAGGGGAGATTCCATGCAGCCTCTCACCGGCCAGGATAAGAAGTCAAGGCTCTGGGAAGCGGGGTGTCTGCATGTGAGGGCCAGTGCGGGCAGCTGGTGGAGGGGCTGGGGCAGGGAGGTGCAGGGCTGGGCAGGGGGCAGTCCTCACTTACCACTTCTTGCCACTGATGTCATGCTGCTGCACCGTGTAGCCAAAGAAGGCGGCCCTGGACCCGGGGATGACTCGGGGCTTCTTGGTGTCCATGTTGAAGGTGTCTGTGAATCCTGGGTGGGGAGAAGAGAGGAGTCAGGCAGGCGGAGGTCCCAGCCCCAGGAACATGATGGGTCCCCTGGCAAGTCACCTACGTTGGAGGGTCTTGGCTCTGCATGGAGTATATTCCTCTCTCCTTGGGGAGCCCCCAAGCTTGGCTGTCAGAGTCCCTGTTTGGGGAGCCAATAGGCGGCTGGGAAAGGCCCAGCCCCTGCCCTGGGGGAGCCAGTCTGATAGGGGAGGCATAGGCATAAAACCTGCTCTTGGGAGAGACCAGGCAGGTCTGAATGGGAAGCCCTAGTCCCTCCCCGAGAGACTTCCTGGTCTCACAAGGAAGAGACAGTTCCCATCCTCCGCCATGCCTCCTTCCTCCAACTCTGCTTCTAGCTTCTGCTGGTCTCCTCTTTCTATTTTCCCCCTCTTTCCCTCCTCTCTCCTCCTTTTTTTCCCCCTGCCCCCTCTTTCTTTCTTTCTCTCACCTCTGCCTGCAAAAGAGTCAAGGAGCTGACTTCCCACCTCTCCTGTCCATCCCCTGCAAACCCAGGGTCCTAGTGGCTCCAGCACTGCTGGCTGACCCCTCCTTCTAAACCCCTCTGCAAAGCTCTGCCTGGTTTCAGCTGGGGCCACTGCTCAGTGGGGGTGGCTGAGGCAAAGCACAGAGAAAGTCTCCTCGCAGCCCTTTCGCCGTGGCCTTAAGGTCTTTGCTGTTTGGCTAAGTCACATGTCAAATAACTGACTCCACCCGGTGGAGGGCCTTGGTGTTGGGCCAAATGCTTTGCCCCTTTGGCATTCTTGTGCCAAATAGTAAGAAATAGCAACTCACACCTTGGGTTTCGGGGTCTCCTCACATTCACCATCACTTATGCTCCCAGGACCTTGGGAGAATGGCAAGCACCATCCACATTTGGCAGAGGAGGGGTTCAGAACGAGAGAGGTTAAGAGGCTTGGCCAGGGGTACATGGTGGGTCAGCAGCAGCATCAGAGCCAGGACCTCAGAAGCCAGCTCTGTGACTCCTTAATCCCCAAGGCATTTTCAGGGCACATCTGGCCTCGTTAAGTGTCAGTACTAAATGCCAAACTTGGAACCCATGGGATTTAAAGGGTGGAATCCTACCATGAGCCCAAACTCTCAGATAACTGAAAACCAATCCTGCAGAACAGATAAGACAGACTATCACAGTTGTCCCTTTCATGTATAGGGTATGCTATAAATTTTACAGAACAGTCATTTCTGTGATCATTGGATCTCCACAACAACCCGGGGATGTGGGAAAGCTGAGAATCACAGAGGTGAACTGAGCTGCCCAAGGTCCCAGAGTCTGCCCGACAGGGACCCTGAATCTGAGGCCTGTACCCTTGAGCATCCCACTGTCCCTCCCCTAGGCACTGACCCCCCACCCTGGGTCTAAGCGTCTAAGGGCGATGCCCTGGGGTACATACTTGAATAAGGCCTATTATACAGGATCAAGTGGTTTCTTCTACCCTTCCTTATTAGCTCAGCAAATGGATACAGTGACCAAAGTTCCATCATTAGAGTTATAGAATTAGAGTCCCCAGACGTAACATGGCAACATCATTCAGATCTGTGTTATCTCACTTATCCATATCAATTAATTATTAGCGATGCCTGGAGCACCAAGTTAAGAAAGATTCTGAGGTCAAGTCTAGGCTTGGGGGCAAGACTAGTGTGACTGATGAACAGTAGAGGATACAGGAGAGGACAGGGGCAGCAAGGGGCCATGGAGCTGCTAAATCTATCTTCATAACTGCTAATTTGCCACATGAAATTAGCATCTTGGCCCTATGTGGGGGTGGGGGAAGAAGTGTATGTTAACCATTATTGCCTTATTTACAAAGCCCAGCCCATGAATGGACTTGTCAGCGTGGTTAGCAGCAGGCAGCTTTGGGGAAGTGGGGCCTGGTCAGGTGAGCACGGGGGGATGAAGCAGCATAGGTCCTTGGCCAACAAGGGCATGTCACAGAGGAGAGCAAGACACCAGTGTCACCTTTGCAGAGCTAGGAGGTGCGCAGAGAGGAGTCAAAGAAAAAGTGGAGCTACAGACAAGGAACTCTCCAACTCTGTCCCAACTCTGTCGCACATGCCCACACATGGACACATACACATACATGCACACACAGGCATGGGAGGTGACACTTTATCTGGCTCCCTGGCACCCCCTGGAGATGTCCCCTGGCAGTCCCTGGTCCTTCCCTTCATGTATCTGAGCCCAGCAGAGGAAGGTGACCATGAATAAGGAGAAGGCATGCTGGACAGTTGGGGAATCCAGACCCACCTGCCACTTCCAGGCTGGCAGGGGGGTTAGGGCCAGTGAGGCCAAGGCCATAAATCGTGTCTTCGGAGCCTTCCCTATCTATGTTTCTTGTATAAAATATGGCCAGGATCTTTCCAACTCCTCAGCTCCACAGGCTGCATCAGATTCCCTCTCACTCACAGTCAAAGCCAAACTCCTTACCTGCAAGGCCCTGAGGGATCCCACCCAGTTTCCTCTGCCCCTCATTTCCTGTAATCCCCCTCCATCCATCTGCTCCAGCCACACTGTCCCCCTTGCAGTTCTTAGTACGTGTCAGACGCTCAGCATCTTTGCCGTGGTTGTTCCCTCTGCCTGGAATGCTCCTCCCTGGGTTACCCACAGGCCTCACTCCCTTAAGCCATTAGGATCTCTGTTTCAAAACCATATTGTCCATCACCAGGACACCCTTATTCATTTGTCCTCATAGCACTTATCACTAACATGTTACATGTTTATCTCTTTATTGTCACACGGCTGATATTCCATAACATTCTTATGTCCTCTAAGTGCCAAGAGCCACTGCTATCTCCTCGCTGTTGTATCCTTACTGCCTTGAATAAAGACCTAGCTTGTAGTCAGTAATCAACAGATATGGGTTGATTGATTGGTTAGAGATCAAGATCGCTTCAATGAGAAACAGGAGAAAGAATATTTATTGAACACTGATAGATTCTGGACACTATTCTAGGTATCTAACCAGTAATTTCATATTACTTAGTTAAATCTCACACCAGCCTTGTGAAATAGATAGTATCATACCTCTGGGAAGTTAAGTAACTTGCCCCCAAACCAGCTGGGATGAGGTTAGAGCAAGTCCATGATCAAATAGTTTGGGGTACTGGGGTGATGTGTCACTTGTGGGAGAGCAGCCTTCATAGAAGGACCCACTGGGGGCAGGGAAAGTTCTTTTTCTTTTTTTCTTTCTTTCTTTTCTTTTCTTTTCTTTCTTTTTTTTTTTTTTTTTTTTACTTTTTAGGGCCACACCGGCAGCATATGGAGGTTCCCAGGCTAGGGGTTGAATCAGTTACAGCTGCCGGTCTACGCCACAGCCATAGCAACGCAGGATTTGAGCCGCATCTGCAACCTACACCACAGCTCTCGGAAATGCCAGATCCTTAACCCACTGATCCTTAACCCAGGGATTGAACCTGTGTCCTCATGGAAGATAGTCAGATTCATTTCTTCTGAGCCACGATGGGAACTCTGAAAATTCTTTTCGGAGAAGGGAGTCTTCCCTCCTACCGCAGGTCCCATCTCCCCTGCCTTGGGGTTGGGTTAAGAGCAGCAGATGGAAGAGGAGGCAGGCAGCCCTGGGCCCCTTCCCTCACCCTGGTGGGGGGCTTTGTCTAGGACTAAGTCTGTCTCCCTCAGCTCCCTGGGATGGGACTGATGAAATCTGGCCACAGGGAAGAGGACAAAAGCTCTCTGGGCTGGCGCATTAAGTTACAAAGTGCTGGTTTCTTCCCGGAGTCAGCATTTGCTTCTGACCAAATTGAACCAACCAGAGAACCGATTTCCTCAAAGTGATGTCAGGTCCAATACTTGGACCTTGGCTCCTGACAAGATCTCTGGCCCACTCCCCTGATGGCAGGTGGCTTTCATGCTTGGGGAATGTACTCTCTCAGAGACTGATGAACCCCAAATACCAACAAAACAAAACAAAGTTGTTTTTGATGGGAATAAATAGGCCAACTGCAGAGACACTGGGAGCCTGGTTGGGCAGCTTGCCATTTTTCTGCCCTTGATATTGATGACAGGGGGGGGAAAAATCCCAAAGTTCGTGGGCTGCTTTCCTGGGGACTGTGGCCAAAGTTACATCAGTGGCTGCTCCCTTTCTCAGAATCTTATCTGTCTTTAAACAAGCAAGCATCAGCCAGTCCCAAGAAGGCACCAAAACCACAGCATGGAGTTTGAGCATCACTAGACCTCAAACTCACCACTCCAGGTTCAGGTGGGGGCCATTGTCCTATCACCAGGTGGGGCAGTCACAGTCCCAAATGCTGGCACGGGCTGGCTGACACACAGTATGGAGCGCCCACTCATTAGCTTCTCAGGGAGCGCTCACTAGAGCTTAAGGAAGCTCAGCTGAGCATCCATGCTGGGCGATGCCACCCTCCCCCAGCCCCATCCCCACTGCTGCCACTAGCTTCTCAAGGATCTTGGGAATAGTTCAAAGTCTCCATGTGGCCCCAAGGCCCTCTGAGCCTCCCTAGTCTGTCTCACCTAGTTTTCTTCTGGTTCCCAAAGGTCCAGGCCCCAGGGCTGCCTTTCCATTCTTTTTTTTTTTTTTTTTTTTTAGGGCTTCATCTGCGGCATGTAGAAGTTTCCAGGCTAGGGGTTGAATTGGAACTGTAGCCACCGGCCTATGCCACAGCCACAGCCATGCTAGATCCAAGCCGCATCGGCAAACTACACCACAGCTCATGGCAACGCCAGATCCTTAACCCACTGAGTGAGGCCAGGGATTGAACCCCCATCGTCATGGATACTAATCTGATTTGTTACAGCTGAGCCATAGTCAGAACTCCCCTGCCTTTCCACTCTTTAGATGGACCTTACGTCCTTCTGTTTTGGGGCCTTTGCACCTGCTATTTATTCTGTCTGATCCTCTCTGATGAACTTCTCATGACCTTCAGATCTCAGCACACATATCTATCTTCCTCCCATCCCCAAGGAAGCTTCCCCAAACCCGATTACATCAGATCTTACCTAATGATCTCAACACCCCTTGTACTCACCAACAGGTGACCTGTGACTTACTCCTTTTCTTTTTTTTTCCTTTTTTCCCATGGCATATGGAAGTTCCCAGGCTAGGGGTGGGATTGGCGCTACAGCTATGGGCCTATACCACAGCAAGATCAACTCAGCATCCAAGACACGTTTGCGACCTACACCACAGCTCATGGCAACGCCAGATCCACGACCCACTGAACAAGGCCAGGGATTGAACCTGCATCCTCATGGATACTAGTCGGATTCATTTCCGCTGCACCACAACGGGAACCCCCAACTCCTCCTTTTCTTAGCCCAGTTAGTAATTATACCTAGTGCGTGTGATCATTTGAATAGTCTTATCTCCCCACCAGGACGGCAGCTCCACAAGGGCAAGATGGGGTCTGTGTAATCATTGCTGGACCCAGCACAGAGCTGGGGGCTGGCCTCCAACAGTGCTTAGGGGCCCATAGAAACCTTGCAGAGAGAAAGTGCAATGTGGCCACCAGAGTGCCGGGGTTGGGAGAGAAGGACAGCTGTGAGTCTGAGTGTCAGGAAGAGTCTGGAGGTATGATCCAGCCTTGCAAGGTGATGTGCAGGATTGGTGAGGCGGTCCATAGGTGTTGGCAGGAGTTCCTAATGCGAAGGTGGAAAAGAAAACAGCCAAGGAGAAGAGAACACCTGCCTGGGCCGAGGTGTCAGGAATCACCCTGCTCTCCCGCTTTCTGCCAGGTTCCCTAAGGGTGAGGCCAGGCATGGAGAAAGCAGACCTTTGAGTCCAGGGTGGGGGAGGGGCTTGTTAGAAGCCTGGCTCTAGCATTCATCCCCTAATGTGTGACCCTGAGCCAGCAACTTCTTTCTTGTCCTCAGTTTACTCATCTGTAAAATGGGAAGAAGAAGAATAATATCAACCACGAAGAATGGTTGAGAAGACTAAAGGCAGCGACTAACAAAATGTATGGAGAGAAAGAAGAAGAAAGGGTTACATAAAGAGAGTTTTGTTTTTTCGTTTTTTTTTTTTTTTTTTTTTCAGCAGGAGCCTTTATCACTTGATAGCTGGCAACAACTTGATTGGAGACATTTTAGCCAGATTTCGTCATGAAATTCACTTGCAAAACCAGGGCTTTTGCAGGTTGAAGAGTGAGTGTCCGTAGCTTTCACGGCGTCCTTGGCCAAAAGGAGCCATCTTCTTAGGCAGTGGCTGGTCGGCGAAGTCCCTGGCCAAGCCCATCAGGTCGTTTTCTGGCCCCTGGTGGCTGCGGGAGGCTCGGCTTGGTCGCTCGCTCCCCCAGGGCTTGGCCCATCAGTGCCCTCGCCTGTGCCCGCTGTGGCCTCCACAGGAAGTCGTGATTCTTACTTTACAGGTGAGGGAACTGAGGTACAGAGAAGGCAGGTAACTGGCCCAGGTCACGCAGCTACGAAGTGCAGGAATGCACTCAGGCCTCATCCGTCCTGCCCCAGGCTGCATGCCCCTTCCTCTCCCCTTTGGTCGCTTGAGCTCCTCACTGTGGTGGTCTTACCCAGGCTGGTCCTCCTCCCACACACCTCTTAAAAACTCACCCATCCTGAGTTCCACACACCCAGAACCTGTTTGCTGGAGAACCGACAGGGGAAACCCTGATCATAGCAGGTGGAATGCAGGGCACCAGGTGTGCCAGAAGGACACAGCCAGAGTCTCCAGGGCCTTGAAAATCTGGAAGAAGCACCAGATTTGACAGCAACAGGAAGCCACCCCGGGGAACCTGAGGGGAACCACCTCTCAGCTGCCTTCAGTTTGTTCCCTGGGCCCTGCTCCAGGTTGCAGGCACACCTGTGTAAGCAAGCCCTTTTTGTTTTCCTTGGATGCTGGGAGCTGAGATGGGGGCGAGGGAGAGTGAAACATTATCAAAACTCTCTCCTGTTATCTCCCTCTTCCCAGTTCTATCTGAGCGCCAAGAATCTTCAGGTCTAAAGGCAAATCATGGAGGGGGGTGGGTGTGGAAAAAAGACCCAGGCACTGGCCCAAGCAAAAAGAAATGGTAACGTGGACCTCCCTCTGCTATGGAAAACAAAGCTACACATTCCAACCTGAGACAGAAGGAGCTGCAGATGCCTGACTGTTCTGCACCCTCTGCATTGCTACCCCTTCTACTGTGGCAAATAATGAAAGCTTGGTGGTTCTTCCTCTGCGGCCGGGCCTAGCCATCTTTCCCTTCTTCTCTGAGGCCACTATTGCAAAGACAGGCATCTAAGAAGGTAATGCCAGGTTTGGTGGCATTGCTGGAAAGGCTCCTGTAAGAGGCACTAGTGAGATACGAGAGAAGGAACGGGGTGAGGGAGAACGCAGCCCCCTCATCAGAGAAGCTTCTGCCAGTTGAGGGAAGAAGGTCTCCACTGGAGAGGAGGTAGCTCCGACTCCAGGGATCATGCCCTTGGGGTCTGCAGCCCTCACAGGAGGCCTTGGAACCATGCCCTCCCCACAGGAAGCCCTCTGGAGGATGGGGATCCGGGCCCCGCCCTTGAGAACAGTCCTTCCCCTGTAGGAGCTGCTGGGGCGACAGGGGAATTACAGTGGATCGTGAGTTCCTTTCTGCCTCTTCCTCCACTCGCGGAGGGTGCTAGTGAATGCTTGTTAAGGGTCGGGGTTAAACCTCTACACTGAGCAGAATGAATTCCATACGTCTTCTCCCCATCCCAGCACTTAGCGATGTGAGGACAAGGACTGGGTTTCACATATCTCTTCATTCCTGCTGCAGGGTTGGGACACAGAAATGCTCAGTAAAATGTGTTGAACTAACATGGAGGATTCAACTCTGCCTGACGACATAAACAAAGGCTGTGAAGCACCCACTCAGTGCCTGGCTGGGCCATATGAGGCAGAAATGTAGTGTGTCAGTTTTCATCTCAGGTCTTAGGATGCCTCATCTGTTGCTATTTGCCCACTTGCACCTTGGCCATCAGCGTGAGAAGTATTTGCTCAGTTGGTCCACTGAGAGACCAGAGCTGAGCTGCCCTAGCCATACCCGGTTGGGGTCAGCCATCCTCCAGATGCATGCGCAAAGCCCGTGAGGCCAGCAGGCCACTCAGTTTAGGACAGCGGAGGTCAGCTGATGTCCAGAAAACTAAATAATTATTGAGTGTCACTCAGATTTGGGGGGGCGGTTATTTGTTAGACAGCATTATTGCAGCATTATTGCAGCAACTGGTAACTGACTCAGTCTAGCTCTTAAGTGATGGAGGAACAATTACACAGTGGGGGCTCGTGGTTTCTGGGGTAGTAATCCCATCATTCCCTTCTCAAGAGCTCTCGGGGAGGCCTGGACCTCACTAGTCAGGGAGCAGTGGTGCCTAGCAAGCAGGTCATGACCTCTCCTGCCTGAGCCACACACAAAGACTTGGAGCTGGGCTGTTCTGCCTCCTTAGAACACAGAATAGCAAAGGAACAGCAGACATACAGACAGACCCCTAGCATCGATTCTGGGCTCAAAGGGCCCTCCTGTACCTCATTTTCTCTCCTCCCCATGACCAGGGGACATGAAACCCTCCCCTCTCCAGACAATTTTTTGGTGTGCAAGAAATACATTATCAGGGAAGGGTAACTTATTAGGTTTTTTTGGTTTTTTTTTTAAGAGCAAGCAGGGATCTTAGAGATCAAATAGCTAGTTCTCAAAACTTGTTTTCTACAGTGAATCCCACCTTTTGGGACCAGAATTTATACAGTGGAAAGCAGACACAGAAAGCTGAGGTTAGATTAGGGCTAGGGGACTAGGAGTAGCTCCCACCTGCAGTAACTGTTCTAAGACACTTCCTTAGAACCCTAGGGTGTCCTGGGACATAGTTTGAGAACCACTTGATTGGGTTTAAGAGCCATTATCCGTGACAGAACTCAGGCTAGGAAAGGGGTGGCATTTGTCCAAGGCCACCAGCTTTTCTTCGTGTCCATCTTTACTCACCACCACTCCCTCTGTATACCCCTCTCCTGCAGTCCTTCAATTCTACAGACGTCTGTCTACTTGGGGCTATGATGCTCCAGGTTCCATGCTGGGTAGTGGGGACACCAAGGCACACTTGTCTTCAGAGTCTGTAGCCATGGTGGGGGTGCCAACAGACATGTTTGCACATCACTAGAACCCAAAGTGAAGCCAAGAGAAGGTTGGACCACTAACATGGTCGGGTGTCCATGGAGAGTCACTATGCTCCAGGTGCCTCTCCCCCTGCCTGAATCATGGAGTCCTGGCCCCAGGGCCCTGCTTCCCTGGCTCTGGGCCTCAGAGACCCCATCTGTCAAGTGGGAGGGTTCAGCTCTCTGCTACCTAAGGCCCAGCCCCGGCACATGTTGGAGAGATTCTCTTGAGCAAACACGCAGCCAGCTTCCAGTTGTCGGCACGCGAGCATCTGTCTTGAGTCTCCGCAAACAATTTAGAATTGGAGGCCAGGCAGTGTGGAGGAATGCAAGCTCATCTTAATGTCGGCTGAAGCCAAACACACTTAGGAAGGGAGCTCTCCAGGCAAGAATGATCATATTTTGCATTCCCAAGCCAAAGGGGAGGACTGAAGAAAATCATCGTCTATTGCTTTGAATTATCCAGGCTCCAGCTGCCTCTCCCCCTGCCTGAATCATGGAGTCCTGGCCCCAGGGCCCTGCTTCCCTGGCTGTGGCTTCTGGGCACACCCAGATATCAGAGGGACGGAGGCCTTGGTGGGGGTCCAGGCAATGTGGTCACCTTTCCAAGAAAGCCTGGCCTTGCCCTGAAGCTGGACTGTATTATTACAAATGTTAGTGAGGAAATTTACAGCAAGTGGGTAGGAGCACTACATTCCCTTCAGACCCCTGCTATGTAAAAAATTAAGGACATCAGAGCATGTGAACTGACTCCTTGAATCTATGGTTATGTGGCCTTGGGGTGACCAAGGCTTCTCTCTCCCTGGGATCTTCTAGGTGTGGAAGCCATGATCCCTTAGGTGGTGAGAAATGACTAGGTCAAAGGCCAGAGGATGGACTCCTGACTTTGGGACAGCTGGTTCTAGGACTCAGAAAAGGGGACATGGGAATACAATGCCTGCCTCCTGAGAGCTAGGGCTGCTGTGATAAGTAGAACCACGCTGGGCACCAGGAGACCTGGGTCCTCCCCTGGGTTCTGCCACTGACGCTGAACGTTGAACACGACACTTCTCTTTCCCAGGCCTCAGTCTCCCTACAGAACATGAGGAAGTTGGACCATGTGGCCTAAAACCCTTTACTGTCAGGATATTCTTAGTCTGTGTGACCCTTCTCTCTGGATTCATTTCCAAAACCATCTCCCTTCCGAAGGGAGGAGTAGGAACATGAGCACTGGGGCACCCCAAGGAGGTGAGCAGATGGCTATTGCCCCTGCAGGTCTCTCTCAGGTTGGCTGCTGGGACTGGGGCCACTTCCTCCTTCCTCTCTAGCACTTGTGTCCAACACAAGTTCCTCTCAACTGCAAGCCACTTACAAAAGTGAGCCCCCCAGGGGCTCAGCCCTGAGCTGGAAGTGCCCTGCTGCTAGAACTAGGGCCATGAGGGAGGGGGGCCAGGTCTGGTGACACCAAGCCAGTTCTTACCACCAGGCTCTGCCACCCCCCTGGTGCTTTAGAGCAAACTTCCCCAAAGAATCCTGTTTCCCGCCTTCTCTAATCAACTCATCAGCATATTACTTCTTTACATAATGACTGCCTTCTGGATGTGGCTTCATATGTCTCCGCTAATTGGTCATTATCATACTGCCCTTTTCTCAGCAGGAAACACCATGGAGTCCATTCTGCTTCATCTTCCTAGAAGCACAAATATCACCAGCCAACCACCATCTTTCCTTTTCCTTCCCTCTGTTAAGTAGGAGAAAAAAAAAAAAAAAAAAAGAAGCAGGAGAGAACCTTATCTCTGGATGGAGTGTCGTATCCTTGGCTCCCCCGGGCTCGTGCAGGTCAGAACACAGTTCACTGGGAGTGTGTGTGTGTGTGTGTGTGTGTGTGCGCGCGTGCGCGCGCGCGCGTGTGTGCACACGCATGTGCATGTGCACACCAAGGGATTAGCCAGAGAGACAGGTGGGGATGGGTAGAGACAGGCAGTGCTGGAGTCCAGAGAGGGGAGGATTTAGGGGAAGAATATCCCTTCTCTCCGAAGGACCAGCTCTATCCCCTGCCTGGACAGAGAGGGAAGTGGCACGGGGCTTCTGTGGAAAGGCGTCGTCCATCCCCACGGAATGAGCACAGCACTTGTTTCCTAGGGAATCTCAGCAAAGTGATCTCATCCAGGAGCCAGCACATCCCTGGCCCACACCCACTGCTGCTCCTGGCAGCGAGCGGCTCGGAACACACCAGTGGTGGTGCCATGGGTGGCCGTGGCCACATGTCCACCTTCCCAGGAGGAAGATCCCAGGATCAACAAGTACTTTGATGTTCCCTGAATGTTAAATGTGTGAAAAAGAATGCATCAGAACCAGAAAGCTTCGTCGTGTGTGCAACGATGGGGTAGGGGGGCCCTCTGTCTCTGGAGAATTCTAGGTTCCCCTTGAGCTGAGTCTGAAGAAAGTCTTCACCCACCTGTCCCGCCTCCTGACCTAACCCTCCCCAGCTGGGAACAGAACCGTGCCATGTACTACACCTACAGCCCCTTGGTGCCCAGAGTTACAGACAAGAGGCACTGGACAAATATAAAGTCAACCGGCACAAAGGGTGGGCTTGGGGCCCTGTCACCAATGGGAAACGGAGCCTCAGGAAGGTTACCTGCCAGGACCCAGGTCTTCTAGCTGGTGGGGAACATTTAGAGCGGGGATCCAGCCTTCCCCAGTCCCCTGGAAGGACTCTTGTTCCCTTTCTTCCCCAATCTCCCAGCAGGATTCAGCTGCCATTCTCAGAGCACCTTCAAGTGCTAGGATGGGCCTGGTGCCTTAGAAAAGTATTTCATTTAATTCAAGCAAGTGATTAGGGATTTTTACCCCCATTGCACAGGTGAGAGAACTGAAGGTCCGAGACTGACTTGCCTGGGGCCCAGGTGCTGCTGGCAAGGTCTCATCCTGTTTCCCAGGTTACACACTCTCCACTTTGTTTTGTTTTTTTTGTTTTTTTCTTTTTCTTGGGCCGCATCAGTGGCACATCTCCCCTTCCCAGGCTAGGGGTCTAATTGGAGCTGTAGCCACTGGCCTACACCAGAGCCACAGCAATGTGGGATCCAGGCCACGTCTGTGACCTACACCACAGCTCACGGCAACACCGGATCCTTAACCCACTGAGCAAAGTCAGGGATCGAACACACAACCTCATGGTTCCTAGTTGGATTTGTTAACCACTGAGCCATGACGGGAACTCCACACACCCTCCACTTTTGAGCATCCTCATCAAGGCCAGCAGGCAGATCCCTCCTTGGTAGGGTTGGGTACAATCCTCTACTCACGCCCAGTGGTGACACCTCTCTGCCTGGACCAGCGGTAGCCCCCTTTGTAAAGCTTGCACTTGGGTTGAAGCTTTGGTAACCCTATGCTCACCTTACTTTTGGTGTCAAAGCAAAACTACTTTAACTGAGCCGAGGTGGTTCTGTCCCTCCTCACCCCTGTGCCCTGCACAATGTCTGGAACACAGCAGGCTCTCAACAAAGTGAACATAACAAACTCGTGAACGAACAAGTGAATGAATGACCATGGATACGCTTACCAAATTAACTCAGTAGTCATCTAAGAAGGAGGTAAGCAGAAGGGTCACAGGGCAGCCTTCCTTTGACCCACAGCCCTCTGTCAATTCACCCATCACTCTTCAGCCAGGCACTGCTGTATCCTCCTGATATGCGCTGGGTGCTGATAACCCCTGGGCCCCTCTATCCTGGCCTGCCTACCTCTCTTCTCTACTTCAGTGTTCTCGTCTCATCAAAAGCCAGTTCTGTTCCCTTAGTGTCCTATTTTGTGCTAGATAAATAAATGCTTGCTACGGTGCAACTTATCACAACATCCCTTCAACTCACCAAAACACTTGCACCCCTACAGGAGGAAGAGTTCTCTAAATCAGGAACAATCAGACATGTGCTGGGCAGCCTTCTACATTGGTGAGGTTTGTGGAGGAGACCAAACGCTTGCTGGGCAGGTGGATGGGGGCTGAAATAGAGACACTCATGTAGGAATCCGAGAGGCAAAATCGCCTCTCGGCCTTTTGGCTAAGATCATGTGTAGAATCCAGAGGGGGGTGGTGGAAAGACAGAGCAAGTGCTGGCGAGAGCAGGTCTGCCCTTTTCATTTTTTTTTTTTTTAAGAAATCAAGAGTTAGCCAATGTGCTGGTTAAGCAGATGTCAAGCTCATGGAAAACAGGCCTAAAAATTGGAAACAGAAACACCAAGCTGAAGTTTGCTGTAATTAACATTGTTTTTGCTCCCAGCCTTGGACCGCCATTCCACGCCTTCGGAGAACACGTGGCTCACCTCCATTAGGATTAAGACTCAGAGTTTTATGACAGCCACTGTATGTTTCTGCCTTACATCACTTATCCTTTTCTCTAAGTAGGAACATTGACCAAAATGGAATTCTTTCCTTAAGCTTACAAGAGCTGCTCTGCAGGATTGGAAAAACACAACAGTTGATATTTTGAATCTCTGTGTTGCAACTTCATTTAAAGTGCAATGAAGTCTTGATTAACTAAAACACATACACCGCACACCAAACTGTGTAGAAAACTAGAGTCAAGAGATGAGACTCCAAATATCCACTTTAGGATCTGGCTGAGCTTGGGAGGCCTTGGGCTCCTGCCTTCCTCCACTCACCTCCAAGTGGCCCAGGTTCCTGAGAACCCCAGATCACACCCCAGCCCAGCCCAGGCCAGCCCTGCCTTCTGAGTTCCACGGTCAACATCCGGCTGCCTATAGAACATTTTCACCTAGATCTTATATATCTTTCATTTCACATGACCATAGAGGTGCCCTAGGTTTTCAATTCCAAACCGGCTTTTCCACCGATTGCTCAAGTCAGTAGCTTGGAGGTTCTTCCTTAGGATTTTCCTTCACTTGTAGGTTCTACCCCTTCCATTCCTCTCAAGTGCACCCACTCTGTCTATTTCCTCTGATATCACAGCCCAAGCCACTCTCATCCTCTTCTGCCTGGACTTTTGTAAGAGGCTTCTAATGGTCCGCAATTCTAATTTTGCTCAGCTGCAAGCTATGTGTTTCACAGTGGAATAGGAAAGAATCTTTGTATTCTGTTACAAGTTAATCACTAAAGGGATGCTGCCTATAAACTTAAATTATACATAATGGCCCAGCTCTGGCCACCCGGGCTCCCAGGTAATGGGCATTCAGCTAAAATACCTTTGCTTAGCTCACACGAAAAACCCCACCAGGTCCACCTGCGAATGACTGCAAGAAAGGAGAAATTAACACATCCCCTCAGGAGTCTGACCAGGAAATGTTTGACTTCACTCTCTCCCCTTTTAGTATAAAAGAAGCTTGAACAACTTAGGCAAGATGGTTCTTTGAGACACGAGTCCATTATCTTCTTAGTCCGCTGGCTTTCTGAATAAAGTCACTATTCCTTGTTCCAACAACACATCTCTCAATTTACTGGCCTGTTCTGTGGTGAGCAGTATGAGCTTGGGCTCGGTAACAACAGCAGCCAGAGCGATCTTTTGAAAATGCCCATCCGATGATGGCACTTTCCTGCTTAAAACTCTCTAGGGTGCCGCCATTGCATGCAGGGTAGATTTCAGACCCTTTCCCAGGGCTCACTGGGCCCTGCAGAATCTGTCTGCTCCTGTGCCATGAACTTCATCACTGATGACTTCTGTCCACACTGCCTTCTCTGCTCCTCAAATCAAGCTCTTTCGTTTTGTGTGGAACTCTCTTCCCCAAATATTTGCTCATCTGGCTCCTTCTAAACCTCAGAGAAAACGTCCCTGACCGTGCTATGGAGAACAACACGTTATTCTCCCTCGAAGCATCTTCCTTATTTGTTTTACAGTTAAAGATAATTACGGAGGGCCATGAGAGCTATTTGCTCCTACTCCCCCTGGAGTTTAAGTTCCACAAGGGAAGGGACGTGTGGTGTGCTGGACCCTGCTCGTAACAGACAGTTGTGTGCCATCTTCCCACCCAGTGCTGCCACGCTGGTCACTTAAAGTGGCCCATGGTGGGTGGATTTATACCATGGCAATTGGCGAGCACTACAAAGGAGGAATTTCCCCACCCAAGCCCAAGAGCCAGAATCGGTTGTTAAAACTACCAGCACTCCACTGGAAGGGACTGTTTCTGTCTCTCTCCCCACTTTATCCTCAGGATTTTGAACAGAGCACATAATAGGGGCTCAATATGCATCTATTGACATATAAGACAATATGAGATCAAAAAACAAAAACAAACAACCCAAGGGAGAACAGAAACATCCAGGCTTCCAAGAATCTTAACACGCTAACCTGCCAACAAGGAGTAAAAGAAATGTGATACTTGGAGCATCAGGGAGGGAGGGAACTTAGAGCACCGAATATGGCTTCAGAAGCCCTGGTTCTTCTGATTCTAGCACAGCTTCAAATGTATTTGACAACTCTGGACCAATTTCTTCCTCTTCCTGGCCCTCAGTTTCTTTATAAAAAGCACACACTGGACTGTGCTGGTCCCACTGGACAGCTAGATACTATATCTCTAAGTCCCTGTGTTGGATTGAATGAAGCCCGTTTGCATACTCTGTCACCAATTTCTTTACCCCCTACTCCCCGGGTCACTGCACTACACTACACAACTGCAGAGGGTGCTGTTTACATCGTAGTGGGTGGAGCGGTGCAGGGCACAGCCTGGCGAGCTGTACGTGGCGGCCCTGCCCACTCTGATTCTGGCCACTGCCCATTTCAAGGGGAGCCGAATTGTAGAGTGAGTCCCTCCTTTTCCTGACATACTAACCAGCTCAAAGAGCTCAGACAGTTTGGTTTTGGTTTTCTAAGTCCTAAGACTGTCATGAATGTGTGAATCAAGAGCTCTGGGCATCCGGGTTTAGCCCCAGCCCAGGGAGTGTTTGGGCAAAGTAAGAGCAAGACAAGGCTCAGGATATGCAATTTGTGGCAAGGCTTTCCCTTGGAGGAGAGGAAGTAGGGCAGTGAGGACCCAGAGAACTGCTGGGCCTGTCTGCCCCGGTCTTTGAATGCAAACTAAAAAAAGGAATTGTGGGGGCCCGTCCCTTCCAAGGCTGCAGGGCCCGCCCTACAGTGGATATACCACAGCCATTTGGAAAGTTCTTCATCTGCATAGAGCTCAACATAGATCCGCCACAACTAACTGGAGGCTATTGGCTAGGCTTGGTGAAGATGGAGGATGCTGGGGAGTGAAAGTGTTTGGTTTCCTAAGGGATATGCAGAAACCCTTGGGTTTCTGGTATATGTCAGTTACTCATGCTTTCAAAACTATCCCAAATATCTAATCCCACCTGTGGGTCCTTAGGAGAGTTTCAGGCTTATTACTCAATCTGCCTTTGCTAGAAAACAAAGACCTGCAGTGTGAGGTGGTGAGCTCCCTGTCACTGGAGGGGTGCAAGCCAAAGATAGCCATTTATCTGGGCTGCTCAGGTTCCAAGTTCCCTCCCAGGTAGACACTTGATGCTGAGGCCTCTCGCGAGGCCTCTGAATCCCAGGACTCCTCATGAATCTGCAGTTGAGGAAGGGCCAACCATGCACTGGGTACCCCCATGCTCTAGATGAAGTTGTTTTAAAATAGAATTCCTGTTTTCAACTTCTTTCATGTGTTACATGTGACTTTATAACCAGAGTCAAGGTTCTGGCTCTGGAAATGCTTACAGAAGCATGAAAGCACAGCCACTGAAGAGCTTTTAGAAACATGAAGGCCAAACATTTATTTTAGAAGTGATTGAACAGAAGGCTTAACAGGGCACACGGCTCACTTAAGTTTAGATTTGGAGCCTGAACTTGACCCGGAGGTCCTCATCCACAGTTCAGGGCTTTTTCACTACCCCAGGCTTGGAAGGTCCAGTTAGTGAGAGATATTATCCAGTTCCAGGCTTTGGTTTCCACTTCTGCAACATTCCGTGTTGGCCCAGATTGGTCCATCTGGGCTAAGTCATTACTGGTTTCAAACAGCTTCTCCTATAAAATCTATAAGAGGCGGGGCAGGTCTAATATTCTATTAGCCATGAACTCCTCTGTGTGAGCAGACTGAGCAGAGTCAGGGTTTAAAGAAGAGGGGTGCTGGCTGGCGTGAACTACCTGAGGCAGACAAGACCCTAAGAGTTGGAGGTAGGGCAGGACGGTGTGATGTAACACAGAGGAGGAGGGAGTCAGAGGGAAGGAGGCCAACAGCACCCACTGCTCAAGGGACAGGCAGCTATAGCTGATAAGATGATAGCTGATGAAATGAAGCTGTTGTGACAGAGAAGCTCCCAGAAATTGGATCACTTTGGCAGTGGTCTGGGAGGGCTTCTTGGAAGAGGGGGCCTCTTTGGAGCTGCCAGGGCCCAGAGAAAGCAGAAGGCTTTTCTCTACTGTAACATACTAGGAAGAACATTTACTAGGAAGATGGGGGGGCGGGGGTCTCCTCTTCTTTCATGCAGACAATGGACTTATTTGGACCACTCTCCCCAGCAGTTCCTCACTCCCATCACATCCCTCTCCCTGCTCCCCCAACTCCAGACTAACCCCATGCTCAGCAAAGCTTTGATCTAGGGCTTTTGGCCTCTGGTACCACATAAAATCTCCCTCTGCCCTCATGAGTGGGGCACCCTGGGCAGACCCCTCTTCCCTGGCCCGACTCCATCAGCAGTGGGCACCAGTCTAGTGGGTCGCTGCCAAGTCAAACAGCACTGCAGAAATAGCAAGGGATATGCTTCCAGGTGGCGGGAAAGTGCCCTCCTGGGCCTTACCCTGGGGTGGGCTTAGCATGAGAGACAATGGCCACATCTGCCAGCTTTTCTGGGCTCTTCCTGGAGTGTGCCAAGGGGACGCTAGCCCTAGAGGGGACCTTGACCAAATCTCCACAGAGACAGAGCCAGGGCAGTCGAGACCTCACATCACAGATAAATGGAGTCTAGGTCTACGTCATCAAAAAAATCGCCTAGTCAAACCTGAGCCCTGTCACACTTCAGTTCTGGTGAGTAGGGACTAGGAGGCATCTATCCTTCCTGTGGGCTGCACAGGGTGACCTCGTGTCGCTCATGGCATATGGGGAAGAAGGGTTTAGGTGAGAAGTGGGTGAACATGAAAACTTGACAACTCATGCATAATGGATATTAAAAAATTAGAAGCAAATCAAACTTTAGGCTTCACGGCAATTATTGCTTAGAATGAGGGTAAGTGAAAAGACTGAGTTGATGTAAAGTCAACTGAATGAAAATTATTAGTGAAAGCAGTCAAGGGGTTAACACTGATATGGCCAGAGCCACGTGGGCGGTAAGAGAGAGCAGGAACGCAGGTGGGCTTTCAAGATGTCAAACCTGGGTCTCATATTTCTCGGCAGCTGCAAGACCTTGGGCGAGTCCCGTGACCTCTGGGCACTGCAGTTTCTGAAGTAAGACTCCCTGGGTTCAAATCTCAGGCTGTGACTTTATGACCTGGGTGATCTTGGGTGAGTTATTTTAATGGCACGCCTCTGTTTCCTATCTCTAAGATGGGGGTGATAAGGGCACTCCTCTCGAAGGATTATTAAGAACATCTGAGCTTAGCACAAAGCCTGATTCGTGGACATCCTCGGTGTGTCAGTAGTACACAGTTACTGAGCACCTCTTCCCTGCCAGACACTTTGGTAATCCGTATCATTCCTCATTGTTCATACTAATTCTACAAGGTAGCCATTATGATTTCCATTATACGATCTAAAGAGGGAATGTGACCCGCCCAAGGGCACACACTTAATGAGTGCCAGGGCCAGTATTTAAACCCCAAGTCTGTGGAACATGCCCCAGTATGAAGCTCGTTGGGCTCGGACTCAGTCTCCCCACCTGCACAATGGGTGTCACATCATCTCTGCAGCCACTAGGGCAGATTCTGGTCTGGAAGATCCCAGGGATCTGACCAGAACCTGGTCCACTATTGGGGTCTACTGTTTAGCCCCTGCCATCTTCTCTGGGCACTCCCAGCTCCTTGTGGGATACCAGAGGACATGGCCACATTCTGCGGTCCATGGGTGATGTCTGAATCACTGGCCTTCTGTGGGAAAAGAGGCATTTTAAACTTCTGATCCACCCCCGTGTTCCCTGGGAAGTCCCATTGCATACCTAGGTTTACACTGTGTAAAAACAAGGCCTGTCCCATGTCTCCTTGCATCCTCTCTGAGTCACAGTAAATAATACTGAACAGCATGGGACCAGCTGGGCCGGCCTGGGCTGCCCACTGCGCACAATTCACCCCTTTCAAGGCCCTTCTCCCTTTAAGAGCTCCTCCTCCCCCCTCAGCAGCCCCCCTTTCCCTGCCCACCTGCAACTGCCTCACCACCAACCTCTTCTTGTCTGGAAAGAAAACCTTTAATAAAAAATGGCCTCGGAAGTGTCAGGGCTGAACACGAAGGAGACCGGTATCTTAGGAAAGGTGACTGGGGAGAAGGTGATACTTATCTCAAAGAGGATTCATTAATGGGGTTTCAGGCTATTGAAGGCTGGGGGGGGGGTTCATTGATTAATTCATTCCTTCCATAACTACTTATTACTAAGTATGCCTTCTCTAGCCTGGCAGTGCTCTGGACCCTTGGATACACATGTAAAACATCATAAAAGAATCCTTGCTCCCATGATTACATTCCATTGGAGGAGACAATGAACAGGTGAATAAGTGAAACTGGTAATAATGCTGGATAGTGCGAAAACCCTCAGCAGGACCAAAGCATGGAAGGGGGTTTATGTAAGCGAGCACATGCAGAGGGAGACCGAAATTTTTGTCAGGGGTGGAGGAAAGGCCTCCAGGAGAGGGAGGGGGTTGGAGTGAAGACCTGAAGGAAGCAAGAGAGGCTCTTCCGTGAAGAGTATCCCAGGCAGGAGGAACAGCAGGTGCCAATCTCAAGGTGGTGGGGATGTTTAAAGAACATTCTGGGAGTTCCCGTCGTGGCGCAGTGGTTAATGAATCCGACTAGGAACCATGAGGTTGAGGGTTTGGTCCCTGCCCTTGCTCAGTGGGTTAACGATCCGGTGTTGCTGTGAGCTGTGGTGTAGGTTGCAGACGCGGCTTGGATCCTGCGTTGCTGTGGTTCTGGCGTAGGCTGGTGGCTACAGCTCCGATTCGACCCCTAGCCTGGGAACCTCCATATGCCGTGGGAGCGGCCCAAGAAATGCCAAAATAAATAAAGAAAGAAAGAACATTCTGGAATCTGTGTGGGCAGAGCAGAAGGAGCAATTGGGGAGGAGTAGAGGATGAGGTCGGAAAGGCAGAGGAGCCATGTCACACAGGCCTCTTACCCAGAGAAGAAGGGGAGCCCTGGAGGGTTTGGGGAACAGGCTGGGATTCAACCTGACCTACATTCTCACAGCATCCCTCTGGCAACTGGGTGCAAGAACTCAAGGGAGAGGGGTCAAGGATGCAGTAAGACCCATTGGGTGGCTGTTGGCACAAGCCACAGGAGCCTTTCTGGGTGGCTACCCCCACCCCCATGACAGCCTCTAGACCCCTGCCTGACTCTGGGTCCTAGTTCTCTGGGCTGAGCAGAGGTGGGAAGACAGGTGGCAGACTAGAGCTTCCACAGCAAGGATGTGGGACCAGTGAAACTTGAGGGATGGGGGTGGGGGGAGGGGCTTGAACGCAGGCAGGTCCACACTGAAAAGAGAGGAAAGAGCAGGGAGTGTCCTGGTGACCACTCTGACACATTCCTGACAACCAGAGGGGCCTCTTGCCGAGCCTGCCAGCCTCTCTGCCCCTGGCTGGCCTCACCGTCAGCAGCAAGCACATTCCACAGCTGATGTTTGGCTTGTGGTCTGGCCTGGTCTTCTTGTTGGTTTCTTTTGCTCTGAAAGGTTTTTAAAATCAGAATCTGGGTTCTCTTTAAGTTTGGGGCATGAATCACTGCCTCTGGGCCTGGAAAGGGGGAGGAGGGGCGGGAGGCCCTATGCCACGGGTGCTCCCTCTCACTCAGGCCCGCCTGCCACTAAGGTGCATATATGTGACAGGCTCCCATCACATACTCGCTTCCAAGCTTGCAGCCGATATTTGATATTTCCACCTGCCCAAGAGCTCCACAAAGTCAGGATCGACTCAGCTTCCCCGTCCTTAGTCCCCACCCCCAAACTTCTCTCCTTTTCCTTCCCTGGTGACCAAGGATGTTCCGTTCTGTCCCTCACCAGCGGCTCCTTCTTCCCTCTCTGCTCACCAGCTTTACATCAGGCCCTGGCGTCCTCTAGCCTGGGATGCTGCAGTAACCATCTTAGCCATCCACTTGCTCCTACTTGTTGCCCTATCACATTTGACTTCCCCTCATAGCACCTCTCCCTGCCCCGACCCAAGCAGGAGCTTCTCAAAACAGAGGTCAGAACATGCCTCTCCTCTCCCTCAAAAGCCTTCAGTGGCTCCCACCTGCTACATCCAAACGCCTTGGATGGCATTCGGTGCTCTCTCATTGGCCTCAACCCATTTCCCATTCTTGCAGTTTCCCAAAGCACACACTCCAGTGTCCTGCCAACCAAACATCAGGCTGTTTGCCAGATAATACTCCCTGCCCTTCTTGCATTTACAAATAATCTCGTTTCCACTTCTCAAATCCCAGAGTCTTTTATCTGGACCTCTCTTACAGCTTTTAGCACTTCCTCCTTGGTATCAGTTATTTATCCAAAGACGTTCTCTCTCCTTTTATTTATTTTTTTTTTTTGTCTTTTTTTTTTGCTATTTCTTTGGGCCGCTCCTGCGGCATATGGAGGTTCCCAGGCTAAGGGTCAAATCGGAGCTGTAGCCGCCGGCCTACACCAGAGCCACAGCAACTCGGGATCCGAGCTGCATCTGGGACCTCCACCACAGCTCACAGCAACGCCGGATCCTTAACCCACTGAGCGAGTCCAGGGACCGAACCCTCAACCTCATGGTTCCTAGTCGGATTCGTTAACCACTGCGCCATGACGGGAACTCCTCTCTCCTTTTAGACATAAACCCCTTAAAGGACCAACTTATCTATTATCTTTTATTCCCTAGAGCACCTAGCATAGCACCTAATACAGGCCACTGTGTTAGGACATCCTTGCATGCATGTGCAAAGAAATTTCAGGTATCTGTCTTGCCCTTAAATATCTTTTTGTTTCCTTGGATAGACAGTTCTTATATTCATTCAGTACATATTATTATTTTTTAATAGTGATTTTTATTTTTTCCATTATGGCTGATTTACAGTGTTCTGTCCGTTTTCTACTGCACAGCGAGGTGACCCAGTCACACATACATGTACACATTCTTTTTTCTCACATGATCATGCTCCATCACAAGTGACCAGACAGAGTTCCCAGGGCTATACAGCAGGATCCCATTGCTTATCTATTCTCAATACATATTATTTGAGCAGTACTAGGGCTGGCACTGTGGGAGAGCTGGGGATACTGGGACTGACAGATGTGGCCCCTGCTCTAGTCCAGTGGGGGATGTTCAGGCTACTATAATATGGTGTGGTATACGAGGTGTAACACTGTGGGAAGTATAGGCATCTCTGGATCACGCAAGTGATTGATCCAAGGGCTGAGTGAGGTGAGGCCTTTGGGAGGAAGATCTGAAGAATAAGCCAGGAGGAAGGAGGAGGTTGAATGAAATTTAGGGGAACAGTATGAGTGAAGGACAGAGAGAGCTGGTGTATCTGAAAAACTAAGAGGCTCGATTTAGTGGAGGTGCCTATGCATGTAGCGCTGCTAGAGGGGAGTCCTGAGTGCAGGTCAGGGCCAGTGATTCAGGGTCTGGTTGGCTCTATTAAAGAGGCTAGACTCAACCTAATGGCAATAGGGAGCCATTGCGGGTTTTAAGCGGGGTGGTGACTATACACTCAGTTTGTGCTTGGGTCTCATTCATCTGCTATTAGGAAAAGTCTGGCTGGATGGGAGGAGGAGGGAGGATGACACCTGAGTTTGGGCTGGGGCCTCAGGCTCGTCCCAGGGGCTTCCAGCTCTGCCCCCAAGCAAGCCTCCCTTCTCTCCCTGATGGGGCGTCCCTTCCCCACCCCCCTGGGCTTCTCTTGGCCAGTCCCCCTCCTGAGTCAGGTGCTTCCTTCACCTAAACACTCACAACAGCTTCAGTGGTGCCCAGAATCACAAGGTTGAGATGACCCCAATGGGTTCTGTCTAGCCCTTGCTGGACACCTCCTACCATGCCAGTCCATCTGTCTGTGAGCAGTTTTCACCAGGATCCTCGGCCAAATCAGTGTTTCCATGGCCTCCCTTTGGCTTTCCTGGTTCTCTCCCTTGGGGCCACATGGCCCTGTGGGGGACACAGACAGGGTCACCAGTGAACAACCCTCTAACTACCAACTCTCATACCAAATTCCTCTTGTGCCTCAGCCTCTCAAACTCTGATTCTGGGCTGTGTCTCCAGCCTAGCCTGGCTATGAATTCCGTGAAATTGCAGGCTGGGGAGGTGGACTGGAAAACTAGAAGATAAGAGAACAGGTTACATCTTGGCTTTGCCACTGACAGCTGTGTGACTCGGCGAAAGTCGGTTCCCTTCTCTGAACAGTGTTTTCTCTTTTGCTTGACTGGGGATTGGGTTTAGTAACCCCAGTGCTTTTTCAGCCTTGGCTGCCCATTAGAATGACTGTGAGCTTTAAAAAAAATAACAAGGCTGGGCTCCACGATGGAGAGTGATGGTGTGTTCTGGTGGGGCCTGGGCACAGGTTTTGTTTTACGCTGTTGTTCTCTTGTTCACCCAGAACTGAGGACCACTGGCTTTGCCCATCACCTGCAAAAAAGGAAAGGCTGAAGTGGGCAGGTAAAAAAACCCCTAAGAAGTGACCCCTTATTTAGAAGGGTTGGCCCAAGAGAACCACAGCAGTACGAATACCCGGAACCGTGGAAAGGCCAGCATTTGAAGTTTTGGCTTCTTGCTTTTACCAAGGGAGCTACTCCAGAGCCCAGCATCAAATGCTTGAAGACTCCCCCAAAAGGTTCTCAAAATAGTCTTGAGGAAGTAACTGGAGCCAGAATTCCACAGCTTAAAAATCATCCCACAGCCCTGGCTGTCTGCCTTTAAAATGGCTCCATGGGGACCCCTGCACCTATGCACAGCAGAACTTTGCATGGGTCCTGCATCTTGTGTGTGATCTGTGCCTTCCCACCCCCATTGTGTTCCCTGTGGCAGAGGCTGAGCCTTATCTGACTTGGAATTTCCAGAACATGGAGATGCCCGGGGTTTAGTAGGTACTCAGTACATACTGGCCAAATGGACAAGCCACCCAGTTTCTTCATCTGTCAAGAGGGATCCTGGTGCCTTCCTTGCCATATTATAAGCCTACAGGGAGAACTTTGTGAGGAGTTGCTCAGGGCCCATACTCAGAAGGGTCCTGGCTTGGTTTAGTGCTCCGTGGTAGCCATACTGAAATTCTTAATCGTTTTTAAAGAAGGGGCCCTGTATTTTCGTTTTGCACTGGGCCCCACAGATTATGTAGTTGGTCTGGCAAGTGTGGTAAGTGGTAGGAATAAACTCAGAGGAGAGTTCTATCTATACACTATTTATTAGACTTTATGATTTTCAACAATCACTGAATGTGAGGGGCTATGAGCTCCAGGCAAAGAGCAGTTCCAGTAGAAGGAGAGGAGATGGGTATTGCTTGGTGGGTCTTCTTCCCGGTAGGAAGAGGAAGCAGTAGTCTGAAGGTCAGGGGATAGGCGAGATAGAGAGGATGGATGGTGGAGACTGGAGACATTCTCAGAGGTCTATAGAGAATGATTCCAATTATCTTATCCTACCTGCCTGCCGCAGATATAGAAAATTGACCATTAGAACTTCACTCCTTTGGCTGAAGCCCTGCTTGTTCCTTAAGTTCGTTCCTCTGATAGTGTGGCAAACTGGATTCCTAATCTCAACTTTGATCATAAGTTCAGCTTCTAAAATCTTAGGGAAATCACTTAGCTTTGAACAATCTCAGTTTCCTCTCTAATTAATAGACATACCAGCTTTGACAGGGCCTCTGACCTCATCTGGCCTGTCCCAGCTGATAGAACAAATACATGGGAATGCTCTTTGCAGACTATTGGGAACTATACCCACTTGCTCATTTCATGATTTTTCCATGGCCTTCCTGAGGCCCATTTTGCAAGGAAATAGGATTGGAAATCTGCAGGGTTAGGATTCCTAGTAGCCTGGCCCAACTGGGTGATGCTGCTGGGGGAAGAAAGCTGTCAGCCCCAGCTGTGGAGTCAGGAGCCCCTTCTCTGTGTCATCTTGTTTGGAATCCTGGAGCACATTGCTATAGCAACTTGCCTAACTCACCCCACATGCCACGTGGAAAAACCTCTGCCCACTTTAGAGCAGCATCACCCAAGCCACAGACTGGTTTCTCCTATGTTACAGGATGAAGCCACCCACAAAGCACAAGGGCCCAGGTAGAATGCATCTGACCAGTGATGGAGTAGTAGACTTAGAGGGTTGGACTAGGCCAGGCAGGTCTCTCACCTCAGCTCTTTGGTCTCACCTATTTCAGGTCCTGGTACCTGGAATTCCAAGACTGGTCCCTTGTTCCTTTGGCCCAAGGCACAACTCCATTAAAATACAAATCCCTTTGGGTGGGACACATGAAGCTATCATCACTTATTAGTGTTGTTTCTTACTGAATTAACTCATTAGGCCTGGAGCTCAGAGCAGGTTTTGATTAGAGGGATGGGAACTGAGATGGGGAAGGGAGGAGACGAATGCCCACCTGGACCCTGAAAATGGGCTGGAGAGGCAGCTGGAGTGGCCCAGAGTATTTGCACTTGGGGGCAGATTGGAGAGCCCCACTTGGGCCTGAGTGGGAAGGCAAGTGAGGGAGAAAGGCTCCCATATTACAAGGCACTGTGTGAGGACCACTTCTCACCAAGCCAGCATCAGGATGGAGAAATCACTGTCTAGCTAAGTGATTAGGGAGGGAGATGTCTCCTCTAGATCAGTGCCATTGTGAGGATGGCCATTTACGTAGAGGTCTCATTTTCCCTGAAGACAGTATCTTCCAGCAAGGGCATCTCATTCCTCTTTCTGTGCCCTCCAGGCCCATTTTCTTTTTTGGCCACACCTGTAGCATATGGAAGTTCCCTGGATAGGGGTTGAATCCAAGCTGCACCTGCTGGCCTATGCTACTGCCACAGCAACGCTGGATCTGAGCTGCATTTGAGACCTATGCCGCAGCTTGTGGCAATGCCAGATCTTTAACCCACTGAGCGAGACCAGGGAGCAAACGCACATCCTCATGGACCATGTTGGGTTCTTAACCCGCTGAGCCACAACAGGAACCCCAAGACCCATCTTAGAAAGAGACAATTTGCATGGATTAAGGGCAAACACCAAACACCAACTCTTACTCAATCAGCATGATCCTGGCTGAGCCATTTAACCTCTCATGAGTAACATGGTGATTTCAGTAGTGACTTCCTGTAGTCACAGTGAGGCCTAACTGAGCTGTGAGAAAGTGGCTGGTATCAATCAAGTGAATGGTGGGAAGAGTGATTAAGGAAATGCTACTGTTCGCTGAGGGCTTACTGGGTGCCAGATGCTGTTTCAAGCACTTGACATGAACGAACCATGTATATAGATCATCTAAAGCACACATCAGCCTGTGAAGTTGCTATTCTACCTATTTTACAGATGAGGAAATAAGGCCAAGAGAGGCTTATCCAGGGTCCACCAAGTAGAACAGATTTGAATCCAGGCACTTGGGCTCCCAGGCCACACACATGCTGACCATTGCTTCTGCTCAGAGAAAGCGCAGGTGACAGAGTAAGTATGGGACAGAGGTGGCCCCGGGGTTGGGGCAGGGCATGTTCAGCTGCATTGACTTTTACCTCCAGGTGGTATTTTATTCATCTTGTGATGGTCATAAGTACAGGGGATGAAAACGCTTCATGGAATGTGGGGGGAGCTTATTTGTTTTTGGTTTACAAGAGGACCAATTCCAGTCTCCTTCCCTTCTCCCCTTGCCAGTAACCAACATCTGGGCTTTTAACTAAGAATTTGTACAATTAGGACTTACACGTTGGGGGTGAAGGCAGTCCCCGCCTGGACCACAGCTCCCTAAAGCAAGCACTCCACCCTGAGGGCATGTGAATGACTTTGAGGCTCATAATTGTTTTGGCGAAAGGAGTTTCAAATGGCCATGAATTCCTGGTAGTGGTCCGTGGTTTGATGGTGGTGGGGGAGGGGCATTAAGCTATGAGGGCGAGCAGAGATATTATTTTTGAAATGTGTTAGTGCACATTTGAAGGTTGTTTTGTAGCTGACCCTCCCCAAGTCAGCCAAAGGCTGTCCCTGCCAGGGGAGGATTATGATGGAGCCTTTCTCATTGCAATTGCAATAGAACAACGTAAGGAAGACCCTGAAGCCTGTAGTGAGACAGTAATCCCCAAAGTTAGGCATTAAGGAGAGAAAAGAGGGCTTTTTGGATTCTCCAAACTCCCTTCTATATAACAAGAGCCAAGTCAGGTCAGCTTAGACTGTAGTTTTGTCCTAAGCAATGAGTGGAGAGGATGGGAGGGAAGCCCCCTGCTGCTGGGGGAAGCTTCCAGCACAGGAGGGGAGAGAAAGAGGTTCAGAGAGGGCCAAACGAAGGTGAGCTGCTGTCTGAGCTCCTCCAGAGCCCACAGCCCTGTGTGTGTGTGGGCTGTGGACAAAGAGAAGGGTAAGGAGATAGGCATCTCATCTCTGGGGGTGGGGGTCCACTGCCAGGTAGAGATGGGGGGGATGGTGAATAAGGAGAAAGAGGGTCGAACTCCATTCCCATCTCTTTAGGGCCCCCAGGGCCTGCTGTGGAAGGGTCCCAAAGCTCCCTGGCTGTTGGTAGCTGAGAGGCTGGGTCGAGGAGCTCCCAGCAGAGTGGATATTGGGGAGGCAAAGTGACAAAATTTACCTCCTTCCCTGCTCTTCTCAAGCTGGAGAGAGGGGCTTGGATCTTTTTAGTCTTTGCACACCTGTGGTGCCTAGTACTGTACCTTTTCCATACAAGGCTGTTCTCCTGAATAACACCTCCACCCACAAGGACACACAAGAGCCACCCTGAGTGGTACGGTTCTTCTCTCCAACACCACAAAACACTCATGCCAGGATCATATCTACTTCAAGATAGTCTCAACGGCAAAAACAAAACGAAACCCCTGAGTTCCCATTTTGATCAAGACTTTGGACCAGGCCTTTGGGGGGAGGGGTTGGGAAAGTCTAGGTATATTTAGGGCCCTAGCATGTATGTCTCCTCTGAGCTGCCAATACTCCAGCACTTCCTCTAGCTTTCTCTTATGAATCTGAGTTTGAAAGTTACATCTTTGCATCCTTAGATCCCTTACTCAATGGTCAATACTCCTGATGATGATGGAGAAGAAAGACAATCTCCTAAATGCTCAATATGTGCCTGGAACTATCTAAACACTTTATATACACTACACATCTTTGAATAACTCCTTAAGTTCTATCACCCCCCACTTTGCAGGTGAGAAAACTGAGGCACAGATCTGGTGAGTAATTCACCAAGGGAACAGAAGCGCAATTAGCAGAGGTCAGAGCCATTCCAGGCAGTGAGACCCTAGGGCCTTCACCCCCAGGCTGTGCCGATCTCCTGTGTGTCTTTATGTCACCTGTCAGGTAACAAGTGCTCAGTAAAGACTGAGTTTTTAAAGACTCTCCATCTCTTCAATCCTTATGACAGATATATTAGGAAAGTTCTGATTAATGGATCTGTTCTTTATAAATGATAGTTACAAAAGTCTTTGGATTTGTCTACTTCTCTTTTTTTCTGGCTTTCTTGACAGTTTTGCCCACCTCATCACCCTCCAGCAGAAGCTCTGGAAAAATTGAGGTTTTTGAATTCATAAAAGGTCTCAATGAGGACTGACCAACAACTTGGCCTGTGACAGGGCCTCTATCCAGCCAAACTGTGCCGTCACCAGTAGGCGAGCTTCCTGGTAATCCTCACATTGAATCCATGTGATGCACAGAGGAGAGATCACATCAATCCTGCTCTGGAGGCAGGGGAATGGACCCAGTGACTTCTGCGACCCTTCTAATCTTCAGAGTCCATAATGACCAGTGATCTTTGTGGTTTTAAAATATTCACCATTTTGTTCTTTGACTAGTTCCAGCAAATAACACTCTCATGTACAAACAGTCCCACTTTAAGTTTTATCCACAGTCTATACACCCCTGCAAGGCCCAGTTCAAATGATATCTCCTCCTCCAGGAAGCCTCCCTTGTTTGCTCAAGCAGAACTGAACTGCAGCCCTTAAAGTCTCTATGCCATGTACTCCCCAGTGCTTCTATTTAGCTTTCCCTGGTCTCCCCTTGTTCTCAGCAACAGCTCAGACTGCATTCATACTTGCGCCCTACCCCCAGCTCCTTGCAAGCAGATGTCGTTCCAACATTGATTGATATGTTTAATGAATCCCATATTTCAAGAACCCAAACTGACCAGACATAACACAGGGGTGGTTTTCTCCATATGAAGGGAGCTCTGAGTCACAAATCCCGTTCCTCTCCTTCATCCACTCCCCATTCCCCTTCACCCCTGCTTTATCATTATTATTATCCAACACTGATTCAGCCCTACTGTGCACCAAATCCTGCGTTAAGAACTTTTCTTACAGGGCCAGCCTCACTTAATTATGCCAACAACTTTATGGTCTCAGAATATCTATCTCCAGTCAGAGAAGGAAACCTATTGGAGAGATTGCATAGCTTGCCCAAGGTGGTACGGCTAGTGGGGCCACAGAACCAAAACTGGAAGCCAGGTCTGATTTCAATGCGTTTGCCCCTAGCTTCCTGAGGTCAGGCTATGGCTAACCTCTAAGGCAGCCACTCCAACTCAGGCTCTGGTGGGGCAATGTATCTGGAGTCACACAGGACTGCATCCCCTTTTCCTGTGGCTGGCTCTCCTAGTGATTTGAAGACAGTTCCTAGAGTTGTCCGCTCCTGCCTAAATGACCTAGAGTGGGCCTTACTACCTTCTCTAGAAGCTGGTTTCTAGGTATATGCTGGCCTGGTCACAGCTCTTCCCCTGCCTTCCCGAACGCTCCTCTCTCCCCAACTTAAAGCATCAATGTTTTTCAGCTGTGACTCTAGGATCTGAACTGAACCCCACCAGCAAAGGCCTTTTCAACTGCAGGCCCTCCCAGAAGCTCCGCTTTACACAGACGGGGAGGGGGTGTGTGTGTGCACTTGTTTCCTGTGATACCCCAAGACTGGGACAAGCGAGCACGGGCTGGGCTGGGGGATCTCCTTCTGTGCCCCTTGAGGGCGCCTCTTCCCCTGCCACCGGCCCCAGCCCGGACCTAGAGCCCACGCAGAAGGGGAGGAAAGGCCCGGCGGCCAGTCCCTGGGATTCCGGTCCCCGCCGCAGCGCCCGGCGCCTCGGATCGCACCCTTTGGCGATCAGTAAAACAGTGCCGCTATCCGCCGCCCCCACGTGGCGGGTCACACCAGGTCGCCGCGTGTGGGGAATCCCCGGCCCGACGGCCCAATTCGGAGAGCACTGGGCTGGCCTCTCGCTCCCCACCGCGCACCCCGACACCTGGAGTGCATTAGGCGGTAGCACACTTCTCGGCGACGGCGGCGTCCTCCAGTCGATTGAATGAGCGCACAATTCAAGCGCGGATTGGGGACGATGGCCAGTCCCTACCTCGAGTGTCAGGTAACGTTTCCAGGGGCCCTGGACTGTAGCGCTGCGCCCCGCTGCCTTGGGCCCGTCCGGCCACGGCTCGCCCCAACCTGGGCTCCGACCGCCACGAGGCTTCGCCCTGTCCCCGCCAGAGGGACTAGAGGCGGCTTTCGGCTCTCGGCTCTCCCCCGGCCTACCCCCACCGCCCGCCCCCTCGCCCCCGGAGCCGCCGCTCCCGGCTCTCCACACTTAGGGATGCTCCCTCCGAGTGCCCTGTCCCCTTCCTTTGCCCCGGCCGGCCGCGCGGCTTCCGTGCTCCCAAGCGCCCCCACTCCTCCGGGGCTGCCTGGGAAGCCCGGCGGGGCCCTTGGAGGTACCCAAGGCGCCTTCGGGCCACCCGACCTCCGGCACTTTTCAACTCAAGCCTCTTCAACTCTTCCCAAACACACCAAAGTCCCGGCTCCAGGCCGCCCCCACGCGCCTCCCTCTTGTGCGGAACTTGGCGGAGTCGCTAGACTGCAGCCAGTTCCTGCGGGGACCCACGTCCCCAAGAGCCGCTGAGGTCGGACCCTGGGAGCGCATCGCGTCCCATTCCTGGAAGCCGGATCCGAGGCCTCAGCGGGCCAGGGAGGGGCTCCTGGAGGTCAGGGGGGTTCAGAGGGGTCACGTACCTGGCCACAAGCTGAGGGCCCAGGCCACCAGGAGGCCCCTGGGCAGGTCCATGGCCCGCGGCGCGGCTGCGGGGACCTGGTGCGGAGCGGCAGCGGGGGGCGGCGAGCCAGAGCGGCAGCCTCCTCTGCGCGGCGCCCGGAGCCTGCACTGCGCTCGGCGCCCGGCTCCCTGACAGCCGCGGCTCCTTCAGAGGAAGTGGGAGGGCCCGAGCGGCGGGGAGGGGCGCCCGGACACCGCTGGGCTCTGGCTGCGATCCAGTCTCGGCCCCTCTGCCACCTGGGCAGGCGGCAGGCTTCGGCCTCAACGCCTCTCCAGATCTCTCCTGCCCCCATCCCGCCTTTGCCTTAGGAGAAAACCCCAAGAGAACCGCTTCGGGGAATCCGCTCAGCACGCAGCCATCTCCCTCCACACCACCGCCCCCAGATTCAGAGTCTGTTCAGGAAAAGTGGCTTAAATTCCTATTTTCCAGAGGAAGGAGCTTCAGAAAGTTCAGAGGGGTCCCTCCGGTGACCTAGGACACCGGCCATGAATCTAGTCTCCCTTGGCCAGGAGACGTCCCTTCAACGCCCATTCTGAGACAAGCCCCTGCTCTCCTGCTTGTCCCCTGCTCACCCTGGGGCTTGGAATGGAAAGGCCACAGTGCTTCTCCTGATCCTGGGATAAATGCAGAGGACCCCCCCCCCCCCCCCCCCCCCCCGCGCACCTCCCACACCTGAGGCATTCCAAAGCATTCAGGAGGACCCTGTGCCCACTTGCTACCATAACAGTGAAGCTCTTCTTTGGAACCTAGCCACCTTCCTTCCCAGCTCTCCAAACCACTGACAATTAAATTCAACGCACATTTGTTGCACAAGCTTTAAATCAGGCCCTGGACCACAACCCGTGGGTGTGGAGGCTGGCCTTTCTAGCAAGGAAGAAAGCTGAGACAGAGGGTAGGATGGCCAGTGTGGTGAAAACTAGACCAGAAGTCCGATCTTCCTTTCTTTCTCAGGAAAACCTTCTCTCAACTCTCCCTCCCCTGTACCATATCCTGACCAGGTCAGGTCCCCAGACACATGCTCATTTTCTCTCTCTTCCCACTGCCCCTCCCTCATTTTTTCAATGTACTTAGTAGAGAAACTAGCTATTAATTAGTGTAATCATTTGATTAACTTTTCTCTCCTTGTCCAGACTAAAAACACCATTGGGCTAAGAATCCCTCTTCGGTTCACAACTGAGCACTTAGCTCCCAGCAACTCAGGAACATCCTAAGTGGGAGAATGGATGGATAGATGAGGGCAAGTGATGTGTGGGTGCAGTGGGGGCAGAGGTTTCTGTCTGGGAAGAATGGGTTTCCCAGAGGAGGTTGGGTCCTGGAGGAGAAGGTGAGTTTTGAGAAGGCCCAAGTTCACACAGGGCATTGTGCCTGCCTCCCCAAGAACATTCTACCTTGGTTTTCATTCTGCATCTTCACCTCTCCTAGTCAGCCACAGTCTGTGGAGGAAGATGATTCCATCTCTGGTGAGTGTGTGTGTGTCGGGGCGGGGGTGGGGGGGGGCAGGCATGTGGTTTAGGCTGAAATGAATCAGTGTATTACCATCCTCTGGACAGAGTTTAAGAAGAAGGGCAACATGACAAAGGAAGAAGGTTTTCTGGGAAATAAGCATTCTTGCCCTTCTAAACGAGCCCCTAGAATGAACTACCTAACTAGCTAACTAACTCTCCTCTTTTCTCCTACCCTCGCAGCCCGAGCTGGGACAAAGAATCACGTAGGTCTGGAAGTTAACAGGAATTGAGGTAGGGAAGGGAGATCTGGTCCTGGGATGGGGGCAGATTTTGGATGACAGAATGGAAAAAACAAGTGCAGGAGGGTTTTACTGGGCCCCTGAATTGAGCCACCCCCTCAGTCCACTCCCATGAGGACTTTCCAGTTAGGTGACCAAGAGTCCTCTTTCTTGTTTAAGTGGGTTTGAGTCACGATGCTTTGCATTTGGAGCATCCTGATAACAGCTCTCCAAGGAGCTGCAAACCACTTCCCTGCCTGATACAAATCCATGCTTTCCCCAGTGTTCTCAAATTGCAAGTGCATGGGAGTCGCCTGGCACACTTGTGAAGACTTTCCCTTGAGATCAGGAAGTCCCGATGGGTATCATAGGGACTCTGCTGTGCCGATGGGCTGAGGATCCCTGCTGAGACGGCCTGCTGCTTGCCAAAGGTGCTCTCCTTTGGCAAGTAGGTGTGTTGCCGCTGGTCTTAAGGTAACAACTCAGCCATTCATTAAACTCACATTGTCGTCATCCGGGGCATGAGCCTCGTGAATATGTGATATATGCCTTTGTGTGATCTGGGGGGTGAGGAGGGGGAGAGGTGTGCCCTCATTTATTCTTCCAACACGTACCTGAGTGCCTACTGTGCCCCTGTGCTCTGCAAGTCACACAAGAGAAGCTGAGATGAGACATAATCTCATATTTATTGATGCAATCATTATTATTTAGTCATTCATTTAAACCATTTATTATTTAATGATTATTGAACATTACTTAAATCACACAAAGCAGCAGTGTGTGGGAGATAAACACAAGATCCAGAGTCACTCTGGAGATCAGAATTGGACAACATGCTATATGAAAGCTGGGATTTGAGATGAATAATAATTACAACAATCATACATACATACATACATAGCATATTTATTTATTTAATTATTTTACTGAGGTGTAATTCACACACCATAAAATTCACCATGCAATTCAGCAATTTTCAGTATACTCACAAAGTTGGCAACTATTACTACTAATTTCAGAATATTTTGTCACCCTCAAAACAAACTAATCATTAGTAGTCTCTCCTCATTCCTTCACCCAAGCCCCTGGTAAGTACTAACTTATTTTCTGTCTGGATTTGTCTATTCTGGACACTTCATGTAAACAGAATCATATATACAATATGTGGATTTTTGTGTATAGCTTCTATCACTTAGCATGTTTCCAAGGTTCATCCATATTGTAGCATATCAGTCTTTCATTCTTTTTTATTGCCAAAAAACATTCCATTATATGGCTATAGCACATTTTGTTTATCCACTCATTCGATGGCGAATATTTGGTTGGTTCTACTTTTTGGCTGTTATGAATGATGCTGCTACGGACATCTTTGTGCAAGTTTCTGTGTGAACATATGTTTTCAGTTCTCTTGGGTATATACCTAAGCATTTAAGGTATACTAAGGAGTAGAATTTCTGGGTCATAACGTAAGTCTATGTCTAATCATCTGAGGCACTGCCAAACTATTTTACAGTGGCCACACTATTTTACATTCTCACTGGCATTGTATCAGGGCTGTACATGGTGTTTTATTAACTTTGAAATCTGTTTCACATCTATGATCACATTTAATAATAGTAATAATAATAATAATAAAGAGGGTCACAAGGGTCCTGCAAGGAATTATGTTCATTTTTATAGATAAAGAAATTGTGTCAGTGAGGATTCTTTCAGTTGCAAGGAATAGTAACTCTACACAAATTGAAGCATAAAAGGGAATGTACTAGCTCATGTAAATAGAAAATAGAAAGGTGACTGCTGCAGGTATGGCTGGATCAAGAGTCTTGAAGGAGACTCTTGTCTTTTTCTGTCTTCTCTTAGTTTTGCGTCACTCTGCTTTCCTATTCTGCAGCAGACAGGATTTCTCTGACTACCAGAACGATGTAACCAGGAAACCCAAGCTTAAACTTTTGTAGATTCTAAAGGGAGAGAGATGGTCTTCTTTGCTAGATCTAGCAGAAAAGTTCAGAGTTTTGGTTCACGCCTGCCCCTGAACCAATCAGTGTCTGGAGAATATGGTACTATAATTGGCCCATCTGGGGCACACGCCCAACCCTGAGGAATTGGGAAGACAAGGGCATTATGAATGATGGCCCTAACAAGACTACATATTATAGGAGAGAAGTTCCCTAAAGCAAACAGAAAAATGGGGATGACAAAGTATACTGGACAGACAAAATCCATAGTTACTAACTCCACTTTAGAAATCTAAGTTTAAAGCAGCAAGAGAGTCACCCAAGATCCCACAACACCCACATGGCAAAACTGGGATTAGAATTCAGGTGTTCTGGCAGCATATTCTGAACTCATCAGAGCATCACATTTGGATGGGGGAGGTAACCATCTCAGGCCAGGAATGCGTGTGCAAATTTAGCCCAGAGAGTCATGTGGGCAGGTCCTCTGACTCTTAAGCTCTCAGTCTAGGCACCCTCTTCTCTAGGAAGGAAAGGAGGGAAAGATGCCATCTCCTCTCAAGGAACCCACAACCCCTGAGCACTGATGACAGAAGCCTAGTTCAGTTAGGACTCACATACTCTTCTTCCAGGAAGGTACTTGGGGCAGCCCAATCTGCTTTCATTTTGGAGGGCACCTCTGTCTTTTTACTCAGAGGGCATGTTCTCACCTCTGTGACCTAGGTTGATCAGCTGTCCTGGTTTGCCTGGGACCGAGAAGTTCCTGGGGCTGCTAAACTTTCAGAGTCCAACTAGGGCAATCCCTGGCCAACTGGACAGACTTATCCCCCTATCTCTGTTTTGGACTTCTGCCTCATTTTCTTCCATTTTTATCTCCAACACTTCCCTCTCCACCCCTCCCCTCTCAAGTATCTCTCTTTCCCATTCTCTGGATATTTCTCTCTACCTCCTCTGATCTCAGGTGTTTCCCATACAGTCAACATGGCAGTGGGGGTTGGGGGGTCTGCTTTGCGGCACACTCTGGCTCCCCAGCTCCTCTCTGCCCCCACAACCCCCCATCCTCCATGGATCTGGCCTCCTCCCTATGCCTTGTCTGTCACTTTGTACAAACTCTTTTTTTTTTTTTTTTAAAGATTAACTTAAGTAAACTTACAGTTGCTGGGAAGGCACATCTTCTGCCAAAAAACGATATAATAAATTCCAAAGCTAAAAAGAAAGAACAAAAAGATGTAGAAAAGAAAGCTATAAGACTGCTTTAGTTATCTGTTGTTTGAATGACACATGTCAAAGTTCTGGAGCAGTAGTGTGGATGATGGAACGGGGATTGTGTTTGTCACATATGTAGGGCTTAGAGGGCTTCCCTTGGTTTCTGTTTGTCATGCCAGGTCTCATCTCTGCCAGCAAAGTGAAGGACATTAGCTTTGAACAAATGTGTTTACACCAGGGAGTTCCCGTCGTGGCACAGTGGTTAAGGAATCCGACTAGGAACCATGAGGTTGAGGGTTCGGTCCCTGCCCTTGCTCAGTGGGTTAACGATCCAGCGTTGCTGTGAGCTGTGGTGTAGGTCGCAGACGCTGCTCAGATCCCACGTTGCTGTGGCTCTGGCGTAGGCTGGCAGCTACAGCTCCGATTAGACCCCTAGCCTGGGAACCTCCCATATGCCGCGGGAAGCAGCCCTAGAAAAGGCAAAAAGATCAAAAGAAAAAAAGTGTTTACACCAGTGGCTTACGTTTGCCTCAGGCACTTTCCACTTGAAGTAGAATGTCCATTCCAAACATTGGGGTGGGTGGATGCCACCTTCTTCCAAGTGCTGCGCCTGAGCCCCAACTTCAATCTCGGTGCCAAGAGTCAAGTGACTGGGATTTCTGCTAGGACCAAGCCCTGTATCTGACCTATACCAAATCCAGGAAGTTATTTTCTGATCTCCATTTCTCAAGCCACAAGTATGTACAGCATTTGCAGTAAAGATATCAAAGAGAAGGAGTATGGCCACAGCACAAACAGAGAGCAGAATGGATAAGGAAACATCCTTTTGATGAAAAATATGTCAAAGAGTATGAGAGAATACAAAGCACCTTAACAGTCTAGAGGTAGCAGACAATACACTGGTTAAGAGGCCATTTCTGATGAAGGTAGATGAGCTAAACCCTTGACATCGGACCAGACTGGAAAAGCCACATCAGAAATATCTATCCCCAGCGACAACCACATGAAGAATAACTGCCTTCAGCTGAGCACTTGATATGGCCAAATGTAACTCCTCCATCATTCCCTTTAGTCATCAGTGCAGCCCAGGTGGTTGTCCAGGACTTTCATCCTGGCCCTGGCTGGGCTGAGATACCAAGGAAAAGCCCTGAGAGTTCAGGGTCTGGATGGAGCGCACAAGAGTAAAGATGAGCTTACACGGGGCTCTCAGGAAGCAGTCATGACACTAAGCTAAGACAGCAGAGAAAGGGATTCCCACAGCACATGGACAAGGGGCAAGGGATCAGACGCTGAGCCCTTCAAGAAGTGTTTTACGAAGTACCACACTAAGGATGGAGTGACACACCAGATGTGGTTCTTCCCTCTCCATGAAGCTCCTAATCCAGGAGAGGAGGCAAATGTGTACACTACTAATCAGTGACCACTTATTGACCACTTACTGCACTGGATGCTTACCATTTCCTTTAACCCTCGTGACAATACTGCGAAGTGGTATAATTATTACCTGCCTTTTACACAGGAAGACCTAAAGGCTCAAAGAGGTGAAGTTCCAGAACTTGTACAGGGCAGACCTAGGATCTGAATGTGGTGTGGTCTGATCCCAGGTTCTGAACTCTTAATCCCTTGGTTTCATTGATGTTCGGTACTGGAGGTAGATGGCACTGTGATAAGTGTTATAATAGAAGAATGACCAAGTGTCAGGGGAGCACAGAGAAGGGTCAGGGAAGGAGGTAATATCCGAGCTGGCTTTGGAAGTAGGAATTTTTCAGAAGGAAAGTGGGGAAGGGCATTCTAAGTAGAGGAAGTGGCTAACAAACACGGGTCTGGGCAAGACAGCAGGAGTTCAAGCTGTGCCCAGGGAATGGTAAGCAGTCGAAAGTGGCCCAAGTGTAGGAACAGAGGAAACACCAGTTCTGGGTTTCTATCCCTTCAAGAGTCAGCTGCCTCTGGGGAATTTGGGGAGAGGAAATCTGCTCCCGAGTTAGCCCACAGAAACCACTTCTTTGGTATCACAGTCATTGTCAATACTCTAATGTATTTGCTTAGCATGCACCATTCCTGTGAATGCTTCTACCTGCAAGCCCAAAGGTCCTCTGGTCCCTGGAGCTCTTGCAGCAGGCTGGGAGTGCTGAAGAATTAGTGGGAGCAGGCCTCAACCAGTGACCCAAGCTCTTAGTCCACCTCTTGCTGTGGACTAACATTTGTGTGTCCCCTGCCCCCAATTGGTATGTTGAATCCTAACCCCCAAGGTGATAGTATTAGGAGATGGAGCCTTTTGGAAGTGATGAGGTCATGAGGGCAGAGCCCTCATGAATGGGATTTGTGTTCTTAAGAAAGTGGTCCCAGAAAACCCCCTTACTTTTTGCACCATGTGAAGTTACAGCCAGAAGTCACTATCTACAGACCAGAAAGCAGGTCATCACCAGACCCTGGATTGCTGACATCTTGTTCCTGTTATTTAAAAGCCACCCAGTCCATGGTGTCTTTGTTACAGCAGCCTGAATGGACTAAGACATTCCTCCCTAGGGACAACTCTGAGGCATGCTCTACAGCCTCCCAGGGAGCCCAGTGGACTTGAACCTGTTACCCACAATGGCCACTTGCTCACTACCGCATGCAGCACTGACATCCTTCCCTTCCCCTGACAGTGCTTCTTGGGATCATCTCCCTCCCCACCCCCTGGGTATTTTCACTTAAATTCTTGTATCAGGGTCTACTTAGAGCAGAACCCAAGATAAAGCAGATGGTTTAGAGAGGTGAAGTAACTTGCTCCGAGTTTCACAGCTAGAAAGTGGCAGCACTAGGATTTGAACCTGGGGACATGAGAGGAATTCAGATAGTGCCTCCAAACCACTCTAATTATACTGCTTCCAGACTTTCTCACATCTGTTCAAGCATCTGGAATACCTGGGGATGCCTAAAATTCTGCCATTTGAGTTTCTGGCTCCAGATATACTTATGAAAAAAGAAAATTCTCCTTGGGAACTAGATTAGCCTATTAGCTAATATCAGCCATTCACATGTAGTATGAACTTACCACATTTTCTTCCTTAAGGTCCTTGAACAGAGGAGCAACTTAAATAACAGGGAAGAGAAAGGAATATGATTTTGTAGGGAACGTGGGTGAGGAGCACCAACTTTTATGCTGCTGGAGGGATCAGGAGGAGAAAGCAGACCCTCAGAAAGGCAGCTCAGAAGGTGATAAAAATGAGCGCATCCTATCCACATTTAGTGGAGAGCCAGTTCTAGTCCTCTGCTCACTGACATCCTTAGCTTGCAGGGGTTTCTGAATGCCACAAGTTGCATAAGTGATTTTGGAAGGTGAAGAGGAGAAATAGGGGAGCACAGCCAAGACAAACCATTAAAAACATTTGTGACAATGTGACCACTGACAAAACCCACTATCTAATCTCTATTTCCAGCCAGTCTCGCTCAACCCAGTGACCAGAATTTTAAAAGGATGCTACCTCCTCTTCTGCCATGGGCTTGAGGGGCCAGCCTTGTCCCTGTGATTAAATGCCTGCCAGGCTCGGGGAGCCACCAGTGGGTTCTTGCCTGGAGTCTCTGTCTATCCTTATTTCTACAAAGAAGACTGATTTGCTTTGCCAGGGAAAGCTGTCCCCAGACTGCCCCAGCTGCTGCTGCTCATCCTCAAGCATGTACTAGAAATAAACACTTCCCAAGCAATTTGCAGCTGGGGGCAGAGGCCAAGTGGTGGTGGTTGGGGATGGGGAGATAGGTATGGTGGGTGTGGATGTTTTAGTTGATATTTGGGTAATGAATACTTCTGTGAACATTTTTGTCTTTGCTGAGTATTAGTGAGAAAAATGTGGGTGCAAGTGCTAGGCTTAGGGCCTCTTAAGAACTTCCCCCTCAGTGAATGCCAAAAAAATTAAGCAGAGGATTATTGCAAGGGAAATGGAGACAGCAGCTTCCTTGGTGTTTGCAGAATTTCAAAACAGGCTCTGCAAATCACTGGTGGTCCTTGCAGTTTCTTTCTTTCTTTCTTTTTTCTTGCAGTTTCTCATGGGGCTGTGCAGTAGGGAGTGTAGTGGTAACACATGGCCCTTGGGCTCAGAGAGACCTGGGTTAGAATTCCTGGCCCTTCATCAGAAGGGTGACTTGCAACTTACATTTCACCACCTATTGAATGAAAATGATAAAAAAAAAAAAAAAACCCAGCTCCTATAGACCACTTACCAAGTGCCAGACACAATTCTAAACACTTGATGTAGATTAACTCACTGAATCATCACAAAAACTGTATGAAATTGTTGCTCTCATTATTCCCATTTTACAGATGAGAAAACTGAGGCACAAAGGGGGTCATAACTTGTTCAAGGACAGTCAACAGATAAGTGGTGGAGCCTGGAGATGCCCTCAGGCAGTCTGGCTGCAGCACCCTGGACCACTCTCTGCTTCTTGGGTTTCTATGAGGAGCAGATGAAATGCAGCCTGTAAAGGGTTTGGCTCAGTGCCCACCACATGGCAAGCTCTCAATAAATGTTAGCTTTTATTATTAACAACACATGAAATGAGTTGAGCTATCTGCACCATTTGAGATTCTTAACAATGCCTGACATTCGTTTCGCTCTGTATATAATTCAAAGAGCTTTCCCAATTATGTCCCCTATAATCCTCCCTGATGCCCTGTGAGGGCAGTGGGGCAATTTAGAGTGGCATGATTATTGGACAAACATGCATACAGAAACCCCAAAACAGTCAGTAACTTGCATGGGGTCCCACACTAGCTCTCTGCTCATACCATCCTTCAGCAAGCTTGAACTGATATCCCACAGCCTGAACTACAAACGTGTGGGCTGCAAAAAAATACCAAAGAACCATCAGCATGGACACTTTGGTAAGTGTAATTCATATTCTATTTACTCAAACATTTTTATACCCAACTGTATAAAGTGTGATACAACAATAACAATTAATTGTGTATACTCTAGGTTTTTATCATAGGGATCTGAGGAGATTACAATAAAAGAAGATGTGACAAACCCAGTAAATCACCAACAAGTAAAAAATAAACATAGAAGACCAAGAGGCAAACAATAGAACTAAGATTGGGACAGCATTCTCCAGTTTCTGAACATGTATGATGTCATTTCAACATCCCAGCAAGCCCCTACCAAATAGCACCAGCTTCCTAATTATGCCGTAAAACCTGGGCTGAGGAGAGTCATGTGACTAAACTCAAATCTTCTACTCTTGTTGAGTTTCGCCTGCGTGTTTTGTTCATTACTGAAAGAGCAGTGTTAATGTCTCGCACTACTTTTCAGGAAGACTCTAGAGCTGGAATGTTTGGCTTCAAATTTCAGCCCTGACAGTAATTTGGTGACTTTTCTTGAGTTACTTAAGCTCTTGGTGTTACAGAATTCTCACCTATTGAGAACAACCACCTCATGTAGCTACTGTGAGGACTAAATGAGTTAACACATATAAAGTGTTTAGAAAAGTCCCTGGCATGTAGTAAGTGCTAATTGCCTTTATAAAAATAGAAACAAAAAATAATCTCCCACAGAGATTGTAGAATCACGTATCCTTCTGGCAAGCCTGTATTTTGCTTTATAGATTTTGAGTCACCAGGTGCACACAAATTTAGAATTGTCATAGCTTCTTAGTGACTTGAACCTTTCGTTGTTATAAAGTGTCCTTATCATTAAGAGTGCTTTTTGTCCTAATATCTAGTTTGTCTGATATTAACATAGTTACAGGGCTTTCTTTTGGTTAGTGTTTGCATGGAATATCATTTTCTGTTCTTTTGCTTTCAACTTTTCTGTATCTTGGTGTTTTAGACCTACTCATGTCACCAGCATTTAATTATTTTTAGGTTTAATTTGTTAAACAGTTTTTTTTTTTCCGGTGTCTTTAATTTTACGGCTGCACCCTTGGCATATGTATTGAATCCGTGGGCCAGAGATTGAATCCAAGCCACAGCTGCAACCCACACCAGATCCTTTTAAGTCACTGCACCGGGTTGGGGATCAAACTCCCACTTCCACAGTAACCCAAACCATTGCAGTTGGATTCTTTTTTTGTTTGTTTGTTTGTTTTGTTTTGTTTTGCTATTTCTTTGGGCTGCTCCCGTGGCATATGGAGGTTCCCAGGCTAGGGGTCCAATCGGAGCTGTAGCCACCGGCCTTCGCCAGAGACACAGCAACGCAGGATCCGAGCTGCGTCTGCAACCTACACCACAGCTCACGACAACGCCGGATCCCCAACCCACTAAGCAAGGGCAGGGACCGAACCCGCAACCTCATGGTTCCTAGTCGGATTCGTTAACCACTGCGCCACGACGGGAACTTCTGCAGTGGGATTCTTAACCCACTGTGCCACAGTGGGAACTCCTGTTAAATTGTTTTTTAATTGGAGCACTTGATCCATTTACATTTAATTGTCACTATAACTGAGTTTAAATCTACTATCTTAGTATTTTCTTTCTATTTGTCCTCCGTTGATTCATGCTTCTTTTCCTCTTTTTCTTGCTTTCTTTTTGATAGGTTATTTGTAATTATTCTATTTCTCCCTCTGTTTGGTGGAAAGTAATAGTCATTTGCTATCCATTAATGATTCCTTATAGAGTCCGGCATGCATCTTTTAGATTTATGAAAGTCTAATATTAAGTGCTTTTATCCCCTCTCAGACAATGCAAGGGCCTCACAACATTTGCACTGCTAGTCTCCTGATTTATATACAGTTGATTTTATTTTAATTCTCATTTATTTTATTTTATTGTCTTTTTAGGACCACATCTATGGCATATGAAGGTTCCCAGGCCAGAGGTCGAGTTGAAACTGTAGCCTCTGGCCTATGCCACAGCCATAGCAACAGCAGATCTGAGCCATGTCTGTGACCTACACCACAGCTCATGGCAATGCTGGATCCTTAAACCACTGAGTGAAGCCAGGAATCAAACCTGCATCCTCATGGATACTAGTCAGATTTGTTTCCATTGAGCCACAACGAGAACACCTCCCTTTATATTTTAAACACCAGGGGACTTTAGTATTTTCTTAGTCAGTATTTAGATTTATCCGTATATTTACTATTTTTTTTGCTTTTCCTGCATCTTTGTCTTTCTATATGTGATAATTTTCCTTCTACCAGAAGAATACCATTTAGTATTGCCTTTAGGAATGGATTTTCTGGTGTCAAATCCTCTCAGTTCTTGTTTGTATGAAAATAACATTATTTTGCATGAAAACATTATTTCATTTTTATTTCTGAATGACATTTTCTCTGGGCATTATTTTTTTTTCCCATCACATTGAAATTATGATACCATTGTCTTCTGAGTCATGTTGTTTCTGATAAGAAGCCAATCATCAGTTTAATCATTGCTTCTCTGAAGGCTTAAATATCTAATTTTCCTATAGCTGCCTTTAAGATTTCTCTTATTCATTTTGGCTTAAGAAGTTTTGCTATAATGTAAATTTATTTTTATTTATCCTCCTGAGATTAATTTGGCTTCTTTTACCTATGAATTTAAGCCTTTCATCAGTGTGGAGGAACATAAGCTGTTACCTCTTCACACATCTGTGCAAAGGGATGGAAGTATCCATCCCATTTTCTCTCTCTTTTACCACTGGGACTCCAATAAACATTTATTAAACTTAACAATGTATCTCTTATAGACTGAATATTGTGTCCCCTCAAAATTCATATGTTGAGATACAAGCCCTGATGTGACAGTGTAAGGAGGTGGGGCCCTTGGGAGGTGATTGGGTCGACGGTGGAGCTCTCATGAATGGGATTAGTGGCTTTATAAAAGAAACCTTGGAAAGCTCTCTTGCCTCTTCTGCCACATGAGGACTCAGCAAGAAGGCATCATCGATGAAACAGGAAGTGCTGGTGCCTTGATCTCAGACTTCCCAGCTTCCAGAACTGTGAGAAATGAATGTCTGTTGTTTAAGCTACCCAGTTTATTGTATTTTTGTTACAGCAGCAACCTGAATGGACTAAGACAGTATTCTTCATATCTTATCCTCTCTTTGCATTTTTTGATTATTTTTTCTTCATATGGTTCATTCTGGATTTTTTCCTCTGCTTTATCTTCCAAATTATTGCCTTTCCCTAGCTGACTCAAATCTATTCTTTAAGTTCTTATTTTGGTTAATTTTTTATTTTGAGAATTTCTATTTGGTTCTTAATAGTTCTCTGTTAAACTTTTATTTTATTTTGTTTTGTTTTGTTTCTCTGTTTTTCTTCTGGGTCTTTTATTTTATTATTTTATTATTATTATTATTTTTAATAGTTATTTCCTCAATACATTTTTTTTTCTGCTGTACAGCATAGTGATCCAGTTACACATTCTATTTTCACACATTATCATGCTTCATCATAAGTGACCAGACATAGTTCCCAGTGCTACACAGCAGGATCTCATTGCTAATCCATTCCAAAGGCAATAGTTTGTATCTATTAACCCAAGCTCCCCAACCACCCCACTCCCTCCCCCTCCCCCCGCCTTGGCAACCAAAAGTCTATTCTGCTAAAATTTTAAATCTTGTCTTTTATCTCCTTGAACACTGGAAACATCATTATTTTAAGGTCTGGGTTTGTTCAGCCAGTCATTATGGTCTGTTTCTATGTGCAGTGTTTCTCCTGATCCCCACATATGATATCTTGTCTGCTCATGGGACTGTTTATCTTTGTGAATGGCTCATTATACTTATAAACTGTATAGCACTGGGAACTATGTCTAGTCACTTATGCTGGAGCATGATAATGTGCGAAAAAAGAATGTATACATGTATGTGTAACTGGGTCACCCTGCTGTACAGTAGAAAATTGACAGAACACTGTAAACCAGCTATGATGGAAAAAATAAAAATCATTATTTAAAAAATTGAATTGAAAACTTAAATTTTATCTTCCAAAAAAAGGATTATTTGCTTCTGCTAGGCTCCTAAGGCCATTCAGATCACATGCACACCGTTAATACAGGGTTTTGTTTTGTTTTGTTTTTCCACACCCACGGCATATGGAAATTCCCAGGTCAGGGATTGAACCCATGCCACAGCAGAGACTCAAGCCACTGCAGTGACAACACTGGATCCTGAACCTAATGAATCACAAGAGAACTCCTATTAATACTGTTAATAATGTTATGGGATTGAAATTTTCTTGGGTACCCTGATGACTAGGAGCTGGGTTGCAGTCTATGTGAGGGCTGGTTTACTGACAGTTTCCTGGTTACTCTTAGAGGATAGCCCTTCAGTGTTTAAAAATGTTAGAGGTTTATCATGATCCTCATTTTTGCAGACCTTGAGCTACAACTTTTTCCCTTACCCACAAACATTGTCAAAAATGTTTTCTAATTTTTCAGCTGCATCTTCTAGGTTTGCAAATAAATGGCCCAAATGCCATTCTCCCCTCTTTGGTATTCTTTCCTTTTTCACACCTCAGTCCAGAAATTTTTTAAAAACTACTTTTAATAGCTTTTCCTTACTTTCATGTTAATTTCAGAAAATATTTTGTCCAGTTTTTAAAATTCTTCTCAGACAGAAATTCTGTCTACATTACTCAACCTGCCCAAATTGGGAGTGTAATCCAAAGTATGACAGTGTCATTTCCTCAAGATGAACTTTAATAATATCTCATAAAACTTAAGAATTTTCTGGTGAACTTCCCAGAATTTCTTTTATTTTTATTTATTTATTTATTTGTCTTTTTGCCTTTTCTAGGGCCGCTCCCACTGCATATGGAGGTTCCTAGGCTAGGGGTCTAATCGGAGCTGCAGCCATTGGCCTACACCACAGCCATAGCAACTTGGGATCTGAGCCGCATCTGCACCCTACACACCATAGCTCACAGCAACGCCAGATCCGTAACCCACTGAGCAAGGGCAGGGACCGAACCCGCAACCTCATGGTTCCTAGTTGGATTCGTTAACCACTGAGCCACGACGGGAACTCCAGAATTTCTTATTGAAAAGCAAGTTCCTCTGGAACGGTGATTTTAGCCAGTCTTATCTAATAACAACTTGACCACTAGAAGATTAGTTCATTCATTTATTCAACAAATTTCTATTGAGTATTTGCTCTGTCCTGGGCACTGACCTAGGCTTTGGAGATAGAACAGTAAGTAGAGTAGACACTGCCTCATCTCTCCCAAACTTTAAGGGAGAGAGGGGGAGAGAGAGAGAAATGGAAAAATAGCTGCAATCTAAAGTGATGAGAGATTGAGAAGAAAATTGAGAACAATTGATCGAAATAGGAAGAGCAGGAGGGTGCCAAGTACAAGAAAAATTACATCAATTGTGATGCTTTGTCTGCAAGCACCAGAAAACCAGACCCAAATGGGCTTAAATAATGACTGAATGTATTATTCATCACAAGATACTAAGACAAGAGGTGGAGGACATCAGACAGAGGTCATTAGGACTCAGCTGCTCCCCTGCTTTTCCCCTCATTGTCCTCAGGCTGGTCAAGGCGGCAGCTGAAGTTCCATTTGTCTCATCCAGCCATGGAAACATCTAGAGGAAAAACAGGAAGCCCCTGAGCACTTCTCCTCATTTTTCATTGGGCAGAACTGGGTCACTTTCCCTCTCTTCAACCAATCACCGGCAAACAGAATGAAATTACCACAATGAACTTATATAGTCACAATCTGTTCCTGGCTGGGAATGGGGCCATCTTCCCTGGTTTCATGCATGGGAGAGGTCAATTCCTCAACAAAATTGAGGTGCTGTGAGGAAGGAAGAAAAAAGGAACAGAATGGATGCTGAACAGCCAGCCATCAGTGTCACCACAGGGAGTTGGTAGTAAATGGGGGAGGTCACCAAAGACAAACTACTCATTCCACAGTACCTCTTGGTCTTTTATATGTGCATGCTACCCCAGAAACCAATAGTAATGGCTAACATTATTTAGTGTTCATGCTTGTGAATCCACTTGGACCTTATGACAGCCCCATGAAGTAGGTCCTCTTATGATCCTCATTTTATAATGGTCAGACTGAGTCACACAGAGAGTTGAAGATGTTGTCTAAGGTTATAAGGTTGGTGAAACCTGGATTTAAGCCCAGGACATTTGGTTCCAAAATTAATGATTTTACCCTCTATGATGAAAACTGTCTCCAGCAAGGTAAATGGAGATGATTATTCTGATTTTTCAGGTGAAGAAATTGAAGTTTAGAAATGTGAGGTGTGGAGTTCCTGTTGTGGCATGATGGAAACAAATCCGACTAGGAACCATGAGGTTGTAGGTACAATCCCTGGCCTTGCTCAGTGGATTAAGGTGCCGGTGTTGCTGTGAGTTGTGGTATGGGTCACAGATGTGGCTCAGATCTGGCCTTGCTGTGGCTGTGGTATAGGCCGGCAGCTGTAGCTCTGATTCAACCCCTAGCTTGGGAACCTCCATATACCGCAGGTGTGGCCCTAAAAAACAAAAGCCAAAGAAAAAAAAAAGTGAGGTTCATTTATCTGCTTACTCAGTTAACAAAACTTTGTCAAGTCCTTTAATACTCCCGGTGCTATGCTAGGCTCCAAGGGTGTGGTTCTGAACGAGACACTGCCCTTGACCCTATGACGCTTACAGACTAGTGGGATGGTAATGACTGAATGCCCACTGTGGCACAAAAGCAAAGGGAAGGCTGTAGGCCCTGGCATCAGATGCTAGTGTTCAAGTCCCAGCTTTGTGGCTCATTAGCTGTGGGCAAGTTTCTGTTTTAATTACCTCTTCTTCATCCCATCAGTGATGGAGAGGTTACCTTTGTAGTGTTATAAGGACAGCTGCATGCACAGTACCCAACATGAGACAGATAAGAGTGACAGTCATTTACTAGTCATCTTTACTCACGGCCTTGGGAGGACACCACGTAGCACCCCAGGCCACATAAGGGTTTCACTCAGGAATAGAGTGAATAACTGAGGGGCTGAGGGAGGCAGGCTTTGTTGTGTCAAGAGGGTGCAGTTCTTTTGGTTCCTGCAGGAGGATGTGATTGGCTTGAGTGAATAATTCTGCAAGCTGGCAGAGAACTGGAAACTGCTATTTGGCGATCAGCCAGAACTGCTCCTCTGATAAGTGTTGTTTGGTTAGAGAACCTTATTCAAGAGAGCAGAGTGAAGAGTGGAGCCTGCTGTTTGGACATTTAGGGCCTTCTTAATTTCACCAGGCATTGAGGCAATACATAATATTGAACTTTAATTTCAGGGCTTATGTCGTTATTTCTTAACCCTGTTGCACCTTTACTTTTTCATCAGTAAAATAGGAACAATAGCACTTAATGTATTGGTTATTCGTGAGTTTTGAATGAGGCAATGTGGGTTAAACATTTAATACAGGGACTGGCACATGGTGAGTGCCGCCATTGCCATGTGACCTGAGCCTGAGACCTGGGTAATGTCCTAAGACTCATAAGCAGTGAGATCAGATTTAAACACCTGCCTTTTGTTCCCAAATGCTGTGAACTTGCTACAACCTGACCTGAGATTTTGTTCACCGAGAAGGTGCTAGTTTGTTTATCCATGCATCTACCTAAACACGCACGCATCCATCCAATTATTTATTCATTTATCCAACAGACATTTATTGAGTGTCACCATGGTGCATGGTGCCGGCACTGTGAAGATGGCTTTTAGAAACTCACGGTCCGATGGAGGAGACAGGCGTGACCCAGTGCAATACAATGGGATAGATGCTATACAGCAAGAGGTCAATGCCAAAGATAAACCAAGGGGAGAACCCCTAGAAGTGGGGTGTGGGCAGCAAAGACCCTGGGAATATGCCCAAAACAGCCCACTGAAATATCTCCAGTTCTCTCCCCCACGACAGTTTGGGCTGATGAACCCCATGTTAATGCTGGAGATGAATTTCCCATTGAGGTTCCTGGCTGACAATTGTCAGACTGCGAATAAACCAAGACTCTCCCTGAGTGGGAGGAGACTCTTTCTGTCTCCTACACTGTAACGGCCACTTGCTGGTGATGTGATCTCAGGCAGGTCCCTCCCCTTGCTGGCCTCAGTTTCTTTACTTGTGGAATAAGGGCACTGGGCTGGGAGGTTTGGCAGGGTCCCTCCAGCTCTACCTGAGAATATGTTTTTTAAACACTGTGCTTCATGAGATTCCCTTCTCCATGGAACCACAGCTTCCTGAACTGGCCCTTATTTGCCTTCCCCCACCCCTACAAACAGCACACATGCCTTTCTGTCTATAGTATACACTCCTCTGAGCAAGGACTAGCTTTTCCAGATACTGCTTCTAGAAGAAAAGTAATGCGAAACAACAGCAATACAAAAAACAAAACCGAGGAGAAAGGAGAAAAGTTGTTGCTTGCCCCTTTGTCTGTCTTTGGAGGTTGGCACGCTTCATTCATTTGGACAGCTTGACTTTTCCCCAAATGAGACTCTCATCGTTAAATCAGATTGTGCCATAGCCTGGCAGCTCAGCTCTGTTTTTTACTCCATGCTTGGTGCTCCACAGGATTTCAGAAGGGAGAGCTAATTTTTTAGCTTTCTCCAAATTTGCTTGTTGCCTGAAGATCTGAGAGGGAGCCTTCCAAGCCTGGACAGGAAGATGGAAATCCAGCAGCATCTGATATTTCCCAGGCTGGCCTGACCACAGCCTTGTGGGTAGGCAGCAGGCAGGCAGCTGGCTTGGAAGTTGGAGGAGGACCCATAGAAGGAGGCAGAGAATTTGCCTCCTCCTCCCCCTGGGTGTGTAGGAGATAGGAAAGAGAGCACCTGTGCTGGGCTCTCTGGCTTCTGTGTGCCTGGAGTCTGGCTGGCATTAGGGTTTATATAGGGGCCAGCCAGACTGTGACCCCTCTTCTCCCTGGAAGAAAAATAGGTTCTTCTTCATCAATGAAAGCACTCAGATGCCTAGCAGGGAGGTAACTGAAAAAGATTTCAAACTGTCCAGACTAAACAATGCGGTTCACCAACAGCCAGCCCCTTGGAAGGTATAGAGAGGGTTTCCACACCTGTCTGTTGCTCCTGAGGCATGAAAGAGTAAATCACGCAAGCCTGATACTATCATTGATAAGCTGTGTGATCTTGGGCCCAATGCTTTACTTCTCTGCATCTCAGTTTCCTTCCTTACAAAAGGAGAATATTGTATTAGATCATCCAAATGATCACTTCAGGTTATAAAGTACTATGAGGAGGTTAGGATCTTGGTCTCTGGAATCAGAGGAATCCAGTTTGAATCCCAGCACTATTTACTAATAGAAGATTTTGGGTAAGTGAGTTAACCCCTCTTAACTTCAGGGTTGGCTTGAGAACTAGATGAATTACTGTATGTTAAGAGTGTGGCACAGGGCCTACTATAAAGTAAATACTCAGTAAATGAGTTATGAACTTTCAAGACAATGAGGGTCTGAGTGCCCAGCTCAGCTTTGTTCTACGCACTCTTCCTTGGGCAGAGACTGGAAAGCAGGTGCAGTGAAGTGGTCAGGAGCCAGAGGTGGCTCTTTACCCCGTCAACTGATATCTCCTCCCCAGGCACCCAGACCAATATCAGGCTGGCCACCAGAGGGCCAGAGGCTAGACATTTGGTGGCTGCTGCTAAGTGGAAGGCTGGGAGCCAGGAAAGGCCAGCTGAAACTCCACAAGCACTGGTGGATATGAAAAGAAGCAAAGTGCATTTTCTGGAGTAGATCATAATTGGAAAGAAGCCCATGATTCCACCTCCAATTAGAACAGCCTTGTCCTCCTGGTGTGTCCCAAGCTAACCTCTTGAGAAGTGGAAGGTGACAGCATACACAATGGGACATAAATCTGGTACGGGAAGACCAGGTTTGGAAGGGTAGAAGGGTTCTGGGGACACTGGACCCTCCTCAACCATAAATCAGAGCCTTTTCTTGGCCACACTGTCCATGTTGGCCAAGGTGACCAACTTGGTTTTCTATGTATAGTATCATGTCATCTGCATACAGTGACAGTTTTACCTTTTCTCTTCCTATGTGGATGCCTTTTAAATCTTTTGTTTGTCTGATTGCTGTGGCTAGGACTTCCAGTACTATGTTGAATAACAGTGGTGAGAATGGGCATTCTTGTCTTGTTCCAGATCTTAGTGGGAAGGTTTCCAGCTTCTCTCCATTGAGTATTATATTTGCAGTGGGTTTGTCATAAATGGCTTTTATTATTTTAAGGTATGTTCCCTCTATACCCACTTTGGTAACAGTTTTTATCATGAATGGATGTTGGACTTTGTCAAATGCTTTTTCTGCATCTATTGAGATGATCATATGGTTTTGACTTTTCTTTTGTTAATGTGGTGTATGATGTTGATTGATTTGAGTATGTTGAACCATCCTTGTCAACCTGGGATGAATCCCACCTGGTCGTGGTGTATGATCTTTTTTATACGTTGTTGGATTCACTTGGCAAAAATTTTGTTGAGAATTTTTGCGTCTATCTATATTCATCAAAGATACTGGCCTCTATTTTTCTTTTTTGGTGGTATCTTTGTCTGGTTTTGGAATCAGGGTGATGGTGGAGTCATAGAATGTCTTTGGGAGTGTTCCTTCTTCTTCACCTTTTTGAAAAAGTTTAAGGAGGATGGGCACCAGTTCCTCTTTGTATGTTTGGTAGAATTTGCCTGTGAAGCCATCTGGTCCTGGACTTTTATTTATAGGGAGTGTTTTTATGACATATTCAATATCATTTCTAGTGATTGGTCTGTTCAGTTGGTCTATTTCTTCTTGATTCAGTTTTGGCAGTCTGTAATTCTCTAGAAAGTTGTCCATTTCTTCTAGGTTGTCAAATTTGTTGGCATTCAACTGTTCATAGTGTTCTCTCATGGTTTTTTGTATTTCTGTAGAATCCATTGTGACTTCTCCTTTTTCATTTCTTATTTTGTTTTTTTGGGGTTTTTTTCTCTCCTCTTCTTGGTGAGTCTAGCCAGAGGTTTGTCAATTTTGTTTACCTTTTCAAAGAACCAGCTCTTGGTTTTATTGACTTTTTTCTACTGTTTTTTGAATCTCTATTTTATTGATTTCCTCTTTGATCTTTATGATTTCCTTCCTTCTGCTGACTTTAGGTTTTGTTTGTTCTCCTTTTTCTAATTCATTTAGGTGGTGGGTTAAGTTGTTGTTTTGAGGTCTTTCTTCTTTTTTGAGGAAGGCCTGCACTGCTGTGAATTTCCCTTTGAGCACTGCTTTTGCAGCATCCCACAGATTTTGAGTGGTGTGTTTCAGGTTCCATTCAAGAAGAGGTATGACAAACATCAATATATATGCCCCTAATATAGAAGCACCCAGATACCTACAACAAATGCTAACAGACATAAAAGGAGAAATTGATGGGAATACAATCATAGTAGGAGACTTTAACACCCCACTCACATCAATGGACAGATCCTCTAGACAGAAAATCAATAAAGCAACAGAGATCCTAGAGGGCACAATAGAAAAGTTAGACTTCATCGACATTTTCAGGACATTACATCCAAAAAAATCAGAATATACATTCTTCTCAAGTGCACATGGAACATTCTCAAGAATTGATCACATATTGGGGCACAAAGCTAACCTCAACAAATTTAAGAGTATAGAAATTATTTCAGGTATCTTCTCTGACCACAATGGCATTAAAACTAGAAATCAACCACAGGAAAATAAATGAAAAAAAAACTTACTACATGGAGACGAAAAAATATGCTACTACAAAACCAATGGGTCAATGAGGAAATCAAAAAATACCTCAAGACAAATGATAATGAAGACATACCCACTCAGAGTGAGTAGTTTTAGTATTTTGAATTGATTTACAGAAAGAGGTAATAGAGAAAGTAGGGAAGAAATAATGTTTGAAGAGATAAATCCTAGTAATCTTACAAAATTGTTGAAAGCTTCTACTCTTTATATCCAGAAACTTAATGGATTCCAAAAGAATAAACACATACACACACACACACACGCACACGCACACACACCCCATACTTAGACATATATAAAATATTGTAAAGGCAACCAAAGAGAAAAGACAGATTGGCAGCTGATGTTTTAACTGAAAAAAAAATGGGTTGAGAGGCAACAACTATCAATGCAGAATTCTATACTTGGTGAAACTATCCTTCAAGAATTAGGATAAAATAAGTCATTTCCTAATAAGCAAGAACTGAGTTTATCATCAAAAATCTTCACTAAAGGAAATTATAATGTAGCTTCAGGTGGGAAAAAATAGTTCTAGATGGAAAGTTTAACATCAAAGAAGGTATGGTGGGCAAAGATATTTGCAAATATATAGGCAAATAGAAAATAATTACATAAAATATCAATATGGACTAATTTATGTAGGAAAAGAAATAAGATAAAAATATAATACTGAACAATAATAGCAAATGAATTGGAAAGAGGTAATTGGAGTTAAAGAATTCTGTGGCTCAGGTTTGATCTCTGACCCTGGATCTTCAGCATAGATAATAAAAGATAACATATTATAATGTTTGGGATTTATTCTAAGAATGAGAGTTTGGGTTAATGTTAGAAAATCAGTTGATATAATTTACAGTGTTAACAAAAGAGGAGAAAAATCATATGATTACAGTGATGGATTCAGAAAATGCATTTGATAAAATTTGATATCTATTTATGATAAAAATCAAATATCAAGCTATAAACAGAAGGGAACATTATTAAATTGTAAAGGAGTATATACAAAAGAATGTCCAGCAAACATTATGCTTAAATATTTCTAATATAGAACTATTTAATAAACTGTTATCTTTGATATTATAACATCAATATAATATTTTGAAAACTTTCTGCCTGAGATTTAGAACAAGACTGGGGTGCCTGCTATCACATCTCTTCAACATTGTAGAAGAGAACTTCCATTGGTAGAACATTGGAGGTTCTACCAAGTGCAATGAGGCAAGAAAATGAAGGAAAATAAGGACTGGAAAGAAAGAAATAAAATTTATTCACAAATGACATGAATGTGTACCTAGACAATCCAAAATCCAAAAATAATCTATAGTCAAACTACTACAATTAATAAGTGAATTTAGAGAGTTCCTGTTGTGACTCAGCAGGTGATAAACCCAACTAATATCCATGAGGATGCAGGTTCAATCCCTGGCCTCACTCAGTGGGTTAAGCATCTGGTGTTTCCATGAGCTGTGATGAAGGTCACAGATGTGGCTTGGATCCTGCATTGCTGTGGCTGTGGCATAAGCCAGCAGCTGCAGTTCTGATTGGACCCCTAGCTTGGGAACTTCCATATGCCATGTGCATGGCAATAAAAAGAAAAAAAAGTGAATTTAGCTATATCATTATATACAAAATTAATAGTTAAAATTTATTTAACTACAAGAAACAAGTAAGAAATGGAATTTTATTTTATTTTATTTTATTTGTCCTTTTAGGGCCATACTCACAGCCTATGGAGGTTTCCAGGCTAGGGATTCAATCAGAGCTGTAGCCACCAGCCTACACCAGAGCCACAGCAATGGGGGATCTGAGCTGCTTCTGTGACCTACACCACAGCTCATAGCAATGCTGGATCCTTAACCCACTGAGTGAGGCCAGGAATTGAACCCATGTCCTCATCATGGATACTAGTTGGGTTCATTACTACTGAGCCAAGACAGGAACTCTGGAAATGGAATTTTAAAAGATAATTTATAATAGTATCAAGAATAGTATCAATTTATAATACTATCAAGTACCTAGGAATAAATCTCACAAAATATATGTGAGGTTTCTATGGAGAAAACTACAAAATAATACTGAGAAAAATGCTGAAGTCCAAAAAAAGGAAGGAATACACCATGTTCATGGATTGAAAAATTTAGTTGTAAAAATGTCAATTTCCCCAAATTAATCTATAAATTCATCATAATGCCAGTCAAAATCTGTGTGTACATGTGTGTATTTGGTGAACACAGACAAGTTGATTCTAAAATTTACATGTAAATGCAAAAAAATCTAAAATTTTAAAACAATATTTAAGAAAAACTAAGCTGGAGGACTTTCACTACCAGATAACAAGACCTATCATAAAGCTGTAATGGTTAAAACATGTGTTAGACATACAAGCAGATTAATGGGACAAATCAGAGATTCTGTTTAACTGATCCACACATACTCTGTCATCTGATTTATGATAAAGCCAACACTATAATCTAGTATAAGGGTGGATCTTTTTTTTTCAATAAATGGTTTTAGGTTGATTGGATATCCCTATGTAAAAAACTGTATTTGGTTCACAGCTCACATACAAAAAATCAAATCCAAAGAGACTATAGATCTAAATGTGAAAAGCAAAAAAGTGAAGAAGAGAAGAAACTATTAGAGAACATTTTCATGATGTTAGAGTAGGCAATGGTTTCTTTTTATTTCTTTTTTCCTTTCTACTGCTGCACCCATGGCATATGGAAGTTCCCAGGCCAGGGGTCAAATCAGAGCCACACTAGATCTGGTACACCAGATCTAAGCCACATCTGTGACCTATGCTACAGCTTACAACAACACTGGATCCTTAACCCACTGAGTGAGGCCAGGGGATCAAATCCACATCCTTGTGCACAGTATGTCATGTCGTTAACTCACTGAGTCACAAGGGGAGCTTTGGCAATGGTTTCTTAAATAACCCGAATAGCACTAACTATAAAAGAAAAAATGATAAATCAAACCATGTTTACATTAGAACTTCTGTTTATCCAAATTCACTATCAGGAGAGTGAAAATGAAATCCACAAAGTGAGTTATCCAACAAAGTACTCATACCCAGAATATACAAACGACTCCAATAAGTCATTTAGAAAAAGACAAATATCTCAATTAATAAATGGGCAAAATACTTGATGAACAAACACTTTGGAAAGAGAATATCCATCATCACAAATACATGAAAGGTGCTCAACTTCATTAGTCGTCAAAGAAATGTGAATTAAAACCACAATGATATAACTAGAAAATCCTAAAGTCACTACCACAAAACTGTTAGAGCTCATCAATGAATTTGGAAAAATTGCTGATACAAAATCAATACACATTAAAAATCAATAGCGTTTCTACGTATTAACAATGAGGGATAAGAATGATAAATTAAGGAAATGATACCATTTACCACTGCATCAAAAAGAATAAAATACCCAGGAATAAACCTACCTAAACAGACAAAAGACTTGTATTCTGAAAATCATAAGATGCTAATGAAAGAAATCAAAGATTACACAAATAGATGGAAAGATATACCATGTTCTTGGACTGGAAGAATCAATATAGTCAAAAGGACAATACTACCTAAGGCAGTCTACAGATTCAATGCAATCCCTATCAAATTAACAATGACATTCTTTATAGAACTAGAACAAAATATTTTAAAATTTGTATGAAAACACAAAAGACCTCAAATAGCCAAAGCAATATTAAAAAGAAAAAATAGAACTGAAGGAATCAGGCTCCCTGACTTCAGGCTGTACTACAAAGCTACAATCATCAAAACAGAAATATAGATCAATGGAACAGGATAGAAAGTCTAGGAGTTGCCATCCCGGCACAGCAGAAACAAATCCAACTAGGAACCATGAGGTTGCAGGTTCAATCTCTGGCCTCGCTCAGTGGGTTAAGAATCCAGTGTTGCCATGAGCTGTGGTGTAGGTCACAGACACAGCTCGGATCTAGCGTTGCTATGGCTAGTCCGGCAACAACAACTCCAATTAGACCCCTAGCCTGGGAACCTCTTCACACCATGGGTGCAGCCCTAAAAAAAAAAAAAAAAGTTTAGAAATGAACCCAAGCATCTATGGTCAACTAATCTACGACAAAGGAGGCAAGAACATACAGTGGAGGAAAGAGACGTTGTTGGGAAAAATGGACAACTTCATGTAAGAATGAAATTAGGACATTCTCTAACACCATACACAAAATAACCTTGAAATGGATTAAAAACTTACATGTAAGCCCAGATACTATAAAATTCCTAGAGGAAAAAATTAGGCAGAATGCTCTTTGACATAAATCACAGCAACATTTTGTTTGATCCAATTCCTAGAATAATGACAATAAAGACAAAAATAAACCCATAGGACCTAACTAAAATCTTACGCACAGCAAAGGAAACCATTAAAAAAAAATGAAAAGGCAACCCACAGAATGGGAGAAATTCCTTGTGAATGATTCAACAAACAAAGGTTTAATCTACAAAATATACAAACAACTCACAGAACTCAACAACAAAAAAACAAACAACCCAATTGAAAAATGGGCAAAAGACCTAAATAGACGTTTCTCCAAAGACACACAGATGGCCAGCAGGCACATGAAAAAATGCTAAACATCACTAATTATTAGAGAAATGCTAATCAAAACTACAGTGAGGTACCACCTCACACCAGTTAGAGTGGCCATCATTAACAAGTCAACAAACAACAAATATTGGAAAGGATGTAGAAAAACGGGAACCCTCCATCACTGTTGGTGGGAATATAAATTGGTACAACCACTGTGGAAAGCAGTATGGAAATACCTCAGAAAACTAAAAATAGAGCTACCATATGATCCAGTAATCCTACTCCTGGGCGTATATCTGGACAAAACTTTCATTCAAAAAGATATATGAACCCCTATGTTCATTGCAGCACTATTCAGAATAGCCAAGACATGGAAACAACCTAAATGTCCATTGACAGATGAATAGATTAAGAAGATGTGGTACATACATACAATGGAATACTATTCAGCCATAAAAAGGACAAAATAATGCCATCTGCAGCAACAGGGATGGAACTAGAGACTCTCATATTAAGTGAAGTAAGTCAGAAAGAGAAAGACAAATACCATATGATATCACTTACATGTGGAATCTAAAATATGGCACAAATAATCTATCTACAAAACAGATCATGGACATGGAGGGCAGACTTGTGTTTGCCAGGGGGGAGGGGGAGACAAGGGGACTGATGGGAAGTTTGGGGCTGGTAGATGCAGACTGTAACATTTAGAACAGATGGGGGATGGGATCCTTCTGTACAGCACAGGGAATTGTAACCAATCACTTGGGTAAGAACCTGATGGAAAAATGAAAAAAAAAAAAAGGGTGTGTATGGGTGGCTGGGTCACTCTGCTGTACAGCAGAAATTGAAGGAATATTGCAAATCAACTATACTGTAATAAACATTTTTTAAAAAACACAATAAGGAGTTCCCGTCGTGGCGCAGTGGTTAACGAATCCAACTAGGAACCATGAGGTTGCGGGTTCGGTCCTTGCCCTTGCTCAGTGGGTTAACGATCCAGCGTTGCTGTGAGCTGCGGTGTAGGTTGCAGACGCAGCTCGGATCCCGCCTTGCTGTGGCTCTGGCGTAGGCCGGGGGCTACAGCTCCAATTAGACCCCTAGCCTGGGACTCTCCATATGCCGCGGGAGCGGCCCAAGAAACAGCAAAAAGACAAAAAAACAAAAAACAAAAAACACAGTAAGTTTCGATCCCTACTTCACACATACACAAAAATGAACTCAAAAGAGATCACAGATCAAAGTGTAAGTTAAAAACTATAGAAGAAAATATGGGTGTAAATCTTCATGACCTTGAGTCAAAAACTGATTTCTTAAATGTAATAAAAGAAAAGACTAAGTTGTGCTTTACCAAGATTAAAAACATTGTGTTTCAAAGGACACCATCAAGAAGGTAAAAGGCAATTCTTAGAAGGGGAGAAAATTTCTGAAAAACATCAATCTGATAAAGGACTTGTATTCAGAATATATAAAAACTCACAACTCATCAATAAAAATAAAGACAAATAGCCCAATTAAAAATGAGCAAAAGATTTAAACAGACATTTACCCTACAAAGATATATCAATGGCCAATAAGCACAGGAAAAGATGTTCCGCATCATTAGTTATTGGAGAAATGCAAATAGAAATCACAATGAGATACGACTTCACACTCACCAGAAAAATTTTTTAAATTACATAATAAAAATAGACAATAAAAAGTATTGGGACACTCCAACACCACTGATGGGACTGTAAAATGAAAATGGGACAGCCACCATGCAAAAAGTTTGGCAGTATCCCATGGAATTACCATATGATTCAGCAATTTTACTCCTAGGTATCTATCCAAGAGAAATTAAAACATAAACCCACACAAAACTTGTACATGGATGTTCACAGCAGTGTCATTTATAATAGCCAAAAAGTGGGGGAAAACCCCCCACATGTTCATCTACTGATGAATGGATAAATTAAACTTAGTATATCCATCTGACAACAAAAAGGAGTAGAGAACTGACATATACTTCAACATGCATGAACACTGAAAACATTATGTTAAGTGAAAGAAGCTAGCCATAATCGACTACATATTTTATGATTTCACTTATATGGAATGTCCAGAATAAGAAAATATATAGGGGGGAAAGTAGATTAGTACTGCCTAGGACTGAGGTGGGAGGGACAGGAAGTGGAGGGAGTATAGATAGTGATTGGAAAAGGGCACAAAATTTCTTTGGAAGACGATGAAAAGGTTCTGAAATTAGATTATGGTGATAGCTGCAAAATTCTAAAAACAGACTAAAAACCATTGACTTGTATGCTTGAAATAGGTGAACTTTATTGTGTGTAAATTATATCTCAAACACAATGAGCTACAACTTCACTTCTACCAGAATTTTAAAGTGAGAAAAGACAAAACATCAAGTTGTGGCAAAGGTGGGGACCACCCAGAGCCCTCTTACATTGCTAGTGGGAATGCAGTTTGGTGCAAACATTGGAAATTGTCAGGCAGAAACTCCTAAAGTTGAAATATGGGTACTTTATGATTTGGCAATTCCACTCCAGAATACATTTCCAAAAGACATGTACTAGAATGTTTTTAACCATACCACTCACAACAGCCCCAAACTAGAAACTACTGGATGCTCCTGAAGAGGAAAAGGGATAAATGAATTGTATTTTTACACAATGCTGCAATGAGAATGAGTGAGCTACAATTGCACATAACAATGTGAATACATTTCACAAGTATAATGCTGAGTGAAGAAGCCAGACCTCAAAGAGTATACCCTATGTGATTTCATTTAAATGAAGCTCAAAAACAGGTGACATAGATTGGCACTTAAATGGATTAGAAAGAGTTGGGTCTGTACTTATTCTTGGAGGGTAGTGACTGGCAAGAGGCACAGGGGAATTTTGAGGATGTTATTAATATTTTATTTCTTGACCTGGGCGCTGATTAAATGGGTGTGTTCAGTCTGTGACAACTCCGTGGGTTAGATTTTTTTTTTAATTTTTATTTTTTTATAGGGCTGCACTGTGGCAGCATACGAAGGTCCTAGTCTAGGGGTTGAATTGGAGCTGTAGCTGCCAGCCTACACCACAACCACAGCGACACAGGATCCGAGCTGTGCCTGCAACCTACACCACTGCTCATGGCAATGTCAGATCCTTAACCCACTGAGCAAAGCCAGGGATTGAACCTGCATTCTCAAGGATGCTAATCAGATTCGTTGACTGCTAAGCCATGATGAGAACTCCCCTCAGTGGGTGACTAACTCAGAGTTTATCATAACAGTATGATAAAGACAGTGTGACATTAGCATAGAAATGAAACAGAATAGAGAGCTTAGAAATAAACTGTCACATATGTACAAGCTTGATTTATAACAGACCAGACACAGCAGATCTGCAGGACTAGGACAACTGGTTATCCATATGGGAAAAATGAAATTAGTTTCCTACCTTACACAATATATAAAAACCAATTCCAGATGGAATAAAGACTTAAATATAAAAAGAAAAACTATAAAAACAATTAGAAGATAATACAGGAGAATATCTTTATGACCTCAAAGTAGGGAAAGATTTATTTATTATTTTTTTTCTTTTTTAGGGCCATACCTGCAGTATATGGAAGTTCCCAGGCTAGGGGTTGAATACGAGCTGCAGCTACTGGCCTATGCCACAGCCACAGCAACACCAGGTCTGAGCTGCAACTGTGACCTACGCTGCGGCTCACGGCAACACCAGATCCTTAACCCACTGAGTGAGGGCAGGGATAGAACCTACATTCTCACGGGTACTAGTCAGGTTCTTAACCCACTGAGCCACAATGGGAACTCCAGGGAAAGATTTCTTGAATAAGATACAGTAAGTATAAAACATAAAGACAAAGATTGATAAATTTAACTACATTAAAATTAAGAATTTTTGTTCACTGAAAGACACCATAAAGGCAAAGAAAAGACAAACCACAAAGTGGAAGAAGATAACTGCAGCACATAAAACTAACAAAGTATTGAATAGCACCTGAAATATGTAAATGTGAATCAGTAAGAAAATGACAATTGAAAAATGACAAAAGCATAAACAGAAAACAAAAAATTATTTCATGGACAAAGAAAACTAAATAGCTTCTAAGTGTAGGAAAAGAGGCTCAACTCATTAGTCATCAGGGAAATACAAATTAAAATGAAATACAATTACATATTCATGAAATAGGCAAAAAGTAAGAGTGGGGCAATATTGAGTACTGGTGAGGATATGGAGCCATGAACTCTTTTCTACAGCTGGAGGGAGTACAAACTGATAAAATGATTTGAAAAATAATTTAGCATTACCTAGTAGAGCTGAATATGCACTAATCCTGTAATTCAATTCTACTCTTAGGTAAAGACCCTTTTGCATTTGTGCACTAGGGAATACCTTAAAGATTGCTCATAACAGAACTCTTTGTAATAGCTCTAAACTGGAAACAACATAAATGTCTATCAATAACAGGTTTATATCCTCTGCCTAGCTAAAATTAGGTTGTTTTTTGTTACTGAATTGTTATATATTTAAAAATTACATATAATTTATATATTCTAGATACAAGTTTGCGAAAATTTTCTCCCACATTCACTTTTGATGGTGTCCTATGAAGAACAGAAAGCTTTAATTTTGATTGCATTCAGATTATCTATTTTTTTTCTTTTGTCGTCTGTACCTCTGGTGTTATATCTAAGAAATCATTTTTAATCCAAGTTTATGAAGAGCTATACACATCTCATGAGAGTTTTATAGTTTTAGCTCTTACGTTTTGGTCTTTGATCCATTTTAAGTTAATTTTTGCATATGGTGTGATATAGGAGACCAACTTCACTCTTTTGCATGTGGAAATTAATTCCTTTTTTTTTTTTGTCTTTTTGCCTTTTCAAGGGCCACTCCTGTGGCATATGAAAGTTCCCAGGCTAGGGGTTGAATCGGACCTGTAGCTGCCAGCCTACACCAGAGCCACAGCGACGCCAGATCCAAGCCGCGTCTGTGACCTACACCACAGCTCACGGCAATGCTGGATCCTTAACCCACTGAGCAAGGCCAGGAATCGAACCTGCAACCTCATGGTTCCTAGTCGGATTCGTTAACCACTGAGCCACAACAGGAACTCCCCTGGAAATTAATTTCTTAAAAATACATACTGCCCATGTATCCAGACAGAACTTCCCTTGAAAAAGATACATGCACCTGTATGTTCATTGCAGTACTATTAACAATAGCCAAGACATGGGGCGTTCCCGTCGTGGCGCAGTGGTTAATGAATCCAACTAGGAACCATGAGGTTGCGGGTTCGGTCCCTGCCCTTGCTTAGTGGGTTAACGATCCGGCGTTGCCGTGAGCTGTGGTGTAGGTTGCAGACGTGGTTCGGATCCCACGTTGCTGTGGCTCTGGCGTAGGCCGGTGGCTACAGCTCCGATTCGACCCCTAGCCTGGGAACCTCCATACGCCGCAAGAGCGGCCCAAGAAATAGCAAAAAGACAAAAAAAAAATTTTTTTTTAATTAAAAAAAAAAAAACAATAGCCAAGACATGGAAACAACCTAAATGTCCATCGACAGATGAATGGATTAAGAAGATGTGGTATATATACACAAGGAAATACTACTAAGCCATAAAAAAGCAGAAATAATGCCATTTGCGGCAACATGGATGGAACTAGAGACTCATACTAAGTGAAGTAAGTCAGAAAGAGAAAGACAAATACCAGATGATATCACTTATATCTGAATCTAATATATGGCGCAAATGAACATTTCCACATAAAAGAAACTCACAGACTTGGAAAACAGACTAGTGGTTGCCAAGGGGGAGTGGGGCTGGGGTGGGGGGAGAGAGGGAGGGAGGGGGAGGGATTGGGAATCTGGGGTTAATAGATGCAAACTCTTGCATTTTGGGTGGATAAGCAATGAGATCCTGCTGTATAGCACAGGGAACTATATCTAGTTAGTCACTTGTGATGGAACATGATGGAGGATAATGTGAAAAAAAGAATGTATATATATTTATGACTGGGTCACTTTGCTGTACAGTAGAAATTGACAAAACACTGTAAATCAACTATAATGGAAAAAAAATAATATAAAATAAATAAATAAATAAATTTTTGGTGATGATCATGCTGTAGTGTATACAGAAGTGGAAATATGATTTTGACCACATGAAACTTACACAACGTTATAAACCAATGTTATCTCAATAAAAATAAATTTTAAAACCTTGTACATGAATATTCATAGCAGTATCATTATTAATAGCTATAGAGTGGAACAACACAGATATCTGTCATCTCCTGATGGACAGATAAAATATGGTTTATCTACATAATAAAATGTTATTGGCCATGAAAAGGAATGAAGAACTGATAACATGTTACAACGTGGCTGAGCTTTGACCACATAATGCTTAGTGAAAGAAGCTAGTCACAAAAATTACATATGTATGATCCATTTATATAAAACATCCAGAATAGGCAAATCTATAGAGATGGAAAGTAGAATAATGGTTGTAGGGATTATGGGGAAAGAGGTATGGGTAGTGACTGCTAATGCGTACAGGTGGGGGTAATAAAAATTTTCTGCAATTAGATAATGGTTTTACAACAATGTAAATATACTAAAAACTACTGAATTTTTAACTCCAAAAGGACAATTATATCTCAATAGTAATAATAAATACATGGTAGTTAAAGTATTTAAAAAAAAAACCAAATCAAGACAGATTACCCATAGAGTGTATATTGGGTGAGAAGGGGTTATTACTATATGGAATGGGAGTGGGCAGTTCTAATGTATTTGTAACATTTCTCTTTATTTCTCTCTCTCTCTCTCTCTCTCTCTCTCTCTCTCTCTCTCTTTCCTTTGGTGGTCCACAGCATGAGAAAGTTCCCCAACCAGGAATTGAACCTGAACCACTGCAGTGACAACCACAGGATCCTTAGCCCACTGAGCTACCAGAGAACTCCAGTAACATTTCCTTTCTTAATGTGGACGATGCATACAGGATGTTCCTTTTTGTGATTCTATGAACCATACACACATCTTTTGTGGACTTCTGTATGTGGGATATACATTACAATAAAAAAAATAATAAAGTGAGGGCATTAGATTAGAGGGTCCTCTTAACCCAGATGGCCTCAAGCTCTGGAGAAGTGACAGAGGAGTAAAGGCAGTCCTTAAACCTACATGTGATGGTGCTCTAGAACTAGGGGAGTAGTTACGTGGCTGTCCTTGGTATGGACACTCAAGTAGAGAGGAGGGCTCCCAGGCTGACTAGTCTCTGGGGATCTCAGGCTGGTCATCTCCAAGAAGGCCTCGAGGGGGCGCTCATGACACTGGCTCTCAGCCAGGCATATCAGACCTTTGCAGCTGTCAGCCCCATTCTCCACCCAGAGATGCCACCTCGTAGGGTGGGGGTGAAGGGAGGTTCTCATGTACAAAGCACACCAATCATATTGTTAATTTCCAAGTAGAATTCAGTACTCACCTCAATGTGCCCACATTGTCTTCCTGAAGGGGGACTAAATGTGGGTCCTTATCTCCAACAGGAAGTAGCTCCATGCACTCCCAGTGAGGATGGGGGGACCATCCTTCTCACACCTGGATGGCATTCCAGTGAGGCTGGAATCCTCAAGGTCTACTGATAAAATTTCCTGTATCACTCGTCTCAATGGGGATGACCTGTCTTGTACTGAGTACAGTAGATATTCATCAAGTGCTACTCTGACCCAGGTTCCATGATGGGTACTGGAGATACAGCATTGAGCAGAAGAGAGCTTACAGTCTAACTACAGAGGCAGGACATATTTTCTAACTAACAACACTGCTAAAAATAAAGTTACAAATTATGATATATGCAACAGAAACACATCTGTTCCACCCACCAACCATCCTGAACCCTAGAAGCATGTCTGGCACAGGTGTGCTTGATGACTAAATGAATGACTAGAGATTGAATGAAATGAATTGGTTACATGAATGAAAACTTGACTGCCCCAAGGTCCCAGTCCCCGCATGGCATTGCTGGTCTGGGCACATCACCTTTCTCTCTCTTCAGTGATTGGCCACCCCCTCCCCATGTGACCTACACATTCTCTCTTTAGACTTTCCCATCAGGATGCTTCTCAGTTTTGTTGACATATGACCAGTCTATCTCTGAAGGGAACTTTATTATTGTTCTAAGTTCTCAGAGACTAGATTGCTAGCACTCACTGAGCAGCCCTGGGTGGTCATCAGAGCAGCATGAGGGTGAGACACTGATGACATCCTATTTGGGGAAATGCTTAGGGAACTTGGAGGTGCCACTTCCTCTGTAGCAGGCATGAGCCTGTTCCAGGTACTGTCCAGACCAGCCAGGCCATGCGGGGACTGGGACCTTGGGGCAGTGAGGAGCTGTCAGTCTGCAGAGAAGACAGCCAGGTGAGGCTGTTGGAAGGTCACAGTCAGAAAGTGGAAGGGTGCTGCTGAGAGTCAAGGAGGGAGGAGAGAAAAGGAGGGAATTCTACATGAAGCCGACCAGAGAGATTTATAGCACTGAATGGGGAGCCCACTTACTCTGCTACTCCAAAAAGAGATCCTGGTCTTCTGAGAAAGTGGAAACTGTCTAGCAGAAGAGCCAGGCTGTCTTAAGTCGGCCTGTTTCTCCAAAGCACAGAGTCCTTCGCTGGAAGGAGAGGTAAGAATGATCATTTTTGAGAGCCAAGTCAGCCTAATTCTCCAGGAACCAGGGAGACTGAAAAGAACAGGTTCCCTTGAGAGGTCACAGTATAGAGGGTCAGACCAGAGAACAGACACCAATGGGTAGGGTATAAGAAGCTGCCAGGATGGGTGGTAGAGACTGAAGGAGCTGCAGGCCCCATCCCCAGAGGCCATATAGCCAGATGGTTAGAGCAAGGCTCCTGGCTCACACAGCCAGCTCTGGACTTGAGTCCTAGCTCTGCCACTGACAAGCCATGTGACGCTGGGGAAGATACTTATACTCTCTAGATCCCCAGAGCTTCCTCTCATTCAAAATGGGGATTAAAAACAGGACCCACCGGGGAGCACCTAGGCTTTATAGGAGGTGATCTCTTAACACAGCACTTGGTACATATGAAACCTCAACAAATGTTACTCTAATAATAATATTATTAATATTGTTACTATATTATTACTATAATAATAGTAATAATAATAATAATAATATCCTGGTTCAGAGAAGAGAGAAGACTAGAGAGCCTGGGATAAGGTTCATGAAGCAGGCACAATGACTCCCTTAAAAAAAGAGTAAAAATTGGATACATGGAAAGGATGGCATCAGAGGGGGAAAGTGAGGTGGGGATAGGGAGGAGTGGGTGGAGGTGGCAGCTGGCGGACAGGCCAGAGCACAAAGATGAAGCTGGTGACTCTTGAGGGTTGAGGGAGGATGGCTGGTGGGACCTGGTGGGGGTGAGTGTGGGCCTTGAACCTCCATCTACAGAGCCTTTAGCACCTCAGCAGAGGCAGGGACCCCTGTGACCTGCTGAAGGGCTCCTTGAAAGTGTCACCCCTTACTTCCTGAGATCTCCTAGTCACATGAGGTGAATTTGTGAGGCAGCTGCTATTTTGGAAAGATCATCATTGGAGAAGAAGGAAGACTCAAGTTCTCATCCCAGCTCTGCCTCTAACTTGATGAGTGACAATACTGTGCTGGTCCCTCCCTTCTCAGGATCTCAGTTTCCTTATCTGTAAGGCAGGCTGGGGAAATACCTGATCTCTAGAGTTCCTGCTACTTGGTGGTCTCTATTTTAAAAAAATCAAGCTAACCATGCCACTCCTCTTTCAAACATCTGGGGGGACCAGACCTCCAGATATCTTATTTAGTTGGAGTTCATGGAGAGGTTGCTATGATCTGACCCTAGCATTCTCGCTTACTTTTAAGTCTGAATATTAACAAGGCAACTGTTGTCTCTGGTTCTGAATTTCAGCACTAATATTTTTTTAAAAAACCTCTTTAAATGCAAATTGGCTCCAGACTAACCCACAGGCAGCTGCGGGGGTGGGGGATGGAGAAAACCGTGGTCTTGGGGTCGGTGGATGTGGCTGGAATGCTGGCTCAGCTGCTCACCATCCACTTTAGCCCAGTCAGACACTTAACCTCAATGAGCCTCTGCTTTCTTTGTCTCTAAAACAGGGTTAAGGTGAAGGATCCTTTTCTCCTAAGGTATAAGGCAGCTGGGATGTCATCACTGTCCCTACATTCTTATGTTGTTTTTCTTCCACGTGTTGAACTTTGGCCACCACAACAATCTTGTGAGCCAAAACAGATGCTCTTGTCTCCGTTTCCAGGTTGGGAAATTGAGGCTCAGAAAGAGGAAGTGAATTTTCCAAAGCCACACAGCAACGGTGGAGCTAGGATTAGAGTCACTTCCTGTCTCCTGTGTACCATGATGGCACTCCACAAACCTGCATTTTCACGACCACTGTGAAGCAGAGTTAGAATTCACTATCTTGGTCTTGTAAACCCAAGTGAGGCCAGGATAACCGTTGCGGTGGGTTGTGGATGCAGTGTTCTCTGACAGGTGTTGCGGGGGCAATCCCGGCAGGGCCTTCACGGGAGCAGCTCTCCAGCCTGGACCAGGAACGAGAGCCCTTCCTCCAATTGATGACCATGGCCCAGGAAGGCGAAGCAGGGCCATGTGGCCATCAACCACAATCACCAGTAAGCCCCTGGTTCCAGTAGCTGTCCCGGAAGCTGCAACCCAGGCCTGTAATTTCCAGATTGGGCCTGGACCAAGAGCAACCCCACTGCTGAATCAGTCACTTGATCCATCCTATCTTATTATTTTTTGTCTCCCTGGCAGAGCAGCTTTGCCTCCAGGAAGTGGTGCACAGGAGCCTGCCTTCTGCTTGGCATGCCTGGGGCAGTGGCCAGCTTCATTCTGGCCTCCTCACTGTCTCTGCCCTGCTTGCTGGAGTTCTTGCCTGGAGGAATCCATGCCCCTCACCCCAGGCACCCCTGCGGCCTCCTTCATCAATTGCAGACCCTTCTGTCTCCATCTTGCTGGCTGAATCATGCATTTCTTCTCCCCAAAGGGCCCCAGCTGGGGTTTCTGCCAGACAATCTAAGAATCTGTGCGGATAACTGTAGGGCATTTTCCCACAAGAAAAAAAAAAAAGGAAAATGGTCCAGAAATTAGAGAACTTGCCTCCGTTCTTCACCCTCCCCTATTCCCCAACCATTTAACAAGATGCCTGATCTCAGCCAAAGACGAGGAAGTTCTTAGGAGGACAAACCAGGGACTTCTCAGTACCTCTAGGCATCTATTTTGTTCTCAGGTGGGCCAGCAAGCTAAGCATCCCATCCTGGATCCCAGTGCCCTGCAGAAGGGGCTGAAGACTCAAGCTGGTGAAGGCCTACCTATCATTCATTCTTTACAGATCTTGGCACATGTCACCTTCACCTCTGAAGGTGATGGCTCTGGACCATGCTGTCACCTCCCAGCAGGGCTAATCACATCCCTGCTAGTTCTTCTCCGTCTCTTTCCCACAGGGTAGCCAGAGTGCTTCTTTCGTAATGTGAATGTGCTATATTCCTCTGTGCCTCTTCTTTAAACCCCATCAATGGCTCCTTACTGCTTTGGGGGAACTGTCACTATCACATCTCCAAGACCCTACCTAGTCTGCCCACTTACCCTCCAGCTTCTCTCAGGCCTCATTCCACCTCCATTACTGCTCAGGCCATACCAGCTTGCCTTCAGTTCCCCAAGGCCACATTCCCTTTCACTACAGGACCCTTGCACATACTGTTCCTTTTACCTATTGTGCTCTTCTCTGTTACCTGACAACACCTGTACATCCTCAGACCTCAGTCCATGGGTCCTTAAGCTCAGCTCCTTCAGGGAACCCCTCATAGCACCACAGATCTACCCCTTACAGTAGAATCATGGTACCATTGTATTTGTGTCTTTGTGGTTATTTGGTTAATGTCTGTCTCCTCCATGGAAGCATGGAGCTTATCTGCTTTTGCTAACTCCTGTGTCTCAGTGCCCAGGATGCTGCTTGGCACAGGAGAAGTGTCCAGTCAATATTTGTAGAGTGGGGGGAGCAAATGCTCAGAGAAAAAGACACAGCAGAGCTAAGGGCTGTGGATGATTCAGTCTCTTTGTAAGCTGCAAAGACACATATGTGCATCCTTAGAAAGAGTGTGGGTGGGTATGTATTCACATACAGCATAGTTATATGTAGGCATAATCTCATAGCCCAAACCCCCATCATGTGGTCGAGGCCAGAAGTCCTGCCCACACACCTGATAGAGGGTCATCAGCCTCAGTCTGAACATTTCAGTGAAAGAGAAGTAGTAGTTTAAGATACAGACCTTGAGGGCAGACAGGTCTGGGTTGGAGTCCCGGATTCCATCACTGAATAAGCCATTGAACATTTTGGAGCCTCAGTTTCCTTCCTTGAAAAACAGTGATAATGATTCTACCTTATGGGATGATGGTGAAAATTAAATATAACACTGCAGTTGACACACTTAACACATGCTAGGCACACAGGGGAGCTTAATCATTTGTAGCTACCGGCATCTCTAAAACTCATATTTGGCTCTTCTGCTGTAAGCAAACTTTGATTCTGTCCTAGGTCAGTCTCGATCGGGAATCAAGAGTTGATTACATTCCTCAAAAACAAATTCACTGCCCAAAGCATAAGTGAAAGCCATGAAGCTCAGTGAAGGTTTTGAAGAGGAGGGCTGAAAGCAGGGTTGTATGTTATACTCCACATTAGAACAATAAAAGCTCTCAGATACCCTTATCATTAAGCCCATGCTCCTCAAGGCTCCTGCAGGCTCCTCCACCCACCATTCTACTGTGCTACTGTTCCTCCACCCTTTTGCTGCACAGCTCTTCACTACTCTGCCCAGCAGTTCAGCTCCAGCCCAAACTTGCATTCACATGAAGGAAAATAAAAGCTCAGTTTTCCAGACCTGCCATCCCCAACAGTGATTTAATAACAGTGATCACATTTGGTCATGGAGGGTTTCCCCTTGGGTTTATCCTACTCTTAAGCCTAGCTGCTAGTCATTACTCCTCTTCTCTATACTTAAGGAGTGCTTCCTCTAAGAGGAAAGTGTGGTAAATAAAAACTTTTCTAATGTTTAAGCATATCATGGAACCTATTCCACTGCAGGCTCAGTCTGTGATACAATTTTTTCTTATGCTGAGATGAAGTCTTTATTCCTATAACTACTACCTCTGGAGCAGCTCCCCTGAAAGTCATACTCTCTTTCACAGGACAATTCATCAAATACTCACATCAATTTCCTTTAGGAAACATCCCTTAGTTTACTCTGGCCTTCAGCCTTGTCAAGAAGTGCACATCACCCTTTTGTATTTGTCTTTGGCTGTGTGTCTGTTCTTTCAGCTTTCATATATGTCCAGTTGTGGCTCAGAGAGTATCTGATGCTGCCATATTGATATCAACTGGCTTCCCTTAACCTGCTTTGCATCAGGTCATATCTGAACTTTCATTTAAGTAAGAAATTCTAAGATACAGCCTCTCAAAATGAGATTGAGAGCCACTTGCCTCCAAGTTGTCTAGAGACAGTATTAAAAATGCAGATTCTGGGCTCTACCCCAGACCTACTAAAACCAAACCTCTGGGGATAGGGCCCAGGAAGAGTGTTTTAAACAAACTCCCCAGGACTTACACGATGCACAGTTAAAACTGCAAACCGTAGTTCTAAGGCAACCGGCGATGCAGTTAGTAAAAGTGGGGCCTTTTGCACATTCTATTGTGCTTACTTCCCAAGCAGATTTGTCTAAAAAAGGATGGAATTCTTGATGGGGTTGGTAGTGGGGAGGAGGGAAGTGTTTGGGTTTTTTTTTTTTTTTTTCTTTTATGCGAGGAGGCTGTTTATCATGTAATAGAATGTTCCTTTCCTGGGGCTACTAGGATTTCTAAAAATGGCCCAGAAGCTAACGAATTGAGCTAGTTCCAAACCCACTGGCCATAGGTACATGAAAAGATGCAGGGATGCTCAACATTGCTAATTATTGGAGAAATGCAAATCAAAACTACAAAGAGGTACCACCTCACACTGGTCAGAATGGCCATCATTAATAAGGCCTACAAATAACAAATGCTGGAGAGGGTATGGAGAAAAGGCAACCCTCCTCCACTGTTGGTGGGAATGTAAATTGGTACAACCACTACGGAAAACAGTATGGAGATTCCTCAGAAGACTAAACATAGAACTATCATATGATCCAGCAATCCCACTCCTGGGCATATATCTGAACAAAAATATAATTCAAAAAGATAATGCACCCCTATGTTCACTGCAGCACTATTCACAAAAGTCAAGATACAGAAACAACCTAAATGTCCATTGACAGATGAATGGATTAAGAAGATGTGGTACATATAGACAGTGGAATACTACTCAGCCATAAAAAGAGTGAAATAACACCATTTGCAGCAACATGGATGCAACTAGAGATTATCATAATAAGTGAAGTCAGAAAGAGGACAAATACCATCTAATATCATATGTGTGGAATCTAAAGTATGGCACAAATGAACCTATCCACAGAGCAGAAATAGACTCACATAGAGAACAGACTTATGGTTGCCAAGGGAGAGGAGAGAGTGGGATGAACTGGGAGTTTGGGGTTAGTAGATGCAAACTATTACATTTAGAATGGATAAGCAATGAGGTCCTACTGTATAACACAAGGAACTATATCCAATCTCCTGGATAGACCTTGATGGAAAATAATATTTAATAAAAAGAATGAGTCACTTTGCTGTATAGCAAGAATTGGCACAACATTGTAAATCAATTATACCTTAATAAAACATTTCTTTCTTTTTCTTTTCTTCTCCCCTCTCCTTCCTCCCTCCTTTCTTTTTTCTTTCTTTCTTCCTTCCTTCCTTCGGGCTGCACCTGTGGCATATGGAGGTTCCCAGATTAGGGGTTCAACTGGAGCTGCAGCTGCCGGCTTATGCCACAGTCACAGAAACATCAGATCTGAGCTGTGTCTGCAACCTACACCATAGCTCACGGCAATGTCGGATCCTTAGCCCACTGAGCAAAGCGAGGGATTGAACCCGCATCCTCGTGGTTAATAGTTGGATTTGTTATCACTGAGCCACAACAGCAACTCCCCCAAATTTTTAAAAATAAAATAAAATGTTGAGTAGACCCCACACACACACACACAAAGAAACAAACCTACTGGACAGTTGCTCAACCACACTATGCATTTTTTGTGCTCACTAACATTTATTGAGTGCCTACCTTGTGCCTGGCACTGGGAATACCTTGGTGAATAAAACATACATCCTGCCCTTACAGAGCTTACTTTCTAGTGAAAAAGGAATAAGATCAAAGGACAAAGAAGAAGGAAGACAACAGCAGCAAGCGAGTGATGTTACCTCTCCTTTGCGGGGAGAGATATAATGGGATGAAGGGTCGAGACCTAATGGATAGAGGCGACGACGAGGAGGTCATAAAGGAGCTTTCTAAGGGTAGAGGAGGGATGGCAGAAGTGGGGGCGTCTTAAAGTGATTAGGACCGTGCCATGCAAAGTCTGGGTCTATGTCACACTACAGGGGCCCAAGACCTATGCAGCAGACTGGCAGCCAGGTAACAGCTGGAGCTGGGATGGTGCAGTAAGATGGACAAGGAAGTGAATGTCTGGGTGAGGAGGTATGGGCCTGATATTTAGGAACATAAGCTATAAAATCTGGGTGTACAGGAAGATGAGGTTTCAGTGGGGGTCCAGGCAACCTGGACAGGGCTGGGAAGCCTCCAAGCAGATAATTTGTAGGGGTGGCTCATCTTTTTGTGGTTCCGGATCTACTGAACATGGTTGGATCATGGTGCACTGATCCCTTTTCTGACAAATGGGCCATGACTGAGTGGAGGGCCTGGCTCCGGGGCTCACAGAGGCACAAGTGAAACATGTGTTTTAAACACATGACAGGGAAGAGAGAGGTCACACACACAAGCACTCAAGTCACCCTCCCTCCTTTGTGATACTGCGATTGTTAAGTATGGAGTAGGGATTAGGTCAGGGCTACAGAGCTGCTGGTGGGGTTGGCTGGGACATCCGAGGCACAGAGGTTAAAGGAGGGAAGAGTATTTGCAGCTTGGTGACATCTGAGCTAAAGATCCAAGACGACCATGTTAAGGGCAGCTCTGCTTCTCCTTCTGCAATCAAACTTTTTAGTGCGTTAGTAACAATAGCAGCAACAAAGGAGGAAGCTGTTCAAAGAGCACAAAGTTGGCCTTTGTCTTCCTCAAGAGTGGAAAACACATTTTTGAGGTCAGATTTTTTTATAGTTGGAAAGTCTTTTTTTTGCTTGTTTATTTTATTTTGTTTTATTATTATTATTATTATTTTAGGGCTGCACCTGTGGCACATGGCAGTTCCCAGGGTAGGGGTCGAATTGGAGCTTACAGCTGCCGGCCTACACCATAGCCACAGCAACGCTGGATCCAAGCCACATCTGCGACTTTCACCACAGTTCACGGCAGCACCTGATGCTTAACGCACTGGGTGAGGCCTGGGATTGAACCTGCATCCTCATGGATATCAGTCAGGTTCACTACCACTGAGTCACAGCTGGAACTCTTGGGAGGTCGTTTTAACAAAAGAAACTAGACTAGTGATGTGTCGTTTTGACAATACAGTTTTATGCTCATTATATGCTGCAGTATAATCTTTCCTTTCACCCTTCGATAAATATTTATCTTGCCCCGTTATGTTCCAAGCACTGTCCTAGATGCCCAGTGGGAAAAGAACCAGCTGCGGCCTTGCTGGAGCTTATGCTCTGGTATAAGATCAGGCCTGGGGAACAGAGAGGCTTGGTGGGGACCAGGGGGCTTGGAGTCCATTCTGGCTCACTGTGGACTTTCTGGATATACACCCTTTCCTCTACCTTCCTGGGAAACACAGCTGGGCTGGCACCCATCACCACCCAGGAAGAAGGTGATTAGTATACAGAGCACAGGGAGGTCCCGGGAATGCCGAGTGGTGAGGGGAGTAGCCTGAGTCCAGCACTGTCTTCTCCCAAAGACCAGACAATGCTGCTTCCTTCACCCACCCTGTCTCCTCAGGAAAGTTCTCTCTGCTTCCCCACTGTGATCCCGAAGTCCTGGGAACAGAGCCGGGTGGAGAGAGATCCACTTTGGTTGTGGCCTGTGGATCCTCAGAGGCCAAAGCCTCACCCATCTGGGTATGTGTCTAAGGTCAGTGCTAAAGTCCAGCTCTGCTGCCTTCCCCCGCCTCCTTCAGAACATGACCTCCAGGTCCCCCTGCTTTGGGCTTTTCTGGCCTCCCAGTTCCATTCAACGCTGACGACTCCAGCGTGCTGGGCAAGTGTGCTGGGCACCAAGGACACAGAAACATGAAGCAGTGCCCAGTGTGCCTGGCATGGACTCATGATGGTTTGATGGAGTAAGAGCAGGAGCCTGAGGAGGCCTAAGGTCATGAACACTTAACTGGGAGGGAGATGTGCCCAGACTTTAACTGATGCCATCTTCTCTGTAAGGAAGCTCCGCCAGGGCAGGTCATCACCCAGTGCCTAGCACAGAGCAGGGCACATAGCAGGTGCCTGTTACATATTTGTTGAGTAAATGACTAAATGCAGCCCGATAGTAAATGTGGGTGAGAGGCTGGTCTTGCTGCTCTCTTATACCCTGGGTTATGTGACCAAGTTATAGATTCCAGAGGGAGCTCTGGAGAAGTGCAGCAACCACCACTGTTTCAGTTGGGAGGATTATTAGTGACCAGAGGAGCCCAGAAGTGATGGGCTGTGGAGCTAATGAAGCTAAGGCTTCAAGGCGTCAGGGCCCCTCTCTTCCCTGGTCCCTTCCAAGACTGGGTGTTCTCTGCGGGGGATGCAGGATGTCTATTTACCTGTTCCCTGGTGGTATCAGCATGACTGCACATACACAGGGCTCCCCAATACCCACTTTGGGGGAAATCATTGAGCATGTGGGTCCCTGAAAAGACTTCTGAGAAGACTCTGAAGATCCAGGCTTTACTGTCACTCTGCTCCTTGGGTACCTTTCTGGCCGCTGGGAGGGACAGTGATGATCGGGCTGTGCTGGGCCAGGTGCCCAAGGAATGACCTCTGGGCATAAAGCATCAGCTGAGCAGGAAACTTCAGGGGAAGGCTTATGTGCGAAATTACCAGTAACAAGTCATGAAGCCGAGTGTTCTAAACTATCAACCACATAAAACATACTTTGATGACCTCTGCCAGAGGGAAAACTTATTTTCTCTCTTTAGAAAAGGATTTTGTAAAATCCTATATATAAGGAGGCGATCAAAGAAGGTGTAGTAAAAAATGTTAAAATATAGGGGAAAAAGTTTCAGAATTGTTGAGCCGTTTTAGATTAATTATTATTAATAATTGAAATATTATGGTATTCTGTTGGATTCTGTGATGTTTGTGTTATTTGTCAAATATATATAAATAAATATAAATACACACACACATACATATATTGATGGCCACACTTGCAGCATATGGGAGTTCCCAGGCCAGGAATTAAATATGAGGGGCAGCTGTGACCTATGCTGCAGCTACAAGAATGCTGGATCCTTCAATCCACTGCACCAGACCGGGGATCAAACCCAAGCCTCTGCTTTCTTGCTTCCTTCCTTCCTTCCTACCATGGCTGCTCTTGCAGCATATGGAAGTTCCCAGACTAGGGGTCGAATTGGAGCTGCAACTGCTGCCCTATGCCACAGTCACAGTAACACTGGATCTGAACTGCATCTGCAAACTTTGGTGCAGCTTGCAGCAACACTGGATCCTTAACTCACTGAGCAAGGCCAAGTGTTAAACCTGCATCCTCATGGAGACCACGTTGGGTTCTTAACCTGTTGCACCACAACAGGAATTTCTGCAGTCAGATTCTTAACTTACTATGCTACAGTGGGAACTCCTGTCATATTTTTTAAAGTTACAATTTGTGATTTCTAATTCTAAATCAATATTTTTATACCTGATTATATATTTTGTATATTTTTTTCCTTCAGTGTCTCTCCTCTCCCAAATTGTATAAGCTTCAGGATCTGTACAACATGGATATGTCTGTATGGTTCATGATATATGTTCATCATTGCAGTAGTCATTGCTAATTTTTTCAATGTAAGTATTTAACAAACATCTTTGAACCCACCATCCAATACCAAGAGATAAAACACTGGATACATATGTACTTCTCCCATCCCATCTTCCTGCCTCCCCCTGCTAAGACAACTTGCTGTCCTGAATCTTGTATTCATCATCCCTACCTATACTTTAAAAATGTGTTTACCAAATACGTGTGTTCAGTTTTAGTGTGTGGGTTTGTTTTTTTTTTTTAATCTTTATAAAACTGGTATTGTGCTGTTTGAGTTCATGGATTGAAGACTCAAAATGGCAAAAATGGCAAATTCTCCACAACTTGGTATATAGATTTAACTCAGTTGCTATCAAAACCCCAGTAAGATACCTTATAGATATAGACAAGCTTATTCTAAAACTTATATAGAGAGACAAAAGAACTAGAATAGCTAAAATAATTTTGAGAAAGAAAAATGAATTGGGAGAAATCAGTCTACCCAATTTTGAGACTTACTGAATAGCTACAGCCATCGACTATGTGATACTTGTGACAGGACAGACATACACATCAACAGGACAGAAGAGAGAGCTTCAGAATAGATCCACACAAATACACCCAACTGATTTTTGACAAAGCTGCAAAGTCAGCTTGATGGAGAAAGGGTAGCCTTTTCCACAGGTGGTGCTGGGATAATTGAACATCCATAGGCAGAAAAGTGAACCTTGAGCCGAACCTCACACTTTGCACAAAAACTAATTCAAAATAAATTACAGACTTTAATACAAAGCACAAAACTATAAAACTTTTAGAAAAAAAATAGGGGAAAAATCATTGTGATCTATGGCTAGACAAAGAAAGAGTTCTTAGACTTGACACCAAAATTATGACCCATAAAAGGAAAAAAAATTATAAGTTGGACCGCATCAAAATTAAAAACTTTTACTCTAAAAAATATTTGGTTTCACTCCGTGGCTGAAAACCAAGCTACAGACCAAGGAAAAAATATTTTTGAACCACGTAACTGACAAAGATTAGTATTTAGAATAGCTAAAGTGTTCTCAAAACTCAACAGCAAAAAAATCCAAATAATCCAGTTAGGAAAAGGGCAAAAGATGAGTACAGACGTTTCACCAAGGAGGATGTTCGGATGGTAAATACACACACAAACAGATGCTCATCATCATTAGCCACTAAGGTCACGCAAGCAAATTAGAACTACGGTGAGACAGCACTACTCTCAGAATGGTTGCAAAAAAACAACCAGTGACAGTGTGGAGAGACTGGGTTGCCCACACACTGCTGGTGAGAATGTAAAATGGTACAGCTACTCTCAAAAAAGGTTTGGCAGTTTCTTTTTTTTTTTTTTTTTGCCTTTTTAGGGCCACACCCTCAGCATATGGAAGTTTGAAGGCTAGGGGTCGAATTGGCGCTACTGCTGCTAGTCAATACCACAGCCACAGCAACTGGCATCTATAACCTACACCATAGTTCAAGGCAACAACAGATCCTTAACCCACTGAGCAAGGCCAGGGATTGAATCCGCATCCTCATGGATACTAGTCAGATTCATTTCCGTTGCACCACAACAGGAACTCTGGTTTGGCAGTTTCTTTTAAAACTAATATGTAACTACTATATGACCCAGCAATTGCACCCCTGGGCACTTATTCCTAAGAAGTGAAGGTTTATGTCCACATAAAAACATTTTACAAAAATAATAAGAATGGTATTATTCATAACAAGCCCAAACTAGAACCAACTCAGATGTCCTCCAACAGGTGAACAGTTAAACACATTGGTGGCATGTCCACACCATAGAATGCTTTTCAGCGATCAAAAAAGATAAGCCATAGATACATGCAACAACTGTGCCAAATCTCTAGAAAATTATGGTCTGCTAAATAAAGCCAGTCCTAAAAGGTTACATACACACTATGTGATTCCATTTATACAACGTTCTTTAAATGACTAAATCATAGAAATAAGAGACCATGTGGCTCTCCAGAGGTTGCCAGGAGTTAAGGAGAGATGGGGACAGGAAAAAGGTGTATGAGGCTATAAAAGGGCATCATGTGGGATCCCGTGGTTGGGAATGGTCTGTGTCTTCCCCACTCTATCAATGTCAACCTCTCACGCTGATACTGCACTTAGTTTCACAAGATGTTACCATTGGGGAAACTGGGTGAAAGCCATGTGGCATCTCTCTATATTGCTACCCACAACTGCATGCAAATTTACAATTCATCGACATGTCTCAGTTTTCTGGGGATGAGGAAAGAGAGTGTTGGTCAAAGTAATTTGAAAAGTTAAAAGTGGACTTTATGTTAAATTTAAAAACTTAACAGCTGCCATGGGCTGATAATGTTGACCCTGGTGGTGCCTCTGGTACGGGTGAGGTGCTGTGGATCACGGCTGTGGAATAAGGAACCAACTCTCCATAGCAAGACAAAAGACCTGGGTTCAAATCTCAACTTTACCATTTACTAAGCCCTTAACCTTTGGCAAGTCATTTGTGGCTCAGTTCCCTGGTCTGCCCTGATCCTCTCCTCTATTCCTTGTGGTTCACACAGGGCTAACCTGTCCTTCCTGGCCAGGTATGGGCACAGGGCCAAGGTCTGTCATTCAAAGACTCATCAACCAAGTCAAAATTATTTGTTCCGGTATCAGGCTGTGATCAGGCAAGGCCAATGAGTCTTCCTTAAGCCTTCTTCTTTTTCCCCAAGAGCTATCAGAAAGGGTACTCTGTTTTTCTCTGGGGCTGTGACTCTGAGAAAGACATGGGAACTGCTTGGGATCTTCTTTCCCAGCCACATGGAAGAAGCAGTGACTTGATATTGTTAGAGTTCCTAGATCCAGCCAGGCCTGAAGCCACTACTGCAATATTCTATGCTAATTTGACTGAGATTTCTGTCACTGGCCCTTCAGAAAGTGCCATGATTATTATTTCATTTAACTACTTTGAGCCTGCTTCATTATCTATTTATATATTTTTATCTATTATACAAATAGATGCAATAATAATAACAATCTCACTGGATTGTCATACTTAAATAGATCATGTAAACACATCTTTGTTCCTTTCCTCTACTCCTAACTAGTTGATTAACTTGGGTGGAGTCACAGTCAAATTCAAAAGAGAATAGACGACAAGATCATAGCTGGAGGGGCCTTAAAGGTCATCTGGACCACTCATCCCACATTTGAATCTTCTTTGACCCTCCCACTTAATATTCTTGAATCTTGCTTTTTTATGAGGATAACAACCACTTCTTTTTAAAGCACATTAGGTATGATGGGGAGGATCAAATGGCTTAATGCATGTCAAAGCATTTTGAACAAAATATAAGAAACATAGTTATTATCTTACAAGGAGCTTGCAGCAGAGATAAGAAACTCCAAGGATCCTCCAGGCAGAGCTTCTTAAAACATAGCATGCATAAGAATATTGCGAGGAGTAGGGCAGCCTGATCAAAATGCTTCTCCTGCTTACAAACACCCAGGCCATCCTGGAGTCACACTCTGAGAATCGCTGTACTAGTGGCTAGAGAAAAGGGCCAGAGCACGTGGAAAGGTACAGCACTTAAATGCTTGCTGCTGACAAGCAGAGAAGGGTTCATTAGGAAGGTGCAGAAAAGGCAGCTAGCTGGTCTGGAGTCAGGCTGGGCTCCCAGAGGAAGGCCTCACAAGTGGTCTTGTCTCAGAAGCAGACTCAGAGGCAGGGGAGTCAGGAGCATGATTTGCTTAAAGGTAAACTCCCCTGGAAAACTGGTAAGGGGCTGGGCTGGGGGAGAGGGGTGGGGTGAGGTGAAACAGGATGTGCCAGGGGAAGGAGCCAGGCAGGGTGGAGTTGCAGGTGAAGTTCCATACTCAGCCTGATCCCAGGGGAGCTCTGAAGTGTGAATGACACCTCAGTTCTCCCCCTCCAGTCCGTCATTGGCTGTGGTGTGGGTAGAAATGGATCCGTTCCTACCATGTCCAGCTGTCTCTGGACACTTGTGTTCCAGTGTCCAAGAGCAATGTGCTGAAGGTCATGGGCACTAGCCCTTAGCACTGAAGCTGGAGGATGGGAGCTTTGAGGATCTGGTCAGGGTGCTGATGATGTCCACGACTGAGGCCTGGGGGAGCACCTGGAGGTTGGATGCATAATCTAGGAAGGAGGAGGAAGAATCAAAATCCTGGATGGAAAGCACCAAGGGATGGATTCCATGTGGCCAGAGCTGCCACTCTCCTGTTATTTCTTGTATTCCCAGCAGAGCACAGATAAAAATCCAGAGCATTTGGGAATGTGACCCACCTTCCCACAGCCCTTCCTTCTCTGCCACCCCCCCACCACAGACACGAAAATGAAGTATTTTTAGCCGTGCTCATTTGCTATCTGTCTCTCCAGACAGAGTTGCATAAGAAGGGCTGTTTTCCTCCCCGTGGGATTCCAGGGGGATGGTTAAGCTGCACACGGATGGTAAAGCCATTACACGTGGAGAAGCAGCCAGTGTGGCTTAAGGGGAATTGGCAGGTCCTGACACTCTCAGCACATAAAGGGAAAGCTTGAATGCCAGGGAGGCGAGGTGACTTCATACAGGGGCTGATTTACTGCAAGGAATAATACACAAGCCCTCCCCCCTGCCCCTATCTTTTTGGATTTTTCAAAATTAAAAACTGTTACAACTGTGAGGACTTTTGCAAGCAGATCATCTGGCCTGAACTGGCCATTGTAAAGAGGAGAAAACTGAGACCTCAAAGTGGAGAAGGGGAAGGAACTATCACTTGCAAAACAGCTACTACCAGGCCTAGGCACTTCGTGGGACACTTTTCCAGATGGTGTCATTTTAGCCTCACAATGGCACCGCGGGGTAGGAGTATGCATGCCATTTTTAGAAACTCAGATACGAGCTCAGAGAGGTGAACAGCTTTCCCTAGGTCTCACAGCTAAGCAGGGAGCTGAGATCGAAGTCTAGCCCTTGTTTGTTTGTCCCCAAGTTTCAGGCTAAGTAGGGGAAGGACTTTCTAGTCAGCCTTTCGGGAGCCTGTGTCTGCTGCTTTTCCCACAAGTGTCAGCACCACGAGGGCAGGACACCATCTCTGTTTGTATCTGTATCGTAGCACTGGGAACAGGGCCCAGAGGCACTCAGTAAGCTTCCACCGAATGAATTACTTGAAGCAAGTAAGCGTTTATTGCACACCTGCTTCATATAGCTATCTGTCTCATGAAAGAAGAGATAGCGCTGTCCCTCGGGAAGCTCATGCTGGAGTTGACAGGACAAAATGTTCACCCAGAACATGCTGGAAAAGGGTCCTTTCTTGGTGATACAGATGAGCTGGTGTTGTTCAGATGGGTCTGCGTCCAGGGCAGCTTTGGGTGTGTGTGTATATTTCACCACAACTCTACCCACTTCCACCCTGCCATGGTCTGGCCCACAGGAACTACTCCTCAGGCCTTCCCAACTATAGCCTTGGCCCCAAGTGGGCTCCTACTGACCCCCCAGGTCCATCAGCCTTCAGTGATTAGCTTCAGGGCCATCTCCTATAGGGAGCCTTTTCTACACCTTTGCGAACCTGTAACACTGGACCAGCACCTCTCCTGTGGCATGTGCCTTGTACCCCTTTCTGACTCCCAAGATGGGTGTTAGGTTCACCACCACAGCTCCAAACACCTGACAGAGAACCTGCACACTCTGGGGTTCCCCATGTGTGGGATGAGTGAGCAAATGGAGGAATGGATGGAGAGATAGGTGCCTGCCACGCAGGGGTGCCTGATGCTTTTTGGAGTGTGTGGTTGTCTCCAGGACAGGATTCGAGGCGCACAGGATCCACCCTCCCTGAATCAACCACCCCCCAGCGTGGTGCCACCCCTCACATCGACTGTTAGCCACTTTCTGCTTTGAATTTAAGAGGGAGGTAAGAAGCTTGTCTCTCTGGCTAAAGGAAGCCTTTGGCTTAATTTCAGCTCATTTATGGAGCAAGTAGCAACAAGTGATGTCCCTATTTGGCACTTATAGTTGCAAACAGGCAACATGGCTATAAACACCTTTGGGATAATATCTTGGGCAAGTGGTTTTCAAACTGTGCTCTGAGCCACCACCCCCAGGGTGCCTTGAACCACTTGCTTCTATTTCTCTTGTTGGTTATATATTTCTCCTATTCAATTTGTTTGAATTTCACACTAAGAAGTTTATGGATCCATAAGACAGAAACATCACACCCTGCGTCCCATCTGCCTGGCTTTCTCTGTGTGTCTGAGTCCCCCCCACCCCCAGTCATCATGGGTACCTGGATCCACTTAGAGTTCAGAAAGCTGCCTCAAAGGCAGTTCCTTCTCACCAGATTGCAAACCCCAGAGGACAGGAACTGTGCCTTGCTCACTGCATGGTCCCCCAGCACCTACACTGCCTTGCACTCAGTGGGCGTTGAGTGTTTCTTCTTTAGCTTCTTCACATAGGAAGGGGGATAACAGAATAGACGGATTAGGTGCTTTGAGCAACTGGAGTATTTGGAAAAATTACTGATGAACATTTGACAGATATTTTTGGAACACTGAGGGGAATAATGAGAATATAGAAAACCAAGGAAATGGAGGCAGGTGGAGGGACAGGAAGAAAGTCATTACTAAGTCTAATCCCGCCCCTGGCAAGGACAAGGGCAGATCCCTGGCTGAGGCTGTCCCCACAGCCTGCCACACGGGGGGCCCTGGGCACATGTGTGTGGACACACCAGCCTTCAGGAGTTCCTTTCACATCCCTCCAGAAAACATCCACCCTTGGCCACCCCCAGGGGCAAGGGATGTACACCCCCCCCCCCCCAGTGTGAACCCTTCTTGGGAGAGATGGTTCTGGGGAAGATTTCCTAGAAGCGGGCTTGGGGCCATTTAACCAGGAAATCTGGGGTCCCAGGAACCCAAAGCATGGTCTAGAGAGGAGAAGCATGGGTCCCAGGAAGGGACCTCCCTCAGCCCTGTGAATGCCTCAATCCTCCTAGAGAGACAGACTCAGAGGGGGGCCAGCATGGGGCCCAGGACAAGAATCCCAGTGACCCAGGTCTGAGGGATGAACTCCAGAGGAAGACAGAGTGATATGCCAAAGGCAGTAAACACAGTCATTGCTTGACCTTCGGGAACAATGTCTACAAAGGTCCAACAATGTGAACACTGCTCACTGCTTCCACTGGAATTTGTGCTTTTGAAGACATGGAAGTAAAGGAAGTGAGAAAGTCATGGGTAAATGTGTTAAATCCCAACCTACCGATGACAGGACGCCAGGAGGTTTTGCTAAAAACAAACAATTCAGGAAAGAGCAGTATAAATATATACATATTTCTTTTTAAAAATCTAAAGGCAAAGCCAGAAGAAAGAGCTAAAAGAGTTGAAAGCTGATGCCACTAGGGAGAGGAAATTAGGGTAGGGGCAGAGGACCACAGTTTTTCATTGATTTTTAGAACAATTAAAAAAAATAATGTGTATGTAGTACTTTGAATAAAAATTCAAACAGAAAAGATGACCCTGGTAGCCTTGTGGAGGATGGTTGCAGGTGATAAGACTAGAGGCGGCGGTGTGTGTGTGGGGGTGGGGGGTGTGTGCAGGAACATACAGGACAGGGCCTGCGGAGGAAGATTTCTAGAGGCTGGGTGCCAAGGCAGGGCCTGAGTGATACAACTGGAAGACTCAAGTGTTGGGGGACTGAGGGGTCAGCTGAGGACAGGAACGGCACAGGGCAGGGGAGGCAGGCGTCCTGGGCTGGCCTCGGAGTGGGGCTAGGGTGTGGAAGCTCAGTCCTGCCCTGGCTGCAGCTGCTGTCATGGTCCCTGAGCCCCTCCATCAGCTCCCTGACCAACACACAGGCACCTTCATGACAGCCTGAGAGGGGGGCCTGGTGTTCCCAAGGCAACAGGACAAAGAAGCCCAGGGAGGGAGAAAGAAGATGATGAAATTGAATCTGGCCCTGACATAGAAATAGCCATCAGTGGCGATTTTTAAGAGTGAGGAAAAACAAAAACAGTGTTTGGTACATGAGTCACACTAACTTCTCCCAATTACTAGCTTTTAGGCTCCAAAGAAAGCATCCGCTGGAGGAGCCTTGGAATGTCATGGTGGTGAGGTCTTGGGGCTCTGGCCCCTCCCACCAACCGCACGTTTGGCTCTTTCCAGTGGAAGCCATCACCCTCCCTGCCTAGAGCCAATGCCCCCTCTGGCAGCTGGGTGCCAGGGGAAGACCAGGGCACTAGGAGCCAGAGAACTGGGTCACGTCCCTCTCCTGACCCCAGTTTCTCCCTCCATAAAGTAAGGAGCTGGGCTGAATGACTTCAAGGCCCTGCTGGCTGGTTTTTGCATGGTCTGCTGTGCTTTGGTGCAGGAGGAGCAGCAGAGGTATTTATGGCCATGACCCTGGTGCTTAGACCATTTAGTTATGTTTTAGGGGTGTATTCTTTTGTCAGCAGACTATAGAGAGAATGCTGAACCCTGGCAGGGGCTCCTGTTCAGAGACTTCGTCGAACTTTGGGGAAAAAAAATCTATCCATCCTATGAGTTTGAGGAGGGAGAAAAATGCTGTCTAGGGGCTTGGCCGGGCAGACAAGGGGGACTTCTTGAGGTGATTTCAAGCTTGGAGGATCGGATGGATGCTCAGTCTGTTTTAGGAAAGGGCACCCAGATGGAGGGGAATGGACCAGATTGGATGGAATTCTATATTACTGATCTATCAGTGACGTCAAGGCAAGTTTAGGAATAACTTTCCCTTGCATCTTGGCCTGCACAACTTGCTATATCTGCACACTCCCTTTCTCTATAAAGCACGGGCTTCATAACTTCCAAGAACAGAGTTTGCAAGCTTGGACGACTGGCTGTGGGAGAGAATTTAAGCAGTGCAGGGAGATCGTGTCTGTCATTTCACTCAAAGAGCACTCAGTCAGGACTGAGCGCAAGATGAGCAGCAAGAATGCTCTGGACCCTCAGTCAGTCTTATGGCTGCAAATTGCACCTGGTGAGACACTAACCTCAGAGCTAAGCCTGGGAGATTCCATTCGACAGACCCTGGTGTGCAGCAGGGCCATGGGTCACCAGCATTTATTAATGAGAGGCTCCTGGCAGCCTGCAGCTGGACAGCCAGAGTTTGAACCTGGCTCTGCCTCTTACTAGATGAGGAAACAGATGGCTCCTCACAGAGTCTGCAAAGGGGGCTATTTACAGAGGTGTGCACAGGGGAAAGGGGACCCACAAAGGATGGGACAACCCCAGGAACTTCTACAGAGGGGGCTGTTTCACATCTGGGACTGAATGGGCAGGCCAGGGGAGAGAGAGCGTGTGATAATGGGAACTATGCACAGAAGAGAAAGCCAAGGAAACCATGGCTGGTAGGGCAGGAAATGGAGAAATACTCTGACTTCCCTGTCCTCCTGAGGGGACAAGGGACCAGGTGAAGCTGAATGTAGATCCGCCCCCTCAGCGCACAGAGCAGCAAGGAGAAATGTGAGGGTGGATCTAGAGGGACACAGGCCAGAACACATGACCTTTCTGTGCCTCAGTTCCCTCGTTTATAAAGTTGTAATGATAATGACACCTATACCATAGGGCTGTTGTCACAGCTAAATAAGTAAATCTACATCCATATCTATATCTACTGCTTAAAATAATCTTTGGCACCTAATGCGTGCTAGCTATATCTAAGTGTTTGCTATTATCACATTATTAACATGCTCCCACACAAATTTGTTCCCATCCTCTAGGTACTCAAGTTTCCTTCCTCCCTTTTATCTAAATCTATTCCCTGCCAGCTGGCTCCTGGGGGCATTTGCATTTTAATAAGAAACTTTGCTTCATCCAAGGGTGTGAAGCTCTAAGGGTGGAACCTCAGGTCTTTTGTTGCTGTTGTGATGGCCGGTGAAGGGTCTTCTCTTTTGACATTGAAGACTAATGACCAGTGGAAGGAGGCTTCCTGTGGCCCCTGCCCCAGAACTGAGCTGTGAACATCTGAAAGGAGGAGGTGGTTAAGCTCCACTTGCCAATGCCTGAGAAGCCGGCCCTGACCCTGAGCTGGCGAATCTGTGCAAGGCCCTTCAAAGCTGGGAGAGCACCTTCAGTGCCCAGAAAACAAGGTACCCAGAGAGAGGTGACCTAGCCCTGGGTCACCCAGGTGGCTGATGGAGAGGCCAGGGTTTGAACCAAAAGTCCTGACTGCAGGCTGAGGTCTTTCCTTCACCCCTGACTGTCCACTTCCAAGTGCACACCCTTGAGTAGCCTTGAGACAACCCTGGGCAGTTGTCTAAACTCACCAGTTGGCCTTGGAGCGACTTGGCCTTTCAGCTACAGGGGAATATATGACCCAGGAGAGGCTCCAAGTGTGACTCAAGCTGAGAGGTGGACTCTTTGGGGTGTGAGGCCCCTCCTGTTCTCAGCTCCATCCAGTGCTTGTGACCCTTGATCCCTGGGCATGTGGCCTTGGCAATGATTCTCCCCTGATCCCACCTATGGAGATGCCCCTCAAGTAAGGTTTCCACTGACCTCAAAATGCCCCTCCCTCCACCTCATAACCTGAGCCCCTTCCAGGATATTGGTCACATGCTCTGGAACACATATCTGAGCTGATGGTTTATGCAATGTTTGTTCACAATAGCAACAAGCACCTCTTCTTCTGTAGCCCTTTGATAGCAACATGTCATCACACTAGGAGGGGCTATAATGTAGCTGGCAGCAGAAAGCATTCAAAAAACAAGCTTAGGCTCATGAGAGCATCTAAAAAACAAGCTCAGACTCAAGAAAGCATCCAAAAAGACCAAGTTTGGACTCAATCTCTCTTCCCAGCTCCTAACTCACACAACCCAAGCCTTGCTCCATGGTGACAGGGTCGGTCTCCTTCTGTTGTATCTAAACCTCTTTAACCTTCATGACCCTTGACCCAGCATCATTCACGTCTAGGTGCCCCTGGTTCCAAGGCTAGGGGAATAAGTTGTATGGCATCAGCTTTCCTAGGAACACAAAATCTTATGATATTGAAGTTGAAAGATTCTAAATTTTGCATGAATATGCAGTTTTTCTTGTGGTCCAAGCCTTCATCAGATTGCCAAGGGGCTTTGTATTAGTCAGGATATACTAGGTAATGCTGTAGTAACAAACAATCCCCAGACTCTCATTGGAGTCTATGCCCTGTTGCTTTTCTCCTTCCCTAATATTCAGCTGCCCATCTTTGCAGGACCAAAGTAATCAATAAAAGACAAACATAACTAAGTTGTTTCACTAGAGGGCCCTTTGTATGGCAGGCACACACAAAAAAACAGGTGTTTTATGAAGCACAGTCTTACTGGATCTTATGAGGCAGAGGAGGAAACTGAGGCTCACAGTGGGGAAGGGACTTGTTCTAAGCCACCCAGCTAGTTGTCTAGCCAGAAACTGGGCTGAGGTTTGAACTCAAGCCCATCTCAGTAGTTTCAGTGACGGAACCCTACCACTTGCAACTCTCCTAACCACAATGCTGCTAGTCCCGGTATCTTTATTATGCCTTCACATTTCTGTAGCATTTCCATTTACTGAAAATTTATTAAGCCCCTCCCATTTTGCTGGGCACTATTCTAGGTGCCAGGGTTCCAATGATGAATAAAGTCGACAGAGTCAAGGGGAGAGAATAGCAAAAGGATAAGCACTAAACCAGGGACTCATGTGGAGACAAAGCTTTAATAAATGGAAGGAATGGCACCCGTGGGGATTCGGTCTCCATACAGACTGGCCAGAACTACTCATGAGCCCTCCACAGTCACTCTGTCTCCAGCATGGGTGGTGCAGCTGCCTAGAAGGAAATCTGGGGATGTCCCTACACCACTGAGCCTGGGCTGCTTTTTTTTAACTGTGGAATCACACTCATCATTTCTCTTCAACAGCGTGGGGTCTGGTCTGTAGATGTTCCCCAAAAGTTTACTGAGTGATTTAACAAGTGAACAAAAGAATGATGACTGACAGTGGGTAAGCCCCTTCCACTCTCTGGGCCTCAGTTTCCCCCTCTGTCCACTGAGAAATCACCTAAGGGCCCCTTCACTGCCAATTCTGATGACTAATGTGACAGCAGCGAGGCTGTGCAGCTGGAAACCCTGCTTGCTGTAACTGCCCAAATGGGGCCTGTACGTCAGTCCCCAAAGCTGACTTCTGGATTGGCTGGGTGATTCTGCCCCAGAGACAATGTTAGCACGCAAATCAAATCCAGCAGCACGGTGTAGAGTGGGTGAAGGCCAGGGGAGCTGGACTCAAAGTTAGATGGGTGTGGTCCTAGAAGCACAGCCAGGAAAAGTCTTTTCCCAAATACCTCTTCTGCTGGTGCCTGAAATTCCCCCATTTGTGATTTATTCCATTGAGTTCAGCATTGTTTGTGTGTGGGTGGGGGTTGGGGTTGGGGTTCTCTTTATAAATACTAAAACCTTGGCAGGGTGATGAAGCTTTTAAATAAAATTAAATTCTTCTTTGCCTTTATGTGCCAGCCTCTGTGTGGTGGTAAAAAGTATAGGAACTCTTTCTACCACCTTTGCAACCTTCCTATAAATCTAAAACTACTCTCAAATCTAAAAAATGTATTTAAATAAATTAAAAACTTGGAGTTCCCATTGTGGCACAGCAAAAATGAATCTGACTAGCATCCATGAGGTTGCGGGTTTGATCCCTGGCCTCACTCAGTGGGTTAAGGATCCAGCGTTGCCGTGAGCTGTGGTGTAGGTTGCAGACACAGCTCGGATCCTGCATTGCTGTGGCTGTCGGGTAGGCTGGCAGCTACAGCTCCGATTAGACTCCTAGCCCGGGAGTCTCCATATGTTGCAGGTGAAGCCCTAAAAAAGATAAGACAAAAAAAACCAACCAACCAAACAAAAAAAAAACCCCAAAACCCAAACCCCCCCCCCCAAAAAAAAAAAACCAATTCCCTTTGCAGGTAGCATGAAGGATGGAGTTGAGTGGGGAGGACCATAGCATCCTTGTGGTGATGAAGACATGTGCTCTGCCAGGGGGAGAGGGGTCAAAGGGAAGAAGACAGAAACAGGAGACACATAGGCAGTAGGTGAGCAGGACTGGACAACTGGTTGGATGTGAGGGCTGAGATGGAGACATAAGTCAAGGTGACAATACAGTCCTGAGCCTAGTGCCAGACACAGAGGATACCTCAGTAGAGGAAGGGCGAGGCTGCCATAGACCAGCCTGGACACCTGGGGCCAGGGGCAGTATATTACCAGCCCAGTGCCGCTGGAGCATTTCTCTATTCTTGCAGTGCTTCCCAGACTGTCCATGGTGGAGGACCAGGATTTGGGTTTTAATTTTTAAAATGTGGAGTTCCTGTCGTGGTGCAGTGGTTAACGAATCCGACTAGGAACCATGAGGTTATGGGTTCCATCCCTGCCCTTGCTCAGTGGGTTAAGGATCCCGTGTTGCCGTGAGCTGTGGTGTAGGTTGCAGACGCGGCTCAGATCCCGCATTGCTGTGGCTCTGGCGTAGGCCGGTGGCTACAGCTCCGATTGGACCCCTAGCCTGGGAACCTCCATATGCCACGGGAGCAGCCCAAGAAATGGCAAAGAGACAAAAAAAAAAAAAAAAAGTATTTCCATTCCAATGAAAGTCAATATTTTGGTCTACATTCTCTTCAGTAAGACAAGTCCACTGACCACATGCTTGGATATCAGGCAACTTCAAAGTATTATAAATGTTTCTGAATGCTTACCCCCCAATGCTGTTTGTTTGTTTGTGTTTTATGGCTACACCCATGGCACAGGGAAGTTCTTGGGCCAGGGATTGAGTCCGAGCTGCAGCTGCATCAATGCTGGATCCTTTAACCCACTATACTGGGCTGGGGATGGAACCTGTGCCTCTGCAGTCAGCTTCTTAACCCATTGCACCACAGCAGGAACTCCCCATTGCTGTTTTTATCTTGCTGCAGACCGGTAAAAACCAGTTGATGGACTGGCACTGTCCACTTTCAACCTCACAACTACCCAAGAGTTAAGGACTATGATTCTCAATGTACAGATGATGTAATTGAGACTCAAGAAAGTTTGTAACCTACCCAAGGTCATACAAAACTAGGAAGCTGCAGAGAACAGAGATTTAATCTGTCTCTAAAAGCAATAATGTCCCTGCTTCCATCATCATCCCCAGCAGTTACTCAGGCAAACCTCTTTTCCTCATGCCCTTCAGGTTGTTTTTAATGCTCCTTTTTACTCCTTTTCCCTGGAGTAAAATCATGGGTTGCTTTGACTCCAGAAAAAGAGGATGTGGAAGGGAACGGCATGGAAGGGAATGGCTTTGCCAGAGGTGACCTCACAGCCCGTCTCCCCAGGGCCTGGTAGGACTGCTGGAGCATGCAGAATGCTGAGCATGGAGACCTTGCCAATGTGGCTGAGAACACCGACCTTGACCCAGCATCATTCCCTGCTGCCCATGGGCTGGGAGGGGAGGGAGGGGCCAAGAGCATCCCGCCCAAGGACAGCCCCTTGGGTGACCCCAGGCAGCACTTAGTAGTGACCACTGATGCCATCAGAACGTCAGAGGGCCGTCACATGCCAGGCATAGGGCAAAGCACAGAGATACTCGTTTGTGGTTACTTTTGCTCTGTGGAGAATGCCATTTCCTTGGGTTTCTTTCTTTCACATGGAGTTCTTTCTCACTCTGAGACCCAAGCTGGGCTTTGGGATTCTCCTTCTTCAGAGATGTTTGCAGGGACAAGAGGAGGGGCTTTGAAACAATATCCTTCTCAGCATCTGAGAAGGTCTAAGCTTTCAGTGGAGATGGTGCCATAAAGGAAGACAAGCAGTCCCTGTGGGGCAGGCAAGGGGGTGACAGATGGTGGAGATACCCAGCCCTCTATAAAGGGGCTGGAAGTCGGGGTGGGTCTGTGGGTAGGAGGGACCTGAGGTCCACTCCCTGGAGCAATGGCTGAACAATGGGCCTGGGGAGATTCATACATTCATTCATCAAATATTCACCAACATCCACTGTTTGCATGCACTCATCTAGGTTCTGAGGATACAGTGGTAAATAACATGGCATTTCTTGCACACATCTCTCCTCCACCTCCTGGCTGTGATCATTTTCCTGCCTCTGAATTCTCCCCTCCAGCCTCTGCTTACTTGTCCTGTCCTATCGCAGAGGTACACTCTCTTATTCAAAACCTTGATGTGCAGTGGCTCCATTTCGGCAAAGGAGAGACTGCATGTTCCTGTCAGAGCTACAAGGCCAGTAGAATGGAACAAATTAGCTCACATGTGACTACCACTGGCACACTCTCCTTGGCACCCGTGTGTGCACAACTAGTCTCATCCTCTGCATCCAGGCCATCTCCCACCCCTCCTCATTCCCAGCACATCCTTTCACACGTTTTATGCTCTGGGAACACACAAGCCTTTTTCTTTTCTTTTCTTTTTCTTTTTTGTTTTCTATGGCTACACTAGTGGCATATGGAAGTTCCTGGGGTAGGGGTCAAATTGGAGCTGCAGCTGCCGGCCTACACCACAGCCACAGCAATGCCAAATCCGTCTGAGCTGTGTCTGTGACTTACACCACAGCCACAGCAACACCAGATCCTTAACCCACTGAGTGAGGCCAGCGATTGAACCTGCATCCTCATGGATGCTAGTCAGTTTCATTTCTGCTGAGCCACAGTGGGAACTGCCACACAACGCCTTCTTGCAGTTCATTTTCAGGTCTCTGCTCTCCTTTCCTTAAACTCTTTCCTCTGCCCCCAAAGATTTTGGCATTTCCCATTCCCCAGCATGCTGAAATCTTAATTGCCCAAGGCCCAGCTCACATGCCACCTCCACTGGGAAGCCTTCTTTGATTTTTACGGTCAGAAGGAATGCTTGCTACTCTGTTCCCCACAGCCTGACTTACACACACTCAATTATAAGCTCCCCACTTGCAGCCACCCCCTCCTGCTACTTCTGAGGAGCACACTGCTTGGGCTACTCTCTGCTTGGCAGTCATGTTCTGCTCCTGCCATGCAGCCTGCACTCCCCAGGGAGTTGTTCTCAAACCTGTTGACCTTGCTTGTTCTTGTTATTGCTCAGATGGCAGATCCACACAGGCTCAGCTATAACCGGATTGGAGCAGGAAGACAGGGGCCCCACCAGGGATGGCTCCAGGGAGAACTAAGCTTATAGGGTGTACTGAATGCAATGAAGAAATGTTTATAGTTCTGACCAGAGTTGGGGGCTGAATTAACCGCAGATTCATGGAAAGTAAACAATTGAAAAAGGAAAAGCAATTATTGATTTCTAAAAAACCCAAAAGCTGTTCAAAAGAAAGAAAAATGTAAACACAGTATATACTATGTGTGCTCTGTGTATTATTTGCACACTTATAATGATGTCAATACTGAATGGAGATTAAGTAAAAACTGTGATACAACTATATTGAAAGGATAGGAGTTTGGGAAGTATGTGTGTGTATGTGTGTGTGTGTGTGTGTGTGTATGTGTGTGTTGGGATTGAGACAGAGTGTAAGAGAGCTAAGCTGTCACATGACACTTAATGGCTAATGTCTAAAACTGAATTGAAAAAATAAAAAAATATTAAAAAAAAATAAAGGAGTTCCCATCGTGGCTCAGCAGAAATGAATCTGACTAGTATCCATGAGGATGCAGGTTAGATCCCTAGCCTTGTTTAGTGGGTGAAGGATCTAGCATTGCCATGAGCTGTGGTGTAGGTCACAGACACTGCTTGGATCTGGTGTCACTGTGGCTCTGGGGTGGGCCAGCAGCTACAGCTCCGATTAGACCCCTAGCCTGGGAACCTCCATATACCGTGAGTGCAGCCCTAAAAAGACAAAAATGAATTGGAATTACAAGACTATTATGTAGAAATATGCAGGTACATACCCTCCAAAAAGTGCTAGAAATGGTTGCCTTGTTTTCAAAATCAGGACACTGCTGTTTTCACTCTAAATTTTATGGTACTATTCGACTTTTTAAAACTAAGGATATATATAGCTTCAGTTGGAATTAAACAATGTTCCAGGTAGGTAAGAGACCAGCTGACTGCTATTACTCCTCCATAGCAGGCTCCTCCTGAGGAGGCAGTGGTGGAGAGGGGCTGGGGAGAGCAGCTCTCAGCCCTCTGGGGCCATTGGTTTCCTAGGGAAAGGTGTCAGGAGTCTGCTAGGATAGCTGCTGCATCTGGTCCTGTTTTATTTTCATGGCTCAGGAGCACAGGTGACAGCTCCTCATTAAATGGTGTGTCCTGTAAGGAGGGGACACGGTGGAAGGCGTTAGGTGGAAGGATGTTTGGGGAACGCCTGCAAGCCAGGATCAGGGTATGTTGTGTTTTTTCCTCTGAGACCCAGACACTTCTGGTAACCATTGTTCCCAAATGTGGTTTTGTGAAAACTGACTCTTTTCAAATTCCATTGGCAGCCCAGACTGATTCGTCCGTCTAGGAATTTGAGGGGCCAAGGGCAGAAATAACATTTTATAGGAGAAGGGGGATCAAAGCCAGCAGGCTCTTTGCAGAATCCACTCAGGTCTCACACTTTTGGGATCACACCTCATTAACGCCCCCGTCCCCCACCCCCACCCCGCCCCCGCCCCAGCCTCACCAGGTTGGTTTTTAATAAGCTGCCCTTTAGTGTGCTCTGGTTTTTTGTCAATATTTTCCAGCCAAACTGCTGTTTCTCTGGCTGTTGGCACTAGTCCCCAGTGACCCCACAGCAGCGCCCACTATACAAGGGGTCTTGTGCTCTGCCAACATAGAGTCGTCCCTCAGTATCTGTGGAGGATTAGTTCCAGGACCACATGGGCACAAAAATCTGTAGGTACTCAAGTCCCTTGTTTAAAACATTGCATTGGCTGATGGGGATATGGAGGACAGACTGTATCCCGGTCTTTCTCAATGTTCTTTTTCCCCTTACAGCCATTGTTTTGATTTCTCCAATGCTTTGCAGTTCATAAAGCACTTCAGTTGATGTATGCAATATCAGTGTGAATGGGCAAGGATTATTGCTTCCATTTTACAAGTGGGTTGAGGCTCAGAGAGGTTAAGGGAGTCACCCAGGATCACACAGCTAGAAAGAGCAGAGTTGGGAACTGAAGCTTGGTCTCCTGCAGGCCCAGTCATAACTCCACCTAACATGAGTCACCACAGAATTGTGCCAGCCCTCAGCCTCCATGCATTAGCCTGGGCACTCTCACCTGCCACAGTACCTGGGCTAGCTCACCTGCCTGCCCTCCTTACATGGAGCCATGTCTCCAGGCCTCTCAAGCTTCTGTCCCCTATCCCCAACCTTAGCCTCTTTCTCAGAGCCTAGGCTTCAACTCTGACCACCAGTTGGACAGTCTGAGGCCAACTCACTCGAAAGGGTAAATAAATGCCATTCAGCTGCTCCCAGGTGAGAGCAGACAGAGCCCAGGATTTGATATTAGGTACAAATCCCAGCTCTATAACTTGCTGGCTTTGGCCTTGGGCAAGCCCTGAGATACTCTGGGTCTTGGTATTTTCTTCTCTGAAATGAAGGCAGTCACTACTACTTCAATAGGGTTTTAGAGATCAGACAAGAAGAAGGATTTATCCCTGTACAAAGGAGAGGGACCATTAATATCAGCAATAATCACAACTGCCTGCATCCCCACACTTTTTGTATGAAAGGTGTTTCACTTTCCCCATTTTGCAGACGGGACTATTAACACTCAGAGATATATTTGACTGGTCCAAGGTCACATGGTGAGTTAGTTCAGGTCTAGATCTTAGTACTGCTTATCCCAAGTTCGATGTTCCTCCACTCACCAAAAGTCCAATATTTGCCTCCCCATGTAAATATCCATCTTGTGGCTGGGTCAGTCCACATCTCTCAGCTTTCAGAGAGTAGCTACTGAATTCTTTCATTAAAAAAACAGGAGTTCCCATCGTGGCTCAGCAGAAACTAATCTAACTAGCATCCATGAGGACGCAGGTTTGATCCCTGGCCTCACTCAGTGGGTTAAGGATCCAGCGTTGATGTGAGCTGTGGTGTAGTTTGCAGAGGCGGCTCGGATCTGGCGTTGCTGTGGCTGTGGTATGTGCCAGTAGCTGTAGTTCCGATTAAACCCCTAGCCTGGGAACCTCCATATACCGTGGGTGAGGTCCTAAGAAAGAAAAAAAAAAAAAACAACTTGAAAAACAAAAAGGCTTTTGTGTTTTAGGATGGTTTTGGCTGCAAGTAATAGTCCACAACTAAAACCTGAGGAAATGAGGAAAATATATGACATCACAGAACCAGCAGTCCAGTGACCCCAGGACTGGTGAATTCAGGACTCAATGTTACCACCAGTGAGAGAGGATGTGGCAGCTCCAGGGGATGCACGCAAACAGGATGGAGCTCAGGGAAGAAGGGGGCATCTCCTGTCGGTACCTCTGCTTACTAATGAGGAAGTCTTTCCAGAAGCTACCCCGTCTCCCCCAGCAGAATTCCCCTATGTCTCATTGGCCAGGGCTGCACCGCAGGCCTATTCTAAGTCCATCACTGGGCAGGGAATTACCAAGACTAATGAACACCCACCCTGGCTGGGCCTGGACCTCTGTGTTGTCTTCCAGAATACAGGGGAAGGTGAGCACCTAACCACAGTCAGGGCTCTGGCAAGAACCTAGAGCGGTGCTGTCCAGTAGAACTCTCCACAATGATGGAAGTACTCTGGATCTGTGCTGTGAAACATGGAGTAGCATGCCTTCCATTTTGGTCTTGGCAAGTTCAGAGGGCTATGTGTGTATGCATGCGGGTGTGTGTATACATGTCTGTCAATCCACTGGATAGGTAACCAACTTGCCCACAATTAATGAGCTGTACTTTCCTGGGAATATTTATATTTTCTTTCCCCCAAAATGGAAAGAAAGGCTTTGGGAGGTTGGAGATTCCTATACTGGTGGGTAGAGGAGGAGATAAAAAGTCCCCAGCCCCAAGCTTGGGAAGAGCAGCCCCCACTGAGAGGCACTGGCTGCCCCCAACCACAACACCTGGGATGGAGAGCAGGCCAGGCCCCGAAGGCCTGCCCTCTGTGAGCTCTGTCTGCCATCTCCCCACACCCCCTCCATTCTCCCCTCTAGAACCCCCACCCTTCTTCCCCTCCCCTCCCTCTCCCCTCTCTCTCCTTTCTCACCCAGTCTCCTTGTTCTGCCTTTTCTTTCCATTTCTTCCTCGATTCTCCTTGCTCCCTTTTTACTTCCACTCCTCTCTTCTCTACTTGTCATCCTGACAGATTTTAAATTTTGGTCAAAAAGTTTCTCCAAATTCCTTCTCTTTCCCGAGTTTGGCAAATCCTTCCAGGTCGTGTCTCCTTTGCCTCAGTCCCCGCCCCTAATTCATGCCTCCACTTCCTGGCATGTGATGCCTACTTGGAAGCAGAGCCTTCTGAAGACGGTCCCTGAACCCCAAGTGATGAATCTAACCATGGAAATGTGTGATGTTGAAGGGTCTGAAGGAACAATTTGGGAAAGGAAAGAGGTTTCCTAGAGCCCCTCAGTCACACAGCTTGCGGCATGCCCTAGTACAGACAGGGGTGCCAGAGGCACTCTCTACATGGCTTGGGATCCTTGGGCAGCCCATGGGATATGAGATGAGCTAAGGCCTTAAGTCTGGACCTCAGAGTCAAAGGGACGGCCATGGTTCTTAGTAAACAGGATGGCAGCAGCCTGAAACTCTTCCCTGTCTCCTAGTTTAACGGCCTACAGGGGCTTCAGAAGAGGGCAGGGAATCAACTCAAGGGGAGCCCGCTAGTCCATTGGCCCCATCGCCTTCCACAGCTGGAGCATCTGGAGAGGAGACAGGAGAGGGATGGGCCCCAGCACACATGGCAAGGATCTGGGGTCTTCTCTCTGCTTCCAGCGGGCTGGCCTGATACTGGGGTACCACAGGTCTCCCCTTTCCTGGAAGACAGCCATTCATATCCGAAACTACCATTTTCTGTGGGCTTCCCAAATTTCTGAGACCTGAGAGTCCCATCAGGGCCTAAGCAGCACTCTGGAAGGAGGAATGAATTCATCAGAATTCTTTCCAGTTTCTGATCTTCACTACATTTTTCAGGGCCCCACCCTTTTCCAAAAGCCCAAATGGCTTTCAAACGGGACAGAAAGGGGCTTCTGCTCTCCAGGAAAATCCTCTATCCCACGTCATAAACAACCCCGAGTAACCCTACCCTACAGTCCCCGAGCTATAAAGGCTGGCTTTGTTCAGGGAAGGGGCCTGGGAGAGGTATCAAGTCTGAGCAGAGTGATTGCTTTCCCTCCTGGGGTCTGTGTGGGCGGGGGATGCCAGTGATCCTGTGCCAAGCAGCACGGCCCACCCAGGTGGCCCTAGATGGGGCTGTGACCCCTCATGGGCCCTGAACACAGAGACGAGGTGTCAGGGAGTGTGGCCCAGGTTGCAGAGCTTTATCATAAACACCGCTGTTCTGCTACCAGGCAGACCACCTCTCCAAGCAAACACTTCCAAGTTCCCTGGGGACCCTGCTGAGCACTCCAGGTTCCTCCTCCACTTCTACCCCTCCCTCTCCTCCTCCTTCCCTCCTTTTCCTTCAGAACTGACCCTCTACTCACAGGCCAGGACTCCACGCTCTCCTTGCCTTTATTTTAAATGTCTCCGCCTGGTCTATCTACATGGTCCTGGGCTTCTATCGAGGTCCAAGTCAAAAACTGCCTCTTCCTGAAGTTTCCAGGTTTCCACCTAGAATTAAACAATGTCCCCTCTGTCTTTGAAAGGCATGTGAGAATGAATCACAGTCTGCTGTACTTCAGAGTTCACATCTGTTATTCCATCCATGTATCTTTGGGTCTATCCCACCTTCCCGCTTTTCTGCCCAGTGCCAAGCACCACGTCCCATGTGACCTGGTCCTTAGCCCCCTTGGTGGAAACTCTCTCCCTTTCAAGATTTTTCATCAGTATGATACTAACAGTTAGCATTTACTGAGCACTTACAGTGCGTCAGGCCAAAGTCGAAGTATTTTATGGGCATTAATGCATTTACCAACAACCCTATGAAGTAGGTATTAAAAGTCCCCCATTTTATAGGTAAGGAAGCTAAGGCACAGAGACACTGAGTCACTGCTCAGAGCCATACAGAGAGCAAGTGGCAAAGCCTGAATTTAACTCTAGACAATCTGGGTCCAGAACATGTGCCCTTTAACCCCCTGCTTCCCCTCTTGAAGTGGTTGTGAACATGGCATCTGACTGTGGGGTGTGAATCAGGGCTCCACCTTCCCCAGCTGTGTGATTTTAACAAGGTCACTTATGTAACCTCACATGTGAAATAGGGGTAACAACAGTTCCCTTATTGCAGTGCTGTTATGAGGGTTCAGTGAAAGAATGTGGTCAAAAAAGTGCCCTGTGCACTATTACTGCTGTGACCACTTGGCTCACAGAATGATCCTGGCCATCAGCTTGCAGGCCCAGTCCCAGGGAAGCGCCTGGAGAAAGACTACTGGGGATGAGCCCAAGTGTAAAGGCCACTCCTGCCCAGGTCTCTGGCAAGGCCTCTCTACGTGGCATGAGATGGGAGGAGGTCAGGGCCATCGCTGCCACCTGGCAGCTCCCAGGCTTACCTGTTCCTGCACCCCAGAAACAAGCCACCCTCAATCTCATGGAGCAACAAGAGCAAAATTCCAACATCAGAAAACACCCTGGAAACAACAGGCTTGGGGTCAGAGGCCCACAAAAGACAAGATTCCTTTATGTTGTGTACGAAAGGGCTTAGCCACAGCACGCCTAGGCTAACCATTTTCTCTCAAGGTCTTTCCCGCAAATTGGAGAATTGTACTGTGGGCTACAGGTGTCTCAAAAGATATACATGTGGGGACAAGGCCTGGAGGTAATAAGTAAGAGTAAAAAGAGTTGGCTTTGGTGTGGCATAGAGGTGTGTGTGTGTTTCCAGAATATTCTTTAATGGTGTCGTTATATTCCCCTCATTAAAAATACTGGAAGAAAATAATGTTGTTTCAGGCACACTTGATGTGTTTGCCTTTGCAGCATCTGTTCCCCTCTCTTTTGGGCAAAAAAGACCCCTCTCCTCACCCTTAGGCCGTGGGATTCTGGGGTCTGACTCCAGGCCTGGCTCCCAGTTTGGGCCTGTGACCTAACCCTGGCCTTTTAGAGCATCAGATGCCCTGGGCCACAGAGGGTGGCTCAGAGGTGAGCTTATGACCCCAGGGAGCCCATTGAGACTAATGATTGGGATTGTTGTTTAAACAGCTGGGGGTGGCATTAAGTCTTGGGCTGCTATTGGCCACATGGAGAAGATGGAGACTAAATCAACACCAAGAGCCAGCAGAGAGCTCTCAAGAAGAGCACAGTACTGGTGAATTCATTTGAACCTGTGGATGCACGCACACCTAAAAGAGATCTCTTCTGGCTGAGATGTCCCGCTCCCTGGCGTTAAGGACATGAGCTTTGGATCCAGCCTGCCTAGGCCAAACTTGGCTCTATCACTTTCCAGCAGCAGGACCTGGGTGAGTCTGCCTCACATTCCTCATCTGCGAAGGTTGTTGTGAGGATTCACTGAGTTAATATACGTAAAGCAAATGCAAGCACTAGGTATTGGTTATTATCAACACTGAGCTGAGTTTCTGCCACCAGCTCAAAGAGTGCTCATTGCTTCATGGAACCATGGTTAGGGATGTCTTGTGGCTGGCATAGAGGAAAGCTGACAAGTGGCCCTGCCATGACAGAGCTGTCCATGGGGCCAGATACTATGTATAAGTCCATGTCTGCTCAGGCACAACCTTTCAGCCTCTTTACCCACAATGTGAGCCATTTTGGACCAGACAGCATGACCTCTAGGACCCTCACCCCCACTGGGTGAGGACTGGCACTAGCTACCCTGGGTGTTCAGGGCCCAAATAAGCCTGGATGCAGATGTGTCTACTGGCCAGGTCACAACTTCTTCTTCTTTTTTTTTTTTTGTCTTTTTGCCTTTTCTAGGGCTGCTCCTGTGGCATATGGAGGTTCCCAGGCTAGGGGTCTAATTGGAGCTGTAGCCACTGGCCTATACCACAGCCACAGCAACGAAGGATCCAAGCCACATCTGCAACCTACACCACAGCTCACAGCAACTCCGGATCCTTAACCCACTGAGCAAGGCCAGGGATCGAACCTGCAACCTCATGGTTCCTAGTTGGATTCGTTAACCACTGCACCACAACAGGAACTCCCACAACTTCCTTCTTCGCTGACCCCTTGGTCTCGCTTGGAAGACAGGCCACTGACTCACTGTCCTGGCTGGCCTTACAATGCCCTGTGCAATCCACACCTGCCCTGCTCAGCTTGTGGCAGCCTCACCCTCAGCAATGGATTCCATGCCAGCAATGCACACTAGGCTTGGTCCAAACAGCTGGACCTTCCGGACCTTGCAAAAACTTGACCTCTTCTTACCAAAGAAATCCCCAGTAGGGTCCAAACCAAGAGCATGGCATAGTCAGAGCAACAGCCACTGTTTATTGAGCATGGAACAATGGTTTCTTGACCACAGAGAAGCCGTGTGAAGCTGTGCTCTGGTCAGGGACATGCCCCACCCACTCAGCCAGTACCCCCTCCCTTTGCAGAAGCTGCTGCCATTACACAGAAACAAGCCCAGACCAGTGGCTCTTTTCTCCTGGCTGTGCCTCCAGTCCTGTGAGTAATCTCCCCTCCCTGCTGCCTTGGCTGGCTGCTGGTAGAGGCTGAGCGGGAGCTCCCCCACCTACCCAAGAGCTCTGGTATTAGCTAGCTATTGCTGCATAACAAATTATCCTAAAGCTCAACAGCTTAAACAATAAACATTGATTGTCTTACAGTTTCTGAGGGGCAGAAATCTGGGAGCAGCTTAGCTGCATGGCTCTGCCCAGGGCCTCGAATAAGGTTGAAGTCAAGCTATCAGCCAGGGCTGCAGACCTCTGAGGGCTTGTCCAGGGCTGAAGGATCAGATTCTTATCTCACTCACATTGCTGTTGGCAGGAGGGAGGCCTCCGTTCTGCAGAGTTGCTCATGACATAGCAGCTGGCTCCTCCAAGGGTGAATGACAGAGAGACACCCCCAAAACAGAAGCTGCAGTGTCTTTACACCCACATCTTGTACGTTGCACACCTCACTTCTGCCCTATTCCTTTGTTCACACAGACCAACCCTGGTACCAAGTGAGAAGAGGCCACACAGAGTGTGAACTGCAGGAGATGGTACTCTCTGCTATCTTTTTTTTTTTTTTTTTGCTTTTTTAGGGCCACACCTGCAGCATATGGAAATTCCCAGGCTAGGAGTTGAATCAGGGTTGCAGCTGCAGGTGTACACCACAGCCACAGCAATGTGGGCTCCAAGCCGTGTCTGCGACCTACACCACAACTCCCAGCAACGGTGGATCCATAACCCACTACGCAAGGCGGGGATCGAACCTGTGTCCTCATGGATACTAATCAGGTTCTTAATCCACTGAGCCACAGCAGAAACTCCCCTTCTCCGCCATCTTGGAGGCAGGCCCCCACAGCCCCGCCCTGCCCGCTGCCAGGGGGCTTTGGAGTCAGAAAAGGGGGCGGGGGAGGAGTGCAATTCAGAGTTTAAGAGAAGTTAGAGCTGTGCACAGTGACCTCAATTACCTAGACAGCCACCGGAGAGACTTTGAAAAACCCCAATCGGATCACAGAGCCCCTTAAACTGGGCTAACATTTGGGCAGGAACAGGGTAAATGTGTGATTTTGTTTTGAGCCTATGGAAAGTGCGGGTGTTCCGGGACGCGCAGATTTGAGAAGTGAGTTTGTACCTGAGACGAGGTCCTCTGTGGGACCGGGCTGGCGGTCACTAGGCTGCAGACGACGCTGGTGGCTGTTTGCTCACATGGAGACCCACTCCGAGTGGCTCGAGGGAGGGTCTGAGGAAAAGAGAGGTCTCCTCACGGAGGCGAAGCTTTTGAGCACTGTCTTGAAGGAAGGGGAGGGTTTTTATCAGAGGCAGCGCGGGAGGCAGCGCGGGAGGCAGCGCGGGAGGCAGCGCGGGAGGCAGCGCGGGAGGCAGCGCGGGAGGCAGCGCGGGAGGCAGCGCGGGAGGCAGCGCGGGAGGCAGCGCGGGAGGCATGGTTTGGAAACAACCTGGGGGGCTTCCCGGAAGCCATCTGCCATCCTCGCTGCTTCACAGGCCCAATGAATGCCTTACTCCCTTCATGGGTCTTTCCTCCTCTTTTGGCCTCACCAAGTTTTAGGTTTCTGTGGATCAACAGCCGGGGCTTTTACTTCTCTTTCCCAGGTGGATGTTAAAGTCAGCTCCGAGCCCCTGGAGCGTGTCCAGAACTCAGCAGTTCTGCCCCAACCCCCATCAACCTCGCATTCCTTGAACCTCCTCCCAACCCCCACCTCACCACCCCGCTCCTGTTCATCTTCAGCTGACCCACATCTGGCCCGGTTCTGCTGCAAATTCCATCGCCAAGGAAGCAGGAACAGTGGGCTGATCCAAGCCAACCAGCAAATTCCTGAAGCTTTAACAGGTTGGTTTTCATCAACGACTTGAAAGTTCTGGACGGCTAGACATGTCTCCTCAATGTAATGATATTTGCAGGCCTGTCTCCCAGCCCTTGTGAACAGCAGATCTCTGCCTCCCGACAGCCATCACTTTGAGGTCCCAAAATCCCCAAGCCAGGCTCCATGAAGCCTTCTCTGTCCTCCCAGAAACCTCCAGGGCCTGGGGTCTTACTGGATGGGACAGACCAGTTATTATAACCAGTTATTATAAACCAGGCATCCTGCCAGCAGGTAACAGGGGGCCCCAGGCTCAGGTCTGAGTTCTGGCCTGGTCAGCATCCCCTTCTGCCCTCCACCCTTGGTGCTCCCTGAGTACAGTGCCTGCCCTCCCACCTCATAAGACTACCGAGCAAGTGAGTTTGTGAGATTATACACTGTAATGGTCAGACAATGCTGCCTGAACGGTTTTTAGTAGGAGTTTGTGCTTTGATTCCAGATTCCCCAAAATCTGGTTGTTTCCTCTGTACAGAATTCAGTTCAGGGCACCCCCTTAGGACCTCCGAACGAGTAATTCAAAAGAAGCATGCTTCTAGATCAAGAGGAATAATCAATTCCCATCTGGGGTTACTGTATTGACACTGTCAGTGCCCTGGAAATGCAGACCCTTGCAGCAAGTTCAAGTGGGGCCAGTTCCACTTCTTTGTTCCGATCACTCCTTTCAACTCCCACAAGTGACAGCAACAAGGGCAACTCAGGGCTTCTAAATGTCAGCAACGTCAAAGGAATTCACTTTTTACCACTTCTCCCATTCTCCTCCTCCCACCCACCCCACCTCAGATGCTGGTGAGAAAGTGCTCAGATAAGGAGTAGATGATTTCCAGGTGCTGGGGGTGCAACATTTTCCTTCCCCTCTGAATGCTAAGCCTGTGCAGCTGAGATAATTGGAACTGGGCCTGCAGTATTGGCTGCAGCCTCCAAGTGAGTTTGCAGGTGGGCTGATTTGTGTTAAGCATGCAGCACTCACTTTCACATCTTCTACTCCTGCATTGCTGCAGGGCAGAACTGGTGTGAAGTCACAGGAATGACTCTGTGACCACTGCTATTCATTCCTTTCAAATTAAGACTCCTCCATGGTACTAAATGGGAATAATTGACAAATACAATCACATCCAGGCAGGCTACTAAGGCAAGAGGGAGCGAGCAGGTATAGCAGGTACAGGGACCTACTTACTCGTTATATCAGCGTGCAGTCATTCAAAAAATATTTTGTGCACTCTGTGCCATGCCCTGGGGGTGAAGTGATGTGCTATGGTCTTGCTCTTGTGACACTTATAGTCTGGTAGGGGAGTAGGGAGGTGGACTAGCAATCGAAATACAGTGAATAAGCTCTGCTTGTGCTACTCAAGCCCATGATGGGGCACTGCTATGGGCTGAATTGTGCCCCACCCCCAAACATATGCTGAAGTCCTAACCCTCAGTACCTGTGAATGTAACCTTATTTGGAAATAGGGTCTTTGCAGATATAATCAAGTAAAGATGAGGTCATTAGAGGGGGCCTCATCTGTTATTACTGGTGTCCTTTTAAGAAGAGGAACTCTCCTGGGAGTTCCCATAATGGCTCAGTGGAAATGAATCTGACTAGTATCCATGAGGATGCAGGTTTGATGCCTGGCCTAGCTCAATGGGTGAAGGATCCGGTGTTGATGTGAGCTGTGGTGTAGGTCACAGATGCAGCTCAGATCTGGCATTGCTGTGCCTGTGGTGTAAGCCAGCAGCTACAGTTCAATTCGATCCCTAGCCTGGGAAACTCCATACGCCTCAGGTGTGACCCTAAAAAGAAAAAAAAGAAAAGAAGAGCTCCTGCTGTGGATCAGTGGCACAGAATTCTACTGCAGCGGCTTGGGTTGCTGTGGAGCCAAGGGTTCCATTCCCAGCCCAGTGTAGTGGATTAGAGGATCTGTGTTGCTCAGCTGTGGTGTAGGTTGCAGCTGTGGCTCAGCATCAATCCCTGGCCCAGGAACTTCCATATGCCATGGGTGCAGGCTTTAAAAAAAAAAGAGAGACAGACACACAGATACAGAGATACTCAAGAAGAAGACCATGTGATAAGGAGACAGAGGTTGGAATGATGCTTCCAAAAACCAAGAATTGACAACAACATCAGAAGCTAAGACAAAGACATGGAACACATTCTCCTCTAGAGCCTTCAGAGAGAGCATGGCCCCACTGGCATGCTGATCTTGAAGTTAAGCCTGCAGAGCTATGAGAGAATAAGTTTCTGTCTTTTAAAGTACCCTGTTTGCAGTACTTTGTTACAGCAGCCATAGGAAACAATATGGGCATCAAAACAAGTAATGCATCAGGGAAGGCTTCTTGGAGGAAGTGACATTTAAGCTGAGATCTGAACAAGGGTGTTATAATTGGAGCTGTTTTGTTTGTAGGAACAGAGTTCTTAAAAAGCAGAATTGGTGATGAGGGACGTGATTTAAGGATACAGGACATCACATGGACCTCAGTGTAGAAAGAGAAGCTGGATCTCATGGCATCTGAAGCCTGGAACTAGGAATTCTGAACCTAGGCTATGGTTTCCATTGATCAGGGACTCATGACCTCCCTCACATCTGCTTCTCCCTTTCTCTACCTCTATGTTTCTCTCTGTAATTGGCTCAATTTTTTGCTTGTTCCCAAATGGCTTCTTTTACTTACTTTTTAGGTCTCAGTGAGCAAGTGACCTCTTTGGAAGGCCTTCCACAGCCACGGTAGGTAAATGGCCCTTCCTTATTCCATTCTATCACCCTGTTGATCTTATTTATAACACGTATCACAAACCACAGTTATTGTGTCGACTTACTTGTCAATTTGGTCATCATCTGTCTTTCTCATAAAATCAGAATCGCACCCCACTAGGAATTCAGAGTTCATCCTAAGAATAAGGAGGAGTGATGTGATCTGAATTGTGTTTTCTAAAGTTCCTGGGCTGCAGGTGAAGACTGGATTGGGCAAGGGTAAGACCTAGCATGAGGCCTGGCACAGAATACCTGCTCACAGGTGGTAGCTATCACATGAAGGCAGGGAGACTGGTGGGGAGACCATTTCAATGGTCTGGTCAAGAGATGATGATAGCCCAGGCCGTGGCAACAGCAACGAAGATAGAGAAGAGCAGGTGATTCCCAAGACATTTAGGAAGAATGGAGGAGACTGAGTGCCTGATAATATGTGGGAAAGAGAGAAAGCCAAGAAGGTAGGAAGGACACCCAGGGTTTAGGATATGGCAGTGGGGTGTTTGAAGATGACTGCTTTCTTGGACATGGTGAGTTGGAGGTTCCTGAGGGGCATCAAAATGAGATGTTGGAGAACAGCTGTAACATCTGTGGTTATGGCCTGGAGTTCTGGAGGCCGCGATTGTCTAGAAATACTGATTTGGAAATCTTTCTCCTATAAAGAGTAATAGAGGCATAGAGATGGGTCCCACAGAGCATATGAATAGAGGAAAATTGGACAGAACCCTATGTAGCATAAAACTGTAAGGAATGATTAGAGGAAAGAAATGTACAGAGATGGGGAAGCAGTGGCTAGAGGGAGGAAGGAAACCCCAGGAGAGGTGTCACAGAAGTCACACAGAGAGCACTGGACAACTGGAGATGGCCAGTGGCATACTGTCTCAAAGTCAAGAAAGATGAGGAAAGAAATATATGCCACCAATTTATGGACAAGGAAGTCATCGGTAGTCTTGGGAAAAACTGCTGCATTGTGAGAGGTGAGGACAAAAGCCAGATATAGTGGGAAGTGAGGGGGTAAGCGCTGTGGGTAGATAACTCTTCCTAGAGGAACTGGGCTAGAGGTGAAAGAAGAGAGATATTCTGGGGGGGGGGGGACGGTGAAGAGTGAGGGATCAAGGATGGTTTGTTTGCTTGTTTGGGGTGGAATGGGAGTGATGTGAACATCTTGCACCCTGAACAGAAGGGGCACAGGACAGAGGGGCAAAGGAGAGAGCCCTGAGAAGGCAAGTAGGGCTGGCCCAGAACCTGCAGAGAAGGGAGCCTACCAAAGAAGTGGGCAGGAGAGGTGCATGGGATAGCTCTTCAGGTAAGGGACCACAGCCCAGCAGTTGTGGGACAGAGCACAGGGCCACGGGAGCACAGAGGTCTTGAAAGAGGCTCAATGCCAACAGCCCCCAGACCTTCCCCTTCCTCTCCCTCTTGGCCCTACTGAATATCTACACATTCTTCAAAGATCTGCACAAATGTCATATCCTCAGGGAAGCCAACCCAAGCCTTCCAATAGGGACATAGTGCTAACGACATATACTTTCCCAGCTCACCAAACTTCTTCAGAAAACTTTTCTATAAAACCTGAATTATAGAGAGTTGAGCAAATTATTCTTTCTGATTCATGGAATTCCAACATCATCTATCCATGCAAAGTCCCTGTGGTAGGCACAATGATGGCCCCTCAAAGATGCCTGCATGCTAGGAACCTTTGAGTATATTATCTTACATGGCAAAATAGATTTTTATAGGTGTGATAAAGAAAAGAATCTTGAGATGGAGAGACTCTCCTGAATTATCTGGGTGGACTCCATGTAATCACAAGTGTCCACAAAAAAGGGAGGCAGTAAGGTCAGGGTCAGAGAAAGTAATGGTGATGATGGAGGCAGAAAGAGTGAAAAAGAAGAAAAGATGCTACGCTGCTGGCTTCAAAGATAGAGGAAGGGGCTGTGAGCCAAGGAATGCAGGCACCCTCTAGAAGGAAAGGACATGGTTCCTGCCTGGAGCCTCCAGAAGGAACCAGCCCTGCTGACACCTTGACTTTAGCCTAGTGAGACCTCATTTGGGACTTCAGACCTCCAGCACTGTAAGATATTATAGTTGTGTTGTTATAAGCCACTAGGTTTGTAGAAATGTGTTACCGGCCATAGGAAGCTAATACAACCTCTGTCTTGTTTTGTTTACTTTTTGGTTTCATCCCCCAAACTAATCTAGTTCCCTCCCTCTCATTGGCTCCCTCTCCAGCATATGTAAGACACGTCTTTAGATGTATGTATATCTGGGGGAAATATGTTGTGCTTTTTATGTGTATATACTTTAATATGCATGAATATTACTGTGCTGTAGTTGCCACACTTCTTGCATTTTTTTCTGTCAATACTAGGTTTTTAAAGACCCACCCTTATTGCTATGTGTACATGCAGTGTGTTGCCCTGCCTGTGACACAGGTTCCACAGTACACACTGACAGCAGTTGACTTAGAACACTAGACTTTCTGCTGATGCTCTCCTGGCACCAGCATTTCTTGGGTGAGCATCCTCCCATGTCTTCTCCAAGGGCTTGGAGAATTTCTCTGTATTGTATACCCCTGGTGGGCTTATACTGCACAAAATTCATTTGCTAAGTATGACCAGGTCAGTCTTCAGAATAGATGCTTCCACCTAAGTGGCTCCTGCTCCCCAACTTCTCCAACAATGTCTGATATTATCCAGCTTTCTAATTTTTACCAGGATCATGGGAATCAGGGAACATGTCATAGTTGTCTGAATTTGCAATTTCTCTAAAGGCCACAATTTTGTTTCCCTTCATATACTTCTTAGCCATTTGGCTTTTTCTTTCTGCAAATTTCCTTCTATCTCCTTTGCCAATTTAGTGACTGACATTGGGTTGTGTGTCTTAATTTGCTGATTTGCAGAAGTTCCTTATTTATCATTTATAGCCACACTCCATTTTAGTTATTAAAAATATTTTTTCCCAGATTATCATTTGTTTAACTTTGTACATTGTGTTTTTTATTGAACAAGAATTTTTAATTTTGATAAAGACAAATAATCACTTTTCCCTTTTAAGGCTTTTACATTTGGGGCCACATAAGAAGTCATTCCTCAACCCTAGACAAAATTTTCTTCTAGTATATTTTCTATAAGTTGTTTTAGTTTACTTTTTGTATTCCAGCTGGTGTTTACTTTTGTTAAAAAGTTTTACAATTTGATTTAAAAACATCTTGCTGATTTTTCTCTTGTCTAATCCCCACATGATTTGTAAATTTGTTGCTATTGTGAATGGAAGAGGTTTTTTTTTTTTTTTCCTTCTAGTTCCCTGGCTCAGCAGGTTAAGAACCTGACATAGTGTCTATAAGGATGCAGGTTCCATCCCTGGCCTTGCTCAGTGTCTTAAGGATCTGGCATTGCCACAAGTGGGCATAGGTTGCAGAAGTGGCTTAGATCTGGTGTTGCAGTGGCTGTGGCATAGACCTGCAGTTGCACCCATCCTGGGAATTTCCGTATGCTGCAGGTGTGGCCTTAAAAAGAAAAAGAGAAAAGAAAAAAAAAAGGTTTTTTTTTTTTTCTACGATAGTTTCTAATTGTTTGTTGGTGTTTTAGAGGAATGGCAATGAATTTTGTAGACTGATCTTATATCCAGCCATCTTGAGGAACTGCTTATTTAGTTCTGTTAGTTTATCTGCTGAATGTAAGTTTTTATTTGTAGAATCTATTTTCTCTCACTGATAGTTTCATCTCTTCCATCGCAGTAGTTGTATTGCAATCCTCATTTCTTTTTCTTATTTTATTGCGTTGACCAGGCCCTCCAGTGCTTTATTGAATAATAGTAGTCATTCCTATCTTATACCTTAAGATGAGAATGGATCTAAACTTTAAAAATATTTTATTGATAAGTATATTTGCAGTGGAATTTTAGTAGAGAACATTTTTAGAGTGCCGAGACCAGCTCAGCAGGATGAGGCTGAAGAACGGGTGCTGTGAAACTTAAGGAAAAAAGTTAACATAAAACAAGACACAGAGACATTTATCTTAAGTAAAGGTGGGAACCAGGGGACTCAAGGTCTCGGGGACCAAGAGCACCGCCTTAAGAAACCATACTGCTTTTATTGTGTTTTTTAGTATTATGTCACGTGAGAAGGAGGTTGTAGGTGCAGGATATAGGTTTTTTTAAGTTATTTTAAAAGTCACATAGCTGGTTGCTGATTAAGCTTTTACGCTGACCTTTAGGCATTTAACAGTCATTAGCATTTGAGGAAGCTTGGCATCAGCTATCTATGCATAGCATCTAGAAAATCACCATTGTGCTTCTGCAGAGGGCGTGCCTACCTGCAGCAACCTGGCCTGCCTAGGTTTGCACCTCGTTTCTTCTTTGTTAATGCATATCCAGTTAACGACGACTCATAAACCCCTTGGGGCTATGGGGCTCCTCTTTTATTCTTGAGAGGATGTATCATGCTGTGCAAACATGTGCATGCACTCGTCCAGGCGTGCCTAGACCAACACATTAAGTCCTCATTCAGCTGACCCTATGCCTTTAGGTCTTTGTTCTTAAGCTTAAGTCATTCACCATCACTGTGACTGTTTTTCAAGCAGGAAGATGGGGTAAAGTAAAGCAGGACAAGATAGAGTTTTCAGCAAAGAGGCTAAGAAAATATTGTAGAAACATGTCTCGTGACATTAAACAATTCCCCTCTATTTTCAGTCTGAGATTTTTTTTTTATCATAAAGAGACATGACCTTATCAAATAATTTTTATGCCTCTCTTAAGGCATGTGATTTTATGAAGAAGTACAACTGTGGCAACGAGTGAAATAGTCTGTAACTTTCTTGTAATGTCCTTATAAATTTTTTTTTTTTTTTTGTATTTTGCCATTTCTTGGGCCGCTTCCATGGCATATGGAGGTTCCCAGGCTAGGGGTCCAATCGGAGCTGTAGCTGCCAGCCTACACCAGAGCCACAGCAACGAGGAATCCGAGCCGCATCTGTGACCTACACCACAGCTCACAGCAACGCCGGATCGTTAACCCACTGAGCAAGGGCAGGGATCAAACCCGCAACCTCATGGTTCCTAGGCGGATTTGTTAACCACTGCGCCATGACAGGAACTCCCTTATAAAATTTAGAAAGCAGGGTTACAGTGGCCTCATAAAAGAGTTAGGCAGGTTTCTCTTGTTAGGATTTCTACTAGGATGGACTCAAGTGCTGCCCAGGCCTGAAGGAGGTGGCTAAGACCATTGTACCACATGTTTTGCTCACGTCAAGATTTTTCCTCAGAGAATAGTGGTTACATATGTGTTTGTGGAGGCAACCCTGTCCCCCAGTCCCCAACCTAGAGGGGTGTCTAAGTGTTATACAGTGAAGATCCACCTGCCCTCTCACTTGCATGACCAATGACACATGTTCTAGATCAGGCTGTTGTAGGGTCAGGCCTGGGGTTAGGGGTTGGGGTCAGAGGTCAGTCTGTAGTCAGAGAGTGATTAGTTCATGGGAATTAGGGGTGGCCCTTGAGGACTGGGGTCAAGTATGATTCATGCCCAGAGGCAGTCTCTAGTCAGTCTCTAGGTGGGGTGACACCATGGCTGGGTTTAAGGTCAGCCTGTGACCCAGATTTGGAGCCAATTTGCACCTGGTTTCAGAGTCTGTGTGTGGCCAGGGTTGTCAGTCCTGGCTAGGGTTAGGAGTTAGTGTGTGGCTGGAGTGTGAGGCTGGCTTTGGCTCCATGAGCAGAGAGTCCCAGTCTGGATCCCTTTGGCCACACAGTGTCTGCTCTGGGCATCTGTACAGCATGTGCTCCAGCCAGATCCACCTTAACAACCTGGGCCATGGCACACCTTGGCCCTGCCCCCTACACGGGGTCTCCACTCAGCCCTGGAGGTGGCCTGTCACTCTGCTCCCAACATAGACAGTTGGCACTGCTGAGAGATGTCACTGTTCTCCCAGGCCGGGCCTCCAGTGAACTTGCCCCTAGAGGAACTGGAGGCTAACAAGGTGGAGCAGAGGGGGCCATGAAGGAAAATGTGACTGCTGAACACACACCTGAAGGTGCCCTAGTGTGCTGTCTAGTGGCACTGCTCTGGACAGGAAAGGTCCTGGGTTCAAGTCCTACTCTCCCACCACAGGATGAGCAACCTAGGGTAAACCGTTGTTCTCTCCCAACTGTAGTTTTCTTATTTGTACAATAGCAGTCAGAATTTCTGTGAGAACCAAGTGAGATAGAATGTTAAAACTCACTGTGCAAACTGCACAGTGCTGTTACAAACTAGGGGCTCCTGGTGGTAGTGATGATGATGGGGAGTGGTAGCTGTGATTCTCCTGGGGTCTCCTGGCAGGGCACAGAGCCTTTGCTCCTGCACATGTGGGGAGATGAGCACCAGCTGTGGAGTCACAGTATCTTCAGTTCCAGGTTCAACCTCTTACTAGACATGTGTCTACAGGCAAGTCATGTTACCTCTCTGAGCCTCATCATCTGTAAAAGGAAGTCGCACAGTGGGTTAAGGATCCAGTCCATTGTTGTCACTGCTGTGGTGCAGGTTCGATTCCTGGCCCAGGAACTTCCACATGCTGCAGGCATGGCCAAAACAACCAAAAACCAAAACAAAACAGAAAAAGAAAAAAAAAAGAAACACTTGGAACAGTCAACATTGTTGGAGTATTTATTACGTGCTAAGTGCTTTATGGGGAATAACTCATTCAAACCCTCATAACATCGTGCAGAAACAGATGCTGAGGCACAAAAAGATCAAATAAACTGTCCAAAGTCACACAGTATATCTGGGGTCACACTCTGGCCAAAGGGCCCCTGTGTCCTCACTCATGTAACTACTGTGCTCTGCAGACCCTCTAGGGTGCATCCTGGGTGGAGGAAGCGCCTCACCCAGCCTCTGGCACGTAGTGCATGCTCACTAAATAGCGGCTTTCTTAGTAGTATTTAAGCCTGAAGATCCCTGGAGAAATGTCTGTGGGGCCCAGGGGTTTCCAGTACTGAATCTGTGCCCAAGCCCTCTGTCCTGAAACTGGCAGAGCAGCTATCCATATCGGACAGAGCCCTTCCCCACACAATTCCATTTGATATTCATGCCCCCTACCCTGGGAGGTGTGTTAACCAGGAGGACCTGAGCTGGGCTAGGACACAAATAATCCCCTAATCTCAGTGACTCTTCACTGCAAAGGCTTTCTTCTCCCTCACAAGCAGACACCAGTGCGGGCTGGGGTGGCTTTGTTCTGTGTCATGACTCCTTCCTCCTGGAGCTATACCATCTCTGTCTCCTCCTAGGGAGAAAAATAGGGCTGCATGAACACATGAATGTTTTTAAGGCTCAGGGCTGGACTAGCCTGGGTCACTTGCACCTACATTCCATTGGGAAGAACTCAGTTCTAGCCCCTCAATCTATCAGAAGGGAGCTGGGAAATGTAGTTCTGCTGTGAGCCCAGGAAGAGGATGTGGTAGGGTGAGCCTCCAGCATTGTCTCAGCCACGGACAGTGCTGTTATGCCTGTTTTACAGGTGCTAAGACTGAGATTTGAAGATGAGGTAATTTACCCCAGGTCTCATGACTCGAAGACCTTTGACTCCCGTGTTAGGACGTGTGCCTCAGTGTGGAAGGAGTGTTTCTGAAGGCTGCCTCCCCCTTCCTTCTTCACCATCATCCATCTTCGTCCCATTCTCCAGCATCCCGACTTGATGACAAAGCTGATAGCAACATTTGACCCAGTGCTTGCTATTCGCCAGGCACAGTGCGGAAATTTTTAGACATCTCATTTCCTTTCATCCTCATGACAGCCTTTAAAAGGCTGAATACCCCCAGGAGAGAATGTTCCCAGGAGAGAAGAGGAAGCTGAGGTTCTGAGTGTGGGAGCAACTTGCCAGTGAGTGGCCGCATCCCGCTTCACTCCCCTACCGCCCTGGCTCCAAGCCTGCACTCCTTAGGCCCATGCTGCATTGAAACTTGGCTAACCTGAGGGTCAGACATCCAACTCCCCACCCTACGTGGCCTGCAAGAACACCTCTGCATCATTTTGGATTCCCCCAGCATTCTCCTTTGGAGAAGATGAAAACTCCCACCAGGTCTCCTTTTAGGGGGGCAGTGGAGGATCAAATGAGTGAAAGAATATATTTAAAAGGTCAAATTGTTCCATAAGTGGAAGAGAATTTTAATACTCTGCAAACTCTTTGCTTTTCTCCTCTTCTTCGCAGTTGCCGCACTCCTCAGTAACAGAGTTGGGACAAAAGTGGTGATTATATGAGGGGCACAAGCAGGGTCTGTCCCTTGGCAAGGCCTCTCCTCCAGCCTTCTGGGGTTTTTCCAGTTTCCAACGACCCCGAGAAGACTGCCACCATTTCCCTCTGCCACGATGGAAATAATTAGCTCCTTTCTTCCTATTTGGACAGTCATGCCTCATTGGGCTCTTAAATATGATCTTTGTTTGCCGTGCATTTTCAACCCCTCACAGGTTCTATTTTTACTTCTCTTGCTAGAGGAGCAGTGGGGTAGGGGATCCAGCACAAAGGGCCCTAATTAATCTCCCCCGCCTTTAAATAGTTTTTCAAAGTATGTGTTTGAAAAGGACATTAAAAAAAGAAAATTCCATGACTCTGGAGGCGGATTCCAACATGTTTCTCACCGCTTTCCGCTTGGAAAGCAACCTCCCCTGCCAGCGGTGGCCTGGCTCGCATGTTCTGTTTTGCAGCTGGTAGCGCTGCTCCTCCTCCCTCAGAGGATGGACCTCCTTCTCCATCCATCTCTCAGACAGCTGAGGGCCAGCCTCTCAGGCCACGAGCCGCCTTCGGGTTCAGTGTCTCAGGGCCCAAGGAGGAGATGGTCCTGGCTGAGGACTGGGCAGAGGTAAAGGGGGCCTCCAAGAGCCAGAATCATGAAAGCACAGGACTGGGCCTTTGGAAAAACCATTAAGGCAGATTCCTCTGCCCTGAATCCCCATTCCCAGAAGGGCCACGCAGCCAAACCATACATGTTGGACAGTGATTTATTAGCACTCCCAGCTTTGAAATCGTAGTCCTCGTGCTGCCTGTGTCCTCCCAAGGCCATGGGGAGTCTGAGCAACAATCCCAGGAAGACAGAGAAGCTCCTGAGATCTACAACACGGGCTTAGAGGGAGGCAGTTTTATTCTTTGGGAGTGATTTTGGTTTTCATGTTTCTCCCTGAAAATTGTTTTGAAAGAGCAGATGCTTTTTGAAAACAGAAGAAAAGATTCTCCCATTTCCAGCTCTCGGTTGCCAGCATTAGGCTGCAGTTTCCCGGGATGAAAAACCTAGGAAGGGAGATTAGGAGCCTCCGGGATAAAGGGCTGACTCCGGTGCCTGAAAGCCTTGTGCCTGAAATCCGACCATTAGCACTTCATGCTTTAGGATTTCAGGCGCCGTCCCTGCAAAACGCAGGGCCTCTTAACCAGCAAGTGAAAGATATGGATGGCAGTGACCTAGGGACACACTCCTTTCTGCCCCCCTCTGTTTCCCCTGGGCTGCTTTTCTCCTCCCCTGGCCTCACACCCTTCCCTCGATATTACCCATTCCCAGCCCCTCCCTCCCTCTTTACTGCTCCTCTTCATTTCCTGTTTTTTTTTTTTTTTTCCTCTTCTCCCTCCTCTCTTGTCTCTTCTCCCCTCCTGCCTTTGGCCTCTCCTCCCCTTGCTCCCAGGAAGCAGTATCCAGTGCTCTTTTGCTGGTTCAATCAGCAGCACTGCAGTCTTGCTGCTAGAATTGGGACCATCTGCGGATATGCTTCAGCTGCAGCTGGAGAAACACACTTCAGGCTGGTCTCCACCCTAGGGCTTCCCAGGGGGTCCCTGGTAACCCTGTGATGACCTTTCCTGCTTCTTCCTGATGGAGCAGGGCAGGCGGGTGGGGGTATGCTGGCTGAAGGAAAGAGTTCTTCTCTTTGTAGCTGTAAACACTGAGAGGTCAAGGGGCCTGTATAGACAAAGAGCAAGCCAGATGTACTCGGTCCCTCATTCAGCAATCTGGAATGACCTCCAGTCTAGTGGGAGCCTGGGCGGGGTCTCTGTTCTCTCGTCACTGATTTCAGCATGCCCCCACTGTCCAGCTCTAGTCCCAGCCTGCATGTATAGGGGCGGAGGCAAAGAGAGCACACAGGGCCCCAGGGAGACACATTTTGGGAGCCTCCAATCGACCAGACTGTTGATCATGCATGAGCACAGGACTGCTCTTGCAGGACCGCTTTTGCTGTGCCTGTCCCCACCCCCACCTCATGCGGGGACAGAAGTATCCTGCAGAGGGTGCCTTGGGAGAACCCAATCCCAGTAGCCTGCAGAGAATGTGGCCTGGACAGACAAGGGCCCAGGAGGTCTGACTTTAGAAAGTGTGCAAATGCACAGAAGCACATCTCCATAACTGTGTGTAGTTGGAGTCCCAGAAGGAGAAAAATGAAGAAATAGGGCAAAAGCTGTATTTGAAAAGACAGTGGCCATGAATTCTCCGAAACTGTCAGATGGGTTAATTCCACATTGTTAATTCTGTTTTATTTTCTAGCTTTATTGAGCTACATATGACCTGTAACATTATATAAGTTTAAAGTGTGCAACTTCTTGATTTGTTACATTAATATATTGCAAAATGATTAACAACATAGCTTAGCTCACACCTGCATCACACCACATAATTACCATTTCTTTTTTGTAGAGAGAACATTTGAGATCTGCTCTTTTAGCAACTTTCAAGCATACAGTACACACAAAATATACAACACACTATTGTTAACTATGGTCACCATGCTGTACGTTAGATCCCCAGAACTCATCTCATCTTATAACTGGATATTGGTACATTTGACTACCATCTCCTCTTTCCCCCACCCTCACTGAGAAATCACCATTCTAAGTCTGTTTCTATGAGCTTGGCTTTTTCAGAGTCCACATGTAAATGATGTCATACAGTGTATATCATTCTCTGTTTCATTTGTTTCACTTAGCATCATGCCTTCAAGTCCATCCCTGTGGTTGCAAACAGCAAGATGTTCTTTTTCATGGCTGAATAATATTCTGTTGTGTGTGTGTGTGTGTGTGTGTGTATATATATATATATATATACATATATATATATGTACTTCATCTTTATTCATTCATCCATTTGATGGATACTTAGGTTGTTTCCATATCTTGGCTATTGTGAATAACATTAATTCCATTAAACTCCAAAGACCCAGGTAATCTGGCTTTAGAGACTGTACTCTTAACCACTCTGCAGTGTGACCTGTATAAATTCCTTATGAATATTTGTCTTTTCATTACTGGTATTGGTTATGTGTGCCCTCTCTCTTTGTTCCTTGTTTAGTCTTTCTAGAGATTTATCAATTGCACTAGTCTTTCCAACAATCAACTTATACTGTTGATTTTCTTTTAGTGTTTATATTCTATTTCATTAATATCTGCTCTTGGGAATTCCCCTATGGCACAGTGTGTTAAGGATCTGGTGTTGTCACTGCTGTGATGCAGGTTTGATCCCTGGCTCAGGAACTTCCACATGCTGTAGGCACAGCCCAAAAAAACAAAACAAAACAAAACAAAACACACACACACACACACACACACACACACACAAAGAAAAAAGAAAAAAAGAAACCTTCCTCTATGGAATTCCTGCTGTAGTACAGTAGGTTAAAGATCCAGTGTTGTCTCTGTGGTGGCATGGATTCAATCCCCAGCCCAGAGCAGTGGCTTAAAGATCTGGAGTTGCCACAGCTGTGGCATAGGTCACAGTTGTGGCTTGGATTCCATCTCTGGCCCAGGAACTTCCATATGCCTTGGGTGAGGTTGAAAAAGAAAAAAAAAAAAAAAATCTGCTCTTACATCTATTATTTCCTTCTACTATTTTCTTTGGCTATAATTTGTTATTCATTTTCTAATTTCTTGAAATGGATGCTTACATAAGTGATTTTCAGCTTTTCTTTTCTAAGATATATTATAAATTTAAGGTTATAAATTTTCTTTTAAGTACTGCTTTAGCTTCATAAGTTTCTTTTAATGGTTTCATGTGTATTTTTAATTTAATTTTTATTTTACATTGCAGTATGTTTGACTTGCAATATTGAGTTTCGTTTCATGTGTATAGCAAAGTGATTTAATTATATGTATACATATATCCATTCTTTTTCAGATTCTTTTCCAATATAGGTTAATACAGAATATTGAGTAGAGTTCCTTGTACTATACAGTAGGTCCTTGTTGATTATTATCTATTTTATATATAATAGTATTTTGCTATTAATCCCAAACTACTGATTTATTCCTCCCCTTTACCTTTCCCGTTTGGTAGCCATTGATTTGTTTTCAAAGTCTGTGAGTCTGTTTCTGTTTTGTAAATAAGTTCATTTGTATTATTTTTTTAAGTTTCCACAAATAGGTGATATCATGCGATATTTGTCTTTTTCTGTCTGACTTATTTTACTTAGTATAATAATCTCTAAATCCGTTTATGTTTCTGCACATGGCATTATATCATTCTTTTTTTTTTTTTTGGCTTTTGTCTTTTTTGTTGTTGTTGTTGCTATTTCTTGGGCCGCTCCCGCGGCATATGGAGGTTCCCAGGCTAGGGGTTGAATTGGAGCTGTAGCCACTGGCCTACGCCAGAGCCACAGCAACGCGGGATCCGAGCCGCGTCTGCAACCTACACCACAGCTCACGGCAATGCTGGATCGTTAACCCACTGAGCAAGGGCAGGGATCGAACCCGCAACCTCATGGTTCCTAGTCGGATTCGTTAACCACTGCGCCACGACGGGAACTCCTATATCATTCTTTTTTGTGGCTGAGTAATATTCTATTATATGTGTGTGCAACGTTTTCTTTATCCATTCTTCTGTCAATGGGCATTTAGGTTACTTCCATGTCTTGGTTATTGTAAATAGTGCTGCAGTGAACGTTGGAGTACATGTATCTTTTCGAATTATAGTTTTCTCTGGATCGATGCCCAGGAGTGGGATTGCTGGGTCATATGGTAGTTCTATTTTCAGTTTTTAAAGGAACCCCCATAATGTTCTCCATGATGTTTGTACCAACTTACATTACCATATTTATAATATCATTCAGTTCAATCTACTTTCTAATTTCTATCGTGATTTTTTGATCCATGTATTATATGAAGCATAATGATTAATTTTCAAACACCTGTGAATTTTTGAGTTATCTTTTTGTTTTGTTTTGGGGATTTTTTTTTTACTCAATGAATTGTTTTGTTTTGCTTTGTTTTGCTTTTTAGGACCACACCCATGGCACATGGAAGTCCTCAGGCTAGGGGTCAATCAGAACAACAGCTGCCAGCCTACACCACAGCCACAGTAATGCAGATCCAACCAAGTCTGTGACCTACATCACAGCTCACGGCAATGCCAGATCTCTGACCCACTGAGCAAGGCCAAGGATCCAACCCACATCCTCATGGATACTAGTTGGATTTGTTTCCACTGTGCCACAATGGGAACTCCTGGATTTTATTATATTTTTAGTTGTACAACGATCATTACAACCCAATTTTACAGCATTTCCATCCCAAACCTCCAGCCCATTGCTCCCCTGCAACCAGTCTCCTTTGGAAACCAAAAATTTTTCAAAGTCTGTGAGTCAGTATCTGTCCTGCAAAGAAGTTCATTGTATCCTTTTTTTAGATTCCACATATAAGTTATAGCATATGATGTTTGTGTCTCCCTGTCTGACTAACTTCACTTAGCATGGTAATTTCTAGGTCCATCCATGTTGCTGCAAATGCTATTATTTCATTCCTTTTTATGACTGAGTGGAAGCCACACCCATGGCATCTGGAAGTTCCTGGGCCAGGAATCAAACCCACACTGCAGTCACAACCTGAGCCACCCCAGATCCTTAACGCACTGTGCCACATGGGAACTTGATGCGTTATCTTTTTTTAATTTGATTTTTAGATTTAATCCACTATAATCAAAGAATATACTTTAGGAAGTCTCTGTTGGCATAGCACGTTAAGGGTCCAGCATTGCCACCACAGCATTGTGGTGCAGGTTGTAACTGCAGCACAGGTTCTGTCCCTGGCCTCAGAACTTCTGCACGGAGTGGTTGTGGCCCCCCCCCCCAATATACTTTAAATCATTTCTGCCGCCTGAAATTTGCTTTATAGTCTAGCTTGTGGTCAATATTGGTAAGTGTTTCATGTGTACTTGAAATGAATGTGTTTTCTGTTGATATTAGGTACAGGTTCTGTGTGTGCCAACTGGGTGAATTTTGTCAATAGCATCATTCAGATCTATATCCTTATAGATTATGTTGTTGTTACTTATTTCATCAGTTACCAAGAGATATATTAGAATTTCTCCTTGTAATTGTGATTTTATCCACGTTTCCTGTGAGTTCTGTTAATTTCTACTTTATATATTTTGAAGCTATGTCATAGGTTCATAAGAATTTAGGGCAGTTGTGTCATCATGATGGATTGACACTTGAATCATTATAAAATATCTCTCTAACTCTAGAAATGTTTTTTGTCTTAATCTCTTTTGGCTACTGTTTGCATGGTATACTCAGTTATGTGTGTGTATGTGTGTATGTATGTATAATTTTTCAGATTATTTTTCCTTAAGTTATTACAAGATATTGAATATCATTCCTTGTGCTGCGCATAGATCCTTGTTGTTTATTTTATATATAGTTTTGTATATACACTAATCCCAAACTTCTAATTTATACCCCCTTCCACTGTCCCCTCTGGTTACCATAAATTTTCTTTTGTTTTCTCTGTCTGTGGGTCTATTTCTGTTTTGTAAATAAGTTCATTTATCTAATTTTTGGGGGGGTTCCACATATAACTGATATTATGATATTTGTCTTTGGCTTACTTCACTTAATGTAATAATGTCTTGGTCCATCCGTGTTGCTGCAAATGATATTATTTCATTCTTTTTTATGGCCAGTAATATTCCATCGTGTATATATACCACATCTTTATCCATTTATTTGTTGATGGACATTTAGATTGTTTTCATGTCTTGGCTATTGTAAATAGTGCTACTATGAATATAGAGGTATACGTATCTTTTTGAATTAGAACTTTCTGTGAATATATGCCCAGAACTGGAATTGCAGAATAATATGGTAACTCTGTTTTTAGTTTTTAAATGAACTTCCATACTGTTCTCAATAGAGGCTGCACCAATTTACATTCCTACCAAGAGTGTTGGAGGGTTCTTTTTTCTCCATACCCTCTCTAGGATTTATTATTTATAGACTTTTTAATAATGGCCATTCTGACTGGTGTGAGGTAATACCTTGTAGTTTTGATTTGCATTTCTCTAATAATTAGCAGTATTAAGATTGTTTCCTTAATTGCTCTTTCTGATATTTTGTTGCTAGTATATAAAAATGCAGCAGATTTCTGTATATAAATTATATATATGGCAACTCTGCTGAATTCATTGATGAGCTTTAATCATTTTCTGGTAGCCTCTTTAGGATTTTTTATGTATTGCATCATGTCATCTGCAAACAGTGACAGTTTTACTTCTTCTTTTCTTTTTGTCTTTTTCAGGCTGCACTTGCAGCGTATGGAAGTTCCCAGGCTACGGGTGAGTGGGAGCAGTAGCTTCTGGCCTGCCCCACAGCCACAGCAACGCAAGATCCAAGCTGTGTCTGCAAACTATACCACAGCTTATGCCAACGCTGGATCCTTAAACCACTTAGCAAAGCCAGGGATCCAACCCACGTCCTCATGGATACTAGTCAGATTTGTTACTGCTGAGCTATGATGGGAACTCCTACCTTTTTTTTTTTAATTTCCTTTTATTTATTTTTCTTCTCTGATTGCCATAGCTAGGCCTTCCAAAACTATGTTGAATAAAACTGGCGAGAGTGGACATCCTTGTCTTGTTCCTGATCTAACTAGAAATGCTTTCAGCTTTTCCTCAGTGACTGTGATGTTCACTGTGGTTTTATCGTATGTGACCCTTATTATGTTGAGGTAGGTTCCCTCTATGCCCATTTTTCTGAAGAGGTTTTTTTTTCATAAATGGATATCTAATTTTATCAAAATTTGTTCTGCATCTGTTGAGATGATCATATGGTTTTTATTCTTCAGTTTGTTAATGTGGTGTATCACATTGATTGATTTGCATCCCTGAAATAAATCCCACTTGATATTGAAAGATCCTTGCATCCCTGGAATAAATCCCACTTGACCATACTCTATGATCTTTTTAATATTTTGTTGCATTGGTTTGCTAGTGTTTTGTTGAGGACTTTTGCAGCTGCATTCATCAGTGATATTGGCCTGTAATTTTCTTTTTTCGTGGTATGTTCGTATGGTTTTGTTGCAAGGTAATGGTGGCCTCATAGAATGAATTCAGAAATGTTCCTTCCTCTGCAATGTTTGGTAGAATTTACCTATAAAGCCTTTTGATCCTGGACTTTTGTGTATTGGGAGGTTTTAAATTACTGATTCAATTTTAGTACTGGTAATTGGTCTGTTCATGTTTTGTTCATGTTTTCTATTTGTTCCTTTGTTTGTTTGTTTGTTTTTGTTTTTAAGGCCCCACCTGCAGCATATGAAAGTTCTCAGGCTAGGGGTCAAATCAGAGCTGCAAATACCAGCCTACACCACAGCCACAGCAATGCCAGATCCAAGCCGTGTCTATGACCTACACTGCAGCTCATGGTAACACCAGATCCTTAACCCACTGAGTGAGGCCAGGGGTTGAAGTCATATCCTCACAGACCCTATGTCAGGTTCTTAACCTGCTGAGCCACAATAGCACTCTGGAAAATATTCTTCATGTGATTTCAGTTTTCTTAAATTTGCTGAGGCTGAACTTGTGGCTCAGCTGGTGATCTAACCTGGAGAATGTTCCATGTGCACTTGAAAAGGATATATATTCTGCTGCTTCCAGGTGGAATGCTCTATAAGTATCAATTAAGTCCATCTTATCTAACATGTCATTTAAGGCCTGTGTTTTCCTAATGATTTTCTGTCTGGATGATCTGTCCATTGATATAAGTGGGTGTTAAAAGTCCACCACTATTATCAGTTTCTCCTTTTATGTCTGTTAATATTTGCCACATATATTGAGGTGTTTCTATGTTGAGTGCCATGTAATTTGCAGTTCTTATATCTTCTTCATGGATTGATTCTGTGATCATTATGTAGTGTTCTTCTTTGTCTCTTCTAATTGTCTTTATTTTAAAGTCTTTCTTGTCTAATATAAGTATTGCTGCTCTGGCTTTCTTTTGATTTCCATTTGCATGGAATACCTTTTCCATCACCTCACTTTCAGTCTGTATGTGTTTCTAGATCTGAAGTGAGTCTCTTGTAGGCAGCATATATAAGGGTCTTTTTTTTTTTAATCCATTCAGCCAGTCTGTCTTTTCACTGGAGCACTTACTCTGTCTACATTTAAGGGAATTATCAATATATATGTTCCTATTGCCACTTTAAACATTGTTTTGGATTTGTTTTTATAGGTCTTTTCTCCCTGTTTCTTCTTTTGTTCTCTTGTGATTTATGACTATCTTTAGTGTTATGTTTGGATTCTTTTTCTTTTTTATGTGTAGGTCTATTGTAGATTTTTGTTTTGTGGTTACCATTAAGTTTTTTTTTAATAGCAGTCTATGTTTGCTTTAAGTTTCTGATCTCTTAATTTCAAATGCATTTTAGATACCCAGCATTTGTACTCTCCTCACAATTACTATTTTTATATAATATTTTGCATTTAATTGTTTCATATATCTCTTAGCTGCTTATTGTAGTTACAGATGCTTTTACTACTTTTTGTCTTTTAACCTCCCTACTAGCTTTTTGCATGAATGATTTCCTACCTTTATTGTATATTTATCTTACCAGTAAGCCTTTCTATTTTCTAATTTCTTTTTCTTTCTTTCTTTCTTTTTTTCTTTTTCTTTTTTTGCCACCCTAGTGTTATGTGGAAGTTCCCAGGCCAGGGATTGAATCTGCACCACATCAGTAACCACAGCAGTGACAATTCTGGATCCTTAAAGTGTTGAGCCACCAAGGAACTCCATCTATTTTATAACATTCTTGTTTCTAGCTGTTTTCCTTTCTTTTCTACCTAGACTAATTCCTTTAGCATTTGTTGTAAAGCTGTTTTAGTGGTGTGAATTCTTTTATCTTTTGCTTGTCTGTAAAACTTTTGATTTCTCTGTTGAATCTGAATGAAGCTTTGCTGAGTAGGGTATTCTTAGTTTTAGGTTTTTCTCTTTTCTTACTTAAAGTATATATTGCCACTCCCTTCTGTCCTCCAGAGTTTATGCTGAAAGTCAGCTGATAGCTTTATAGGAATTCCTTTGTATGTCATTTGTCACTTTCCCTTGTGGCTTTTTAACATTCTCTGTATCTTTAATTTTTGTCATTTTGGTTACAATATGCTTTTGTGTATTCCTCTTTGTGTTAATCTTAAATGGGACTCTGTGATTCCTGGAGTTTGATAACTGTTTCTTTTCACACATTAGGGAAATTTTCATCTATTTTCTCTTCAAATATTTTCTCAGACCCTTTCTTTCTCTCCTCTCCTTCTGGGACCCCTGTAATGTGAATATTAGGACATTTGATGTTGTTCCAGAGGTCTCTTAAACTGTCCTCATTTATTCTCATTCTTTTTTCTTTTTTCTGTTTGGCAACATTGATTTCCACTACTCTGTCTTCCAACTCACTGGATCTGTTCTTCTGAATTAGTGTACTATTGATTCCTTCTGGTGTACTTGTCATTTCAGTTATTGTAGTCTTCAAATCTGTTTCGTCGTTCTTAATATTTTCTAATTCTTTGTACAAGTTTCTAATCTCTCACTCCGTGCATTCATTCTCCTCCCAAGTTCTTTGATTATCTTTATGATCATTATTCTTAACTTTTTCTTTGGTAGATTGCCTATCTCTGTATCACTTATGGGATTTTATCTTATTCCATCTGCTTGTATCTAAATTCCTGTTTGTATTTTTATGTTTGTGGTAGGTTAGTTATGTTTCTTGATCTTGGAGAAGTGGCCCTCTGTAGGAAACATCTTGTGTGTCCCAGAAATGCATTCTCCTCTTGTCACCCAAAGGCCAGGGACCAGCTGGTCTCCAAGTAGTGTCTGGCCTGTGTTTGTGGATTTATTCTATAGGCTTCGGGACTGTAGTTTTCTTGCTTATTACTATAGTTTTCTTGCTTCTGGTGTCTACCCCCTAGTAGGTGAGGCTCGTCTAGAGGCTTGTCCAGGCTTCCTGGTGGGAGAGCCAGTGCCTGCTCATTGATGGGTGAAGCTGGATCTTGGCCCTCTTTTGGGCAGAGCCACGTTGAGGGGGGTGTCTAAAGGCAGCTGTGGGCTCAGGAAATCTTTAGACAGCATGTCTGCTAATAGGTGGTAATGTGTCCCCACCCAGTTAGTTGTTTGAATTCATGCATTCCAGCACTGATCCTAAAGGCCGTTGGAGTGGAGTCATGTCTTGGTATTAATGACCTAATCAAGATGTCAGCATCCAGGAAAGTTCATGCAGATGAGTACTCCCCAGTATGCTCGCCACCAGTGTCTATGTCCCTAGAATGGGCCACAGCCACCCCTACCTCCCCAGGAGACCCTTCTAGATGAACAGGTAGGTCTAGCCCAGGCTCCTGTGAAATTACTACTTTTGCATTTGGTCCTAGTGCATGTGAGATTTTGTGTGCAGTCTCTATTGAAGTGAAGTCTCTATTTCCCCTAATTCTGTGGAGCTCCTACAACCAAGTCCAACTAGGTTTCAAAGCTAAGTGTTCTGTGGGGCTCGTCTTCCCAGTGCCAGATCCCTGGGCTGGGTTGCCTGATGTGGGGCTCAGAACTCTCACTCCTGTGGGGGAACCTCTGTTCCAGAGAATATAATTATTCTCTAGTTTGCAGGTCTCTCACCTGGGGGGTATGGGATCTGATTATATTGCAAGCCTGCCCCTTCTACCTATCTTGTGGTTCATTCTTTATGTCCTTAGTTGTAGAAGATCTTTTATGAGAGGTTTAAGATTTTCTCAATGATAGTTGTTCTGTAGATTGTTGTGATTTTGGTGAGCATGTGAGAGGTGATGAGCTTTGGGTCCTTCTACTTTGCCATCCTAGCCACTCTCCCCAATTTTTTTTATTGTGGCAAAATATACATAAAATTTACCACCTGGTTTGTTCTCCTGACTGCAGCAAGCCAAACAGTAAGACACAGGGGTTTGCAGTAGAGAAAATTTTATTCACCAAATAGCCAAGCAAGGAAATGTGAGAATAAATCTCAAATCTCTGTAAAAATTTTTTCACTGGGTTTAGAATTCTAGGCTGTAGGAGTTCCCATTATGGCTCAGTGGTAACGAATCTAGCTAGTATCCATCGGGATGAGGGTTTGATCCCTGGCCTCACTTAGTGGCTTAAGGATCTGGTGTTGCCATGAGCTATGGAGTAGGTTGCAGATGTGGCTTAGATCCTGCGTTTCTGTGGCTATGGCATAGGCTGGAAGCTACAGCTCCAATTTGACCCCTAGCCTGGGAACTTGCATATGCTGCAGGTGCAGCCATTGGAAAAACAAAGAATTCTAGGCTGTTAGTAGTAGTAGTACTAGTATTAGTATTATTTTAGCAATTCAAAGAAATCATTGCATATTTTTTCTGGCTTTCATCTTATTATTCTGACTTTGAAGGTATACATCTTTTTTTTGAGGGGGGGGGTGCCTCACCTGTGGCATGCAGTAGTTCCTGGGCAAGGGATCAAACTTATGCCACAGCTGTAACCAGAGCCATGGCAGTGACAACACTGGATCTGTAACCCACTGAGCCATGAGGGAACTCATAGGTATACATCTTTTTATACTAAGAACTTTTAAGAATATTCCCTTTCTCTTTGATGTTTATTTATTTATTCACTTTCTTTTTATAGCCACACCTGTGGCATATGGAAGTTTCTGGGCTAGGGGTCAATTCAGAGCTGTAGCTGCTGGCCTACAACACAGCCACAGCAACGCCAGATCCGAGCTACATCTGTGACCTATACTGCAGCTTGTGGTAATACCAGATCCCTGACTCACTGAGTGAGGCCAGGGATCAAACCCACATCCTCGTGGACACTATGTTGGGTTCTCAACCTGCTGAGCCACAGTGGGAACTCCTCTTTGGTGTTTAGAGATTCATTTTGATGTTCCTAGGTGTAATTTTCTTTGTATTTATCCCACTTGGACTTCGAGCACTTCTTGAATATTTAGCTTATTATCATGTTATTGTTGAGAATTTATTGGTCATTGTATCTTTGAATAACACTATTTCTCTCTTCTTCTTTTTTGCTTGTTTGTTTTGGACTTCAGACTGGATAGTTCTAATGACTTATTTATACCTTAACTAATCCTCTTCAGCTGTTTCAATCTGCTATTGAGTCATATGTTGAATTATTTTTAATGCCATGAATTACATTATTTTTCAGTTTTAGAATTTGGTCTTTTTATATAGATTATAGTTCTCAAGTAAAATTCTGTCTTGTTAATTCTTTTTATAAACATTCATCAGAGTTACTTGAAAGTTAGTGTCTGACAATCATAATATTTAGGCTCTGTGGTTTTGTTTTTCCTGTCTGCTTTTCTTGTCTGTATCTTCTCTTGGCTCTGTGACTTGGTGCACCTCGTATTTCTGATAGGATCCTGATGAGCGTATATGAACATCTGTGGAAACTTTGGATAATGTCATCTTCTTCTATTGAGGATCCACCCTATCTTCTGGCAAGCAGCTAGAGTAGCAGCTATGGGTCCACCTCAGTTCAACCAAGTGCTGAATAGCTTAAGGCCTGATTTCAGTCTTTGTATGAGTTGGTCTTCCTCTGGTTAATCTTTCACACAGTAGCCCTCCAGGGGTCCCAATTAGGAACCTAGGATAATTCTTGGGTCCTTCATTCTTGTTGGCTCCTAAATTCAGATTTTTGTCTCCTAGGGTCCATGGAACTTTTACAGCCACCTTTTTCCTTGGCTTCTTAGCTTCTTATGCTACATAGCTAAGAAATGGCAAATATCTTGAGGAGAAAAATGCCAACTGCCAGGCTCCCTTCTCTGTGCCCCTGTTGTGTCTTGAATTTTGACTCCTTGAGTCCTGGCTGTCTTGGATGCCCAGAGATGGCCTAAACTCTGCTGGCCTCTCTGCCAGGCCCCTCAGCTTCTCACCCTACACCAAATGTCCCAAGGGGAAAAAGTGATGACCAAATGTTTCTATCTTTCAAAGGGCTTTTTTTCCTCCTCTCCACAATCTTGGGCCCTTGAATAGTGGCTGTCTTGGGAGTCCTACAGCTCTTCAAAGAGATATTTTTTTTAATGTTTATCCAGCTTTTTCAGGTGGTGTCAAGGAAAATTGCAATCTAATACAACCTATTCCATCATAGCCCAAAGCTAATCACTACCTTTTCATCTTTTAAAATCTTGTTTTAATAATCTTCAAGTTAATTGAAATTGCGGTTTTCCATAATCCATCTTTGCTGTTCTATGAGGATGTAAACAGATAAATCATAACTGCTTTCATACACTTTTTGCTGAGTCGTCTTAGGTTTATCTTCCCAATCACATTCTGATAAAAGAACTTTATGATTTCATTGCATTTTATTTTATAACCTGACACCCTAAGCATTATGTCCTTTGAACCTTACCCCAATCCTTTAAATAGAAATAATTTTGAAAAATAAAATAAAAAAGAAATAATTTTGTCCTATTTTGAAAATTATGATGCTGAAGCTCATTAAAATTCATTAAAAAAAGAAGTTAAATGAATTCTTGAATAAATGCTGCTAATTAAGTCGAGAAATCTTAACTAAAATTTAGTTTTCCTAGCTCAAAGTCTAGCAGCCATTTGTGCTTCTTTTTTGGTGTAGGCTCCCTGAAGCCAGAACCTTCATCTCAATATTCTGTCGGGCTCACCAGAGGTCTGAGTGCACAACAGATGCTCTGGGAATCCTTCCTGAATTGTTTTATGTTGTGTTGCAGCAGCTGATCCGAGGTGGAGGCTCCCAGCCTAACACTCCCCTTAACTATTGCATCAGACTGTATTTTAAAAAGAACAGAGAATAATAAATTAAATTTTGGTGCCAAAAGAAACCCACAGGAATTTATGAGAAATACAACATAAATTCACTGAAAGTCTTACTCAGTATTTGTTTGCCTCTGTCCCTTATTTAGGCACATCTGGGTGTAGCTAAATCAGACAAATCTGCCCCTCTCAGACAGGCAGCAAACCCAGCAAAGGAAAAAAAAAAAAAAACACAACAAAAAACTTAAACCCCAAAATAAAGCTAACTGACATCATTTAACACATAATGGGGATGATTACGGTCTGAAATGACAGGCATGTAAATTGAAGCCACTTCAGGACTAAGTCATTCAAAATTTGAGGGATAAGGAAAATACAACCTTTATTTTCAAAGTCAGTTCTGCAGCAGTTGAAAAAAAAGGAAGAGAGGTCTGTGACACATAGCTGAAAAGTCAGGAAGGACTGCAGATGTTTTGAAGTAGATTACGGGTGAGCTTGTAGCAATTTGGAAAAGGTTAGCATCCCCTGATTCTAGGTCATGGGAGGATTCAACAAGGCTTGTGAGTTACCAAGCTGAGAATAGCTCAACATTTGACAGAGTTTGGGGAAAATATTTTTCATTTGCTAAAAAACAGAATTGTAATTTCTGTTATTTGTTCACTGAATGAAAATCTTCAAACTCCTGTCTCAAATTTAGCCTAATTCACATCTGTCCCCAGCATAGAAACTGTAATCCGTGAAGGTGGAAATTGTCAACATTGGTTATATTGGGCTGCTGGGTAGAGAGTCAGACTTGACGGATTTAAAAAATTGTTTTAATCAACATAATTGAGGTATTATTTATATATACATGTATATATACATTTAAATATATATACATGTGTGTATGAGTATGTAAATAGTAAAATGAACCCATTTAAAGTGTACAGTACAAAGAGTTTCAACAAATGTTTACATCATGTCAACAACATCAAAATCAAGACAAAGAACATTTTCTGAAGTGTGTTTGTGCCCTGTCCCAGTCAGAGTGACAGCCAGCCCCAGGCAACCACTGGTCAGCTTTTAATCACTCTAGCATAGATTTGTTGTTTCTAGGATTTCTAGTTTCAAATGAATGGAATCTTAAGTATGTTTTTGTTTGTACCTGGCTTCTTTTTCTTTTTCTTTCTTTCTTTCTTTTTTTTTTTTTTTTTGGTCTTTTAAGGGCCACACCCATAGCATATGGAAGTTCCCAGGCTAGGGGTCGAATTGGAGCTGCAGCTGCCAGCCTACACCACAGCCACAGCAATGCCAGATCCAGGCCGCATTTGCAACCTACACCTCAGCTCATGGTAACTCCAGATTCTTAACCCACTGAGCAGGGCCAGGGATTGAACCTGCATCCTCATGGATACTAGTTGGGTTCTCCTACCACTGAGTCAAAACGGGGAACTCCTGTACATGGCCTCTTTCACACGGAATAATTATTTTGAGATTCATCCATATGATTGCACATATCAATAGCCATTCCCCTTTTATTGCTGAGTAATAGTCTATTATATTTGTGTACCACAGTTTATCTACTCATTTGTTCATGGACACTGGTTATTTTTAGGTTTTGGCTTTTATTAAACTGCTAATAAATGTTTACGTATGCATCTTTCATGGACATATGTTTTTATATCTCCTGGGTAAATGCCTAGAAGTAGAATTTCTGGGTCATATGATAAATGTCTGCTTAACTTTATAAGAACTGCCAAATTTTTCTAAAGGATTATTCCATTTTATGCTATTACCAACAATGTTCCACATGCTTCCAATTCCAATTATCAGTTTTTTAATATTAACCACTACTGGGTCATAGTTAGATCTCATTGTGATTTTCATTTTCATTTTCCTCATGACTAATGATGTTATGCCTCTTTTCATGTGCTTATTGGCCATTCATACATCTTCTTTCAGGCAGTGTCTTTTCCGACCTACTGAATATTTTTAGTTGGGTTTTCTGTTATGGTTGAGTTCTAAGAATTCTTCATATATTCAAGGTATAAATCCTTTGTCAGATATATATAGAGTGAATATTTTCTCCCAGCCTGTGGGAGAAAATGTTCTGTCTTTTCATTTATTAAAGATGTTTTTCAAAGAGCAGAAGTTTTTAATTTTTATAAAGATTGTTATGAACTTAAAATTCATATGTTGAAGCTTTAAGCCCCAAGTGGCTATATTTGGAGATAGGATCTTTTTTTTTTTTTGTCTTTTTGCTATTTCTTTGGGCCGCTCCCGTGGCATATGGAGGTTCCCAGGCTAGGGGTCCAATCGGAGCTGTAGCTGCCGGCCTTCGCCAGAGCCACAGCAACGCGGGATCCGAGCCGCGTCTGCAACCTACACCACAGCTCACAGCAACGCCGGATCCTTAACCCACTGAGTAAGGGCAGGGACTGAACCCGCAACCTCATGGTTCCTAGTCGGGTTCGTTAACCACTGCGCCACGACGGGAACTCCCTGGAGATAGGATCTTTAAGGTGGTAATTAAAGCTGAATTAAGTAATAAGGGTGGGGCCCTAATCCAGTAGAATCAGTGTCCTTATAGGAAGAGGAAGAAATACCAGGGATGCCCAGGTATAGAGGGAAGGCCGTGTGAGGACACAGTGAAAAGGCAGCCATGTGCAAGCCAAGAAGAGGCCTCACTAGAAACCAGCCTGCTGGTACCTCGATCGTGGACTCCTAGTCCCCACAACTCTGAGGACACCATTTCTGAGGACACCATTTCTGAGGACACCATTTCTGAGGTTTCAGCCACCCAGATGTGGTATTCTATTATAGAAGCCCTAGAAGACTAGTACAGAGACCAAGTTATCTGTTTTTCCTTTTGTGGTTTTTCCTTTTCTTTCCTAACTGAGAAATCCTTGCCTACTCCAAAGTAACAATGATTTTTCTCCCATGTGTTTTCTGTAGGTTTTATAGTTTTATCTTTTACCATTAGGTATTTTACCTATTTTGAGTTAATGTTTATGCATAATGTTCAGTAGGGATTGAGGGATTTTCTTCTTACGTGGACATCTAGATATTCCAGCACCATGTTTTGAAAGATTGTCATCCTTTCCTTTTTTTGAAATATGTCAAAAACAATTGACTGTCTGAGTTATTTTTGAACCATTATTCTGCTCCATTGATCTATGTATGACTGCTTTGATGTTATTACCACATTCTCTTAATCACTGTAGCTTTATAGTAAGTATTAAAATCAGGTAATATGGGTCTTCCAACTTTGTTTTTCCAAAATTGTTTCAGCCATCCTAAGCCTTTTGCATTTCCATATAAAATTTGAGTAAGCTTGTCAATCTCAAAAAAAGGCATTCTGGAATTTCTTTGAGATTGCCTTAAATCTGTTGGTCAATGTAGGGTATATTAACACCTTAATATTCTAATCCATGACTGTGATACAGTTCTCCATTTATTTTGGCCTTAAATTTCTCTCAGCAATGTTTTGTAAGTTTTAAAGGACAGGTCATTCTTGTGTATAATTTGTCAAATTTATCCCTAAATATTTCCTAAATGTATCCTTTAGTATTATTAAAGTAATAATATTTAAACCCCAAAAGCATTATTTGATACTATATTGTAAATGGTGTTTTGTTAAATTTTGATTCCTGGGAGTTCCCAGTATGACACAGAAGAAAAGAATCTGACTAGTATCCACGAGGATGCAGGTTTGATCCCTGGCCTCACTCAGCGGGTTGAGGATTGTGTGTTGCCATGAGCTGTGGTGTAGGTCACAGATGCAGGTTGAATCCCCTGTTGCTGTGGCTGTGGTGTAGGCCAGCAGCTGTAGCTCTGACTAGACCCCTAGCCTGGGAAATTCCATATACCCTAAAAAGCAGAAAAAAAAATTTTTTTTTGATTCCTAGTTGTTGCTAGTAAGAAAAGCAGTTGATTTGATTTTGCATATGGCTTTGTCATCTTGCTAAAGTCATTTAGTAATTTTGGTAGTTTTTTTTTTTAAAAGAAAAGATTCCTTAAGATGTTCTGTGCACAGAATCATGTCATCTGTGAATGAAGACAGTTTTGCTTCTTCCTTTCCAGTTCAGATGCCCTTTGTTTCTCTTTCTTGCCTTTTTGCACTGAGTTGGATCTCCAGGAGAATGCTGAGTCCAAATGATTGAAACAGACATTCATTCATCTTGTTTCTCATCTGAGAAGGAAAGTGTAGTCTTCCATCATTAACTGATCCTCTTTATCAGGTCAAGGAAGTTTCTTTGTATTTCTAGTTTGTTGAGAATTTTTGCCATAAATTGTGAGGTCTTGTCAGATACTTTATCTTCATTTATTAAGAAGGTTATATGGGGCGTTCCCTTTGTGGCTCAGCAGTTAACGAACCTGACTAGGATCCATGAGGATGCAGGTTCGATCCTCGACCTCGCTCACTAGGTTAAAGGATCCTGCGTTGCTCTGCTGTAGGCTGGCAGCTGTAGCTCCGATTTGACCCCTAGCCTGGGGACTTCCATATGCCGCGAGTGGGGCCCTGAAAAGAAAAAAAAAAAAAAAAAAGACAGTTATATGGTTATATGATTTTCAACCTTCATTCTATTTAAAACTGAATTTCATTGATTAATTTTTGAATATTAATTTTTTGCATTCCTGGGATAAGCTTTACCTTTACATGGTGTATTATCCCCTATGATATCACTAATTCTATTTGCCTATATTTTGAAAGGATTTTTGAGTATATGTTGATGAGTAATACTGGTTTGTAGTTTCTTCTTTTTTTGTGATGTCTTCGTGACTTTTAGTGTATGTGATAGTCTCATAAGAGTTAGAACATGAAGAGTTCTCTCCTTTTATATGAAAGAGTTTGTTTAGATTTGCTATGATCTCTTTCTTAAACGTTTGTTAGAATTCACTGGTGAAGCCATCTGGATCTGGAGTGTCTTGTTTTCGGAATAAGCTTTTAAATTATTACTTCAGTTTCTTTGATCAACTATGTGTTGTGCTTGAGTTTCCAATTTCAGTTTCAATATCAATTTTACTACTCAAATTTTAGTAAAAACTATATCCAGAAGCCAAACTAAGAAACTGCACAAATGATTTAAATATTCAAACAATTACTTCTTTTAAAAGTTAAGTGACTGAAGCAAACTTAAAAGATGATACTGGGGAAGAAAACCTGAATCCCTAAATTAGTCTTTCTCTCTGCCTCCGTCACTATCAGGTGTCCTCTGATCTGGCATTCCAGTGTTTTCTGGAGAGACACAGGGAACCCAGCACACAGGCTGCTCAGTGGGAACTGGCTTGACGATGGTGTGGTAGACTGAGGTTTTATTCTCTGCCTCTCTGTGTAGGTCCTTATGGTAACTGGTCAGAAGATGCAGTATTTTTCCATATGCTTCCATATGTAATATCTTGGTAAACATAACTTTATTCCCTGCTTTTTGCTCCATAGATATTAATAAGTTTAGGAGTGGGTAGCCAAAGCATTTCATTTTTCCATGTTCTTTCACATGCGCAAGTCATGTTGACAAGTCAGAGCAGGCTGCAGTAGGTAATGAAAACAGTGCTAAGGATGGGGTGTCATTCACAAAGTTCAAGAAACATATTCATCACACATGTAGGGCTATTTGTTTTCTTTTTCTTCAGTAAGCTGTGTCTTTGAATATTAAAGCAACTTTGTATTCCTGGGATAAGCTTTACTTTTGCATGATGTATTATCCCTGAAAATATCACTAGTTCTATTTATTATTATTATTATTATTATTACTGTATTTCCTGGGCCATACTGGGGCATATGGAAGTTCCCAGGCTAGGGGTCGAATCAGAACTGTAGCTGCTGGCCTACACCACAGCCAGAGAAACAGGGATCTAAGCTGCGTCTGTGACTTATACACCATAGCTCACAGTAACGCCAGATCCTCAACCCACTGAGTGAGGCCAGGGGTGGAACCTGCATCCTCGTGGGGTACTAATCGGTTTGTTACCACTGAGCCACGATGGGAACCCCCTGTTTGCTTACGTTTTGAAAGGATTTTTGAGTATACGTTTATGAGTGATACTGGTTTGTCGTTGGCCGTTTCATCCAAGTTGCTGATTTTATTGGCATGAGGTTTTCCATTACCTTCGCTTAATATGCTGTTATTGTCTCTAGAGTCTATAGCTATTCGTTCTCTTTCTTTTTTTTTTTGGTCTTTTTAGGTCTGCACCTGAGGCACATGGAGTTTCCCAGACTCTGGGTCGAATCACTGCTGTAGTTGATAGACGATAGTTCGAGGAAAAAATGTATATATATGTATGACTGAGTCACTTTGCTGTACAGGAGAAATTGATAGAACATTGTATCTACTATAATAAAAAAAATTTTTAGGAGTTTCCGTTGTGGGTCAGTGGTAACCTGACTAGTATCCATGAGGACACAGGTTCGATCCCTGGCGTTCCTCAGGGGGTTAAGGATCCAGTGTTGGCATGAGCTGTGATGTAGGTCGCAGATGCAGGTTGGATCCCATGTTGCTATGGCTGTGGTGTAGGCCGGCAGCTACAGCTCCAGTTTGACCCCTAGCCTGGGAACTTGCATATGCTGTGGGTGTAGCCCTGAAAAGACAAAAAAAATTTTTTTAATTTTTTAAAGCTAGAATTTTTCGTTAAGCACTGTCTCAGAAATTTTATGTTGAGTTTTTGTTTTCACTTAGTTGAAATATTTTTTGAAATACCATTTGTGATTTACTCCCTAAATCAAGAGTTATTTCAAACCCCATATATTTGAGATTTTAAATACCTTTATTTTTTTAATTCAAAAAAAATTTTTTTTTATTTTTTGCTTTTTAGGGCTGCACATGTGGTGTATGGAAGTTCCCAGGCTAAGGGCTGAATTGGACCTGTAGCCACCGGCCTATGCCACAGCCACAGCAAGGCCAGATCCAAGCTGCACCTTTGACCTACATCATAACTCACAGCAATACCAGATCCTTAACCCACTGAATGAGGCCAGGGAACAAACCCACATCTTCATGGTTACTGGTCTGGTCGGGTTTGTTACCACTGAGCCACAATAGGAACTCTGAGATAACATTATATTATTGATTGGTGCTTTAATTCTATTTATTTCTGTTTTGGTTAGAAGGCATACTTTGTTTTCAATACTTCAAAATACATTAAGACCTTTTTATGATACAGAAAATGGTCTATCTTGATATATATTCTGTGTGCACTTGAAAAAAATGTGCATTCTGCTGTCAAATAGATGTTCAATAAATGTCAACTAGGTCAAATTGGCTAGAAACGCTCCTCAAGTCTCTTCTTTCCTCACCGATTTTCTGACTTCTTGTTCTTTTGAGAGAAAAGTATTGAATTCCCCAACAATAAGTGTGGCTCTGTCTGTTTATCTTTGCAATTCTAGTTTTGCCACACACATTTTAGAACTGTGTAAGTAGAAGTATACATATTTAGGATTTTGTTGATGAACTGTATTTTATTAAAATTACATATTCATATTTTTTTATCTCTTGTAATATTCTTTTTTCTAAATACTACTTTTTCCAATACTAATAGAGTCACACAAGTTTTATTATGCTTATTGCTTTCATGGTATATTTGATTTCATCCTTTTACTTGTAAACAATCTGAACCTTTATATTTATTTATTTATTTGTGTATTTTTATTTTTTTGGTCTTTTTGCCTTTTCTAAGGCCGCTCCTGTGGCTATGGAGTTTCCCAGGCTAGGGGTCAAATCGGAGCTATAGCTGCCGGCCTACACCACAGCCACAGCAGCTTGGGATCTGAGCCGCATCTCCATCTATGCCACAGCTCACGGCAACGCCGGATCCTTAACCCTCTGAGCAAGGCCAGGGACCGAACCCGCAACCTCATGGTTCCTAGTCGGACTTGTTAACCACTGCGCCACAACGGGAACTCCCTGAACCTTTATATTTAAAGTGGGTTTTTTGTAGACAGTATATAGCTGGTTCTGCCTTTTTATTCTGACAGTGATTTTTAAGTTGGAATATTTAGATCATTTACATTTAATATAATTTTTAGAAGGGTTTTATTAAAGTATAGTTGATCTACAATGTTCTGTCAATTTCTCCTGTACAGCAAAGCAACCCAGTCATACATACATATATATTCTTTTCTTTTTTTTTCTTTTTTTTTTAAATTTTTTTTAAATTTTTTTTTTTTTTTTTGTCTTTTTGCTATTTCTTTGGGCCGCTCCTGTGGCATATGGAGGTTCCCAGGCTAGGGTCGAATCGGAGCTGTAGCCACCGGCCTACGCCAGAGCCACAGCAACGCGGGATCTGAGCCGCGTCTGCAACCTACACCACAGCGCACAGCAACGCCGGATCCTTAACCCACTGAGCAAGGGCAGGGACCGAACCCGCAACCTCATGGTTCCTAGTCGGATTCGTTAACCACTGCGCCATGACGGGAACTCCCATATATATTCTTTTTCTTATATTATCTTCTATCATGTTCTATCACAAGTTATTGGATATAGTTCCCTGTGCTATACAGCAGGACCTCATTGCTTATCCATTCGAATGTAATCGTTTGTATCTACTAACCCCAAACTCCCAGTCCATCCCACTTCCTTCCCCTCTCCCTTGACAGCTACAGGTCTGTTCTCCCTGTCTATGAGTCTGTTTCTGTTCTGTAGATAGGTTCATCTGTGCCATATTTTAGATTCCACGTGTTTGTGATCATATGGTATTTGTCTTTCTCTTTCTGACTTAACTTCACTTAGTATGAGAATCTCCATCCAGTTCCATCCATGTTGCTGAAAATGGCATTATTTTGGTCTTTTTTATGACTGAATAGTATTCCATTTTGTGTATGTACCACATCTTCTTAATTCATTCATCTGTTGATGGATATTTCAGTTGTTTCCATGTCTTGGCTACCGTGAATAGTGCTGCAATGAACATAGGGATGAATGCATCATTTCGAATGAAAGTTTTGTCCGGATATATGCCCATAAGTGGGATTGCTGGATCATACAGCAGTTCTATGTTTAGTTTTCTGAGGAACCTTCATACTGTTTTCCATAGTGGTTATACCAATTTACATTCCCACCAATAGTGTAGGAGGCTTCCCTTTTCTCCACACCCTCTCCAACATTTGTTGTTTGTAGACTTATTAATGATGGCCATTTTGACTGGCATGAAGTGGTACCTCATTGTAGTTTTGATTTGCACTTCTGTAATAATTAGTGATGTTGAGCATTTTTTTTTTCATGTGCCTGTTGCCCATCTCTTTAGACCTAAATAGAGAAATATTTATTTAGGTCCTCTGCCCATGTTTTGATTGGGTTGTTTGAGGTTTTTTTCTTTTGAGTTGTTTGTATATTTTGTAGATTAAGCCCTTCTTGGTTGCATTGCTTGCAATTATTTTCTTCCACTCTGTAGGTTGTCTTTTCAGATTTCTTTTATGATTTCCTTTGCTTTGCAAAAGCTTATAAGTTTGATTAGATACTATTGGTTTATTTTTGTTTTTATTTCCATTGTCTTATTTCTGTTGACCTAAGAAAACATTTGTATGGTTAATGTCAGAGAATGTTTTACTTATGTTCTCTTCTAGGAGTTTTATGGTGTCTTGTCTCATGTTTAAATCTTTGAGATATTTTTGGTTTATTTTTGTGTATGGTGTAAGAGTGTGTTCTAGTTTCATTGATTTACATTCAGCTGTCCAGTTTTCCCAGCACCGCTTACTGAGGAGACTGTATTTTTCCCATTTTATAGTCTTGCCTCCTTTGTCGAATATTAATTGACTGTAGGTGTCTGGGTCTATTTCTGGGCTCTCTATTCTGTTCCATTGGTCCATATCTCTGTTTTTGTACCAGGAGCATGCTGTCTAAATTATTGTAGCTTTGTAATATTGTCTGAAGTCTGGGAAACGTTTTAATATAACTTTTGGTATTAATCTTGTTACTTGTCTCCTATTTGTCCCATTGTCTCTTTGCTCCTTTTTTTTCTTTCTCTGCCTTCCTTTGGATTAATCAAGTTTTATTTTAATTTCAGATATGTATGTATTGACTAATTACATATATATATATATGTTTTATTCTTTACTAATTATTCTACAGTTTACAATATATGTCTTTTCCTACTACACCCCACCCATACTTGGGCACAGACCCCTGCCTTAGAGCCTCATGTTCAGGAGCTTTATATAGCCATCAACAGATCCAAACAAGCCTCAGTTTGGCCCTAATCTCTCTGCTCCCTATGCTTCCCAGCAGGATCTTTTTTTCCAAGGCAGGCACAGTTTTTCGTGGTTTTTCATATACATATATGCCCTTTTCCCTGAGGAACCTGTATGTCTGGTGGGTGCTCTGGCTGGCAAGGCCTCCCACTACCTCTGTCCGTTCTACCTCCAATAGACATCTTCCTTCTTGTTTTTATAGAGCCAGACCACCATCTCCATCCCCATGAAGTCTTCTGCAGTTGCCTCTCTGCATGTATGCATGTGCATGCAAGCCCACACACAGCCATACACATGCAAACTCCCCACCCCCCCCCACCTCCCCTACCCACATACATGCATGTGAGCCACTCACAACTGTACTTAGGTTTGATCTTGGTTAACCTGTTCCTCCTGCTCAAGTGGAACTTCTTCTTCTTCTTCTTCTTCTTCTTTTTTTAGTGGCAGCACTTACAGCATATGAAAGTTCCTAGGCCAAGGGTCAAATTGGAGCTTCAGCTGCAGGCCTACGCCACAGCCACAGCAACACCAGATCCTTAACCCACTAAGCAAGGCCAGGGATCAAATCCAATCCTCACGGAATCTATGTCATGTTCTTAACCACTGAACCACCATGGGAACTCCCCAAGTGAGACTTCTTAAGGACAAATATTTTACCGTATACGTGTTTTGTTTTTTTTTGTCTTTTTTGCTATTTCTTGGGCCACTCCCGCGGCATATAGAGGTTCCCAGGCTAGGGGTCGAATCGGAGCTGTAGCCACCAGCCTACGCCAGAGCCACAGCAAAGCAGGATCCAAGCCGCATCTGCAACCTACACCACAGCTCACGGCAACGCTGGATCGTTAACCCACTGAGCAAGGGCAGGGACCTAACCCACAACCTCGTGGTTCCTAGTCGGATTCGTTAACCACTGAGCCACAACTCCCCCGTAAACGTTTTTATAGTATTTTATCTCCAGGAGCATGATAGAAACTCAACAAATGACTGAATGGTGTACTCACTCCCACCTTAGAAGTGTATCTGCGAAATGGATCAGAATACTCATGCCAACCAATCTAGGCATCCCCTTTTCCCTAGTCACTGCTGATTAAAGACCACTAAATTAAACTTTGAAAATATACTGATGGTTATGGTTATAGCCCCTTTGCTAGTGTATCTGCTCTTTCACCATGTGCCAGAACAATGAGTCCCGTTGTTCTTAGTTACACGGGAATACACCCAAGGCTTCATCCGGTCACTTTATTTAGACTATTACCTCCCCAAGTCTCCTTGACTGACTCCTCTCTTTCTATTCACTCCCAAGAAGGAACATTTCCAGTAGATGGCTTCTTTTTATCATTTACCTAATGAAATATAGTATTTTAATCTCAAGGGTAGGTCAATCTTTTCCTATACTTTGCCCCCCAAAGCTTGAAGCATATCTCTGTAGTCCTGGAGCCAACAACCAAGCTTAAAATTTAGAAGCTACTACTTCATAGTTGTATGATCTTAGGTTGCCTAGCTTCCTGATACCACGTTTGATGACCTATAAAGTGAGGATATTGATGATAATTATTAATGATATAATTACAAAGATAATTCAATTACAGGGTTGCTAGGATAATCAAATGAGATGAAGTACATATGCACGTAGTAGGCAGTCATGAAATGTTGTTCTACTTTTTATTATTATTAACCCTCAATATACTAATGATACCACCACTCTGGTCCTCCTGCCTCTCACAAATATATAAACACGTCTAGAATCTGTTATGTCACAATCGGAGGTACCTAGAGAGAGGAGGAGTGCATGCCATCAGCATTGGAAGGGGTAATATTTTGTGAATCCTAACTTGGGAGCAGACGATCAACTTCATTTGGTGGCTCAATGGAAAATTTAGGAACCAGAGGCTAGAATATCATCTGCAACAATTATGTGGGATTCCAGAATTCAGGTCATTTAAGAACATAGCATGATTCTGAAACCGCTGTCTGTGAGAACTATATAGGCTGTCCATGAAAATGTTATATGATTTGCAATTTTGGCTAATAATAGTGTTATGCCATTTCATAACTTTATGTGCTTCTGGAGACTTGACCTGTAATAAACTTACAAGATTCTGGAAACTTGATTTATTAAAACATTACATGATTCTGAAAACTTGGCATGAAAGAAGTATGCTTGATTCTGGGATCCTAGATATCAGAATATTACTGTTAACATTGTGTTATTTCAGAGACTTTCTTACAAGAATAATATCTGATTCTGGAAGGCTAGTCCATTATAAACTTATGATAATTCTAGAATCTTGATCTCCATGTATCTTTGCCTATAGGAATCTTGCATGTGTCTGAAAGCTTGTAGGAGTCTTGTACAATTTCAGAAGCTTGATCAGAAGAACTTCATGTAATTTGGGAAGGTTGGTTTATTGGACTTTGTGATTCTGAATCTTGGCTTGTGAGAATTTTATATGAATCTTGAATTTTGGTCTGAAGAGATCTTGTCTAATTCTAGAAGCTTGGCCAATGAGAACCTTAGATGATTCAGAAACCTGGCATATAACAGCACAGCGTTTCAGAACTCTGGCCAGTAAGGATGCAATGTGAGTATGTAACTGCCATGTAGCAACACAGGTGGTTTCAGAAACTTAGTCTTTGTAAAGTGACTGTGAAAAACTATATATATCAAAGATTACTGGTCGTCCTCTAATTTCTGTTCTTCCTTTCTTCTTTGGTTATAGACCCCCTGACTTTTAGCTGGGCACATGGCTACCTGAAATAAAAACAAAATTTTCATACTTTCTTGCATCTAGGTTTGTCCTTGTGACTAAGCTGTGGCCAATGACATGTAAAGAGAAGTGGTACGCTCATGTTCTAGGAAATGTCCTTATGTAGAGGATCTATGCCCCTTGTCCACCCATCCTCCTTCCCCTGGCTTACTCAACAGCCACCTTGAGCCATAAACTGACTTTTGCAGGGAAGCTGTGAATAATGGAAATAATAATTGAAATGGAAGGAGCCTGGGCTTCTGACACTGGGAGGTCCTAAACCAACCCTACATGATAAGAGAGAGAATTCAACTGCCTCATTTAAGCAAGCTGAATCTATTGTTTTAATCCAAAGAATAGTAGATGACTCTGAAGACTTGGTTTCTGTCATTCTGGTGTCATGGTGTATAAATCTTCTGTGATTCAGATACCTTGTTGTACTGGACTATCTGTTGCCAGCTAAGCATCACTGCTCTTGAAGAGGAGAAGCTGAGAACTACATTTCCCAGAACTCCCTTCAGTGTGGTTCTGGATTAGCATTTGCCTATGAGGGGCACTTGTGTAAGATTTGGAAGGTGGAAGAAGACAAGCCATTAGTCTCCAGAGACAGTAATAGGCAACAGCATGGGCAGACTGGCTGCTATGCCTTAGAGCAGAGGTTAGCAAACTGGAGCCCTCAGGACAAACTGGCCCACTGTTTGTTTTTCTAAATAGCAGTTTATTGGGACACAACTATGTTTACATATTTACATATGGCTGGTTTTATACGACAACAGCAGACTTGAGTAGATGTTATAGAGAACATACGCAGCCTGCAAGGCCTGAAGTACTTACTCTCTGGCCCCCGAACAGAAAAAAGCTTGCCAACTTCTGCTATAGAGCACATGGTTGTGGTTCAGTAACTTCAATTTAATAAATATATATTGAGTATCAGATATCTGATGTGGGGGAGGATCGGATCTTATTCATAGAAGGGGTATCATTTAAGGAGAACAATAAAGTATACCTAGGTAGCAAGGTCTCACACACTTATGTCACCTTCAAGTACTCAGATAGATAATTTTATTTTTCTTCTTCAATAATTGATCTGATCTCCTTCACAGAATGGTAATCACAGTTTTATGTTTCAGTTTTTGTGCCTAAATTGAAACATTTGCATTATGTTTGAATTGTATTATGCTGTTTAACATCCATAGGCTTCTACAATATAGGAAACAGTTCAGTGACCAAGTCACAGTAACAGCGCTGGGCACTGCCGAAGCCCAAGCTTCAGGAGCCTACCAAGAAACCATATTGCAACCAGAAAGGAAAACCTCTTCCTCTAGCAGTGTTAGCACCCTTTACTGACAAAGCTTAACATTGTGCCAGCTGGCAAAGAAAAAATTAAAGGGCCCAGATCCATTTTTGCAGAGCTAGCTGTGAAGGACAAATTTAGAACTGGGAGTCAATAAATTGATAACTGGCACATACAGGCTGTGTATATTCATGATTACCATACTAAAAAAACCCCAGAAATTTTTATAATATTTATTTATTTATTTGCTTTAAAATAACAACAATAAACTTATTATATATGAACATATTTCATTTTTATGAAATAACTGTATTTTCCAAGATACATAAAATTAGTGGGAAGTGGCATTCTTTTATAGTTTTGGAAATGTCTGATGTTTGATATGATAGAAGACAGCTGGTTTCTTCTATCCACTTCTGCAGTCAATCTATGTAATATGTTGTTTTGGTTGAAGTACATGAAGAAAATCTGCTTCTCACCACACGTGCACACACACACACACACACACACACAATGGTAACCATGTGAGGTGATAGATATGTTAATTAGATTGATAGTGTTGATCTCTTTGCAATATTTAGGTATATCAAACTATCAAGTTGTACACTTTAAATAATATAATTTTTACGTTGATGATTTTTTAATAAAACTGTTTTTTTTTTTTAAAGAAAATCTTGCCTCACACAGATATGTAGTTGAAAGGGGAGGAGTATTTTAATAGTTTTTAAAGATGATTCTTTGACAGTGCACCCAAGATCAACAAGTGGTAGCTTCTTGAAGGTTAGCTGCAATGAGGACCCTGAAACCGTATCAGTGAACTTTCCAAACCATTGCATTAAAATCCACTTATCAGCCTTGGACTTTAAATGGACTTTTTGCTTATGAATGATGTTGAAACGCCATACACTGATCATTTGGAAAACATTAGTTCACTGAGTTATGTAGGTCTTCCAAACGTTGATACATTGCATTATACAATATTAAAAAATAACATTCCTTAATATCAGTGCCAGTCACAATATATTGGGAAGCTGTCAACCTCCCAGTGGCAAATACAAGTTTTCCAAAATTCTAAGTTGCACTTGAAAGCATGACTTTTATAATTGGCAACAATTTTCGTCAGTTATTTTTCTTGAAGTGCTAGGTTTACTTCATTCATTTTCAAGATTGTGTCTGCCAGATACCCAAATCTGAATAGCTATACTTTGTCTTTCAAGTAAAAATGGTATTCTATGAAAAAAACACTTAGTTTTAACTCAGAACGCAACTAGTCACACAAGTCCTTGTCCTCTAGACAACCCTCATGCTTTTATATACAGCAGAGCTGCTTTCTGTAGCTTTCCCATTTTGTCACACAGAATCAGAATATGAAAAAGTTATGTACTCAAGATTCAGTATTTGATAAAATGAATAACTTTTACTGATTCATCAAAGGCGTAAATCAATCAGTATCTACTGTATAGTCTGAGCCATTACCCCAATTCACACGAAGGCACTAGCAGTTTTACCCACCTTTGCTTTTGCACCATCAGTGTAAATTTCAACAGCGTGAAAAGAGAAAATAATATCTCTAAGTATTGTTACGAAAATAGTTTTGGAGTTCCCACCGTGGCACAGTGGGCTAAGAATTCAACTGCATTGGCTCAGGTTGCTGTGGAGGCACAGGTTTGATCCCTGGCCCAGCACAATGAGTTAAAGAATCCAGCATTGCTGCAGCTGCTGTGTAGTTTACAGCTCTGGCTTGGATTTAGTCCCTGGCCCAGGAACTTCCATATGCTGTGGGTGCAGCCATTAAAAAAAGAAAAGTTTTGATTCTTTAGAGCCTCTGAAAGGTCTCAGGAACCTTTAGGTTCTGCGGCCTACACTTTGAAAGTCAGGGATCTATTTAAACATTTTATAAATAATGTCTCATCATGTAATTTCAGGGTCCTAATTTTCATTTGAATTAAAAGTCCTGTTGGCACCAAGTAGTACCATTTTATTTTTAAGGGCTTGTAAAACTAGAACAGAGGGAGGTATAGCATATAGATGATGAGTTCATAGCAAGTGATGTCAAATACACTATATGAACAAAGGTTTGAGGGTAATTTGGATAGAGTAAAAAGTGAGGGCGTGGTGGCTCATCATACAGCACAAGATAATAATATGTTGAACCCGGGAGTTCCTGTCATGGCTCTGTGGTTAACAAACTGGCTAGAATGCATGAGGGTTGATGCCTGGCCTCGCTCGGTGGGTTAAGGATCCAGCGTTGCCATGAGCTGTGGTGTAGGTTGCAGATGCAGCTCAGATCCTGCATTGCTGTGGCTGTGGTGTAGGCCAGCAGCTGTAGCTCAGATTCGACCCCTAGCCTGGGAACTTCTATGTGCCATGGGTACAGCCCTAAAAAGACAAAAGACAAAAAATAAATAAATAAAAATAAAATAATTTGCTGAACCCAGAGGACTCTGTATCATTGTGTCAATACCATAATCATGTTCCCATGGAGATTTAGTTTCATCAGAATGACATCCTTTAGAGCTAAGTGTCCCCACTACTGAGGCAAGACCCTTCTGAGTACTTTGCCCAAGGCCCTGTGATATATGAGCATAGCTGCTCAGTCTGGCTGGAGAACAGGCACTCTTCCTAGCCCTGTGTGAGCTTCTGCCACTGCTGCCTCTAATCCTTCCAGGGGGATCTTCCTCTGGCTCATGTGCTTCCTCAGAGGCCGTGCTCTTCCCCATACTCAGCTGAGGACTTGAGGGAGACCCTCTGTGGATCTTTGGAGTTCTTTCTCTGTGTGGCTCTCTCTTCTCCATGATTGTGCCCTATACATAGCTGCCTTGGGCGCCCTAGATTCAGTTCTGTCTCCTCAACTCAGGGAGTCTGCCGGGATCTGCCTACGTCCTTTCTCCCTGCACTGTGTCCAGGAATGATGGGCAGCCATGGGGCTCATCTCATATATTGGCTGTGTTTTGGGACCACTGTCCTTTGTTGCCAGAGGTCCAGTGTCTTGAAAACTATTGCTGCATATTTTTTATTTGTTTGAGGTAGGCCAGTAAATTCAGTCCTTTACTTCTTCTTGGCTGGCAGAGGAGGACCCCAAACATTCTAGATCCCATCCAACCATATGCACCCAGTATTAGGCTTACCCATCCTTAACCACTTCATTTCTGAGCTACTGACTTTTTTGCAGTGCTTGGCCAAATGCAGCCAACACTAAGCAAATCGCACACACCTTCTGACCTCCAACTTCTTCCCCTAGACCACGTTCCAAGTAACCACAGGCATTGTTGTACCTAATGCTTCTCCACTGTGTGGCTCACCATCCTTCCAGCCTGCAATACCAGTTTCCTCACTGCCTGTCATGTCTTTCATTTTTTGTTTCAAGAGCACCCCACTTCCAAATTCAGAACTCTGTCAGTCAGAATAGTATAGCTAAGCTGTGTTAACAACTCCCAGATGAACAAGACTTTATTTCTGGCTCACATTTCATGTCCAGTGTGGACCAGAGGGAAGGGGACATCGCTCATGGTAGTCACCCAGCAACCAGGCCACCTGAGCCTCCGTCTCAACACCTGCTTCCACAGTTGCTGAGCAGGAAGAGGATGTGGCAAAAAATTGTGCATTGGTTTTTAAAGCCTCCCAAGAGGGTCATATATCACTTCTGCTCACATTTTATAAGTTAGGGCAAGTCATATGGTTTCATTTAATTCCCAAAGAGAGCAGAGATGTTCAGTCCTACCATGTGCCAAGAAGGAGGGAAATGGGAATGTTTTCCACCAACCCCAATGCCCACTCACATATTGTGTCACTCCCTCTTTGATAATCAGCAGTCAATATCGATATGTGATTTGTTGAGTGATACTCCACTACCAGGAATATTTAAGAAATGCCTTGTTCCAGTTTTCCGCTAGGTTGTCAGAGTTTACTGAAGACCAAAGGACACTCTTAACTACCAGGGCAGTGCCAATCTGGAAAGCATCAGGCTGGCCAGCTGGAGATAACTTAGGGAGGCTTCCAGCAAGGGGAGACATCGTGAACCAGCAATGCCCACAGTTACAGTGACCTTGGTCTTAGTTCTGATGGAGGCATTTTCCAGCACTGGCTCTGCTGTTGCCACGTGACCTTGAACAAGTTCTCTCCCCTTTTTAGGCCTCAGCTTTCTCTTCTCTAAAAGGGGGCAATGTGTATAATTTCCAGAAGAGTGGCTGGCTTGCTCCCCCCCTCCCATCTGGGAAATCTCTCTGTGTCCTGGACCCCAGCCCAGGGCTGATTCACAGTCACTATCAGCATCATTCTCAGGCCAGGCTGGGTCAACGAGTTGTTTATCTTGGTGTCTGAGCCCATTCCTGACATTGCAGAGACACAGACACTAAAAGCACGTGGGGGGCTGGTGGCTCCCTACCCCCACTTTTCTACCCTCTCCCCTCCCTTGACTGTCACCCCAGGGACTTACAGAATGACTAAAAATGCAACTCAAAGGCCAGCAAGGCTGATTTCCCAGGAGCAGAGTCAGATGGTTCCCATAGAGACCCTCCTGTTTGCTTCCCAGGAGCCTCCCCTTGCAATCACTCTTGAATTTATGCCTCTTTTCCAGCCCCTGTGCCTGACTCTGAGCTCAGGGCTTCCTTTCCTCCCCCCAAGGCAATTCTAGAAATCTCCCATCTGTCCTCCTGCCCTAGTCCCTCCCCCACACCCCTCATCACCACTGCTTATGATTCCCAACCCTGTCTTCCCAGCTTGTCCTTTGCGGCCCCCTGCCTAGCAGCCTTCAGCAGCTGTCCAGGTGAGGGGATGAAGCCCCCCTGCAACTCCAGATCCCCCTCGCCTCTCCCTGGCCCTCGACTCAGAACAGTCTGCTGGACACATGGCAAGCTTTCCTCCTGGAGTATCCCCCCGGGGCCCCCAGCTCTTCCTCTGATTGTCTAAGGGGCATCTCAGCCCCTACCCTGGTGACCACACCAGCCCACCCCAGGCTCTTACGCCCCCGCTGTACATAGCTAACTGTGTAAGGTGGTGGTTGAGAGCCAAGGAGCTGGCACCAGGCAGGCCTCGGAATCCATGCCCTGGCTCTCCTGTTCCTTAGTCATTGTCTGTATTTCTGTGTGGCTCAGTTCACCCATCAGTAAAAACAAATGATAATGATGGTACCTCCCTCAGAGGGTTATCAGGAGGAGCAGTTGTGGGACAACATGTGACAGTAGGGTGTGTACGTGTGTGGGATCAGTGACCTGTGGCCCTAGTCATCATTTGTTTTATGAGTTGATCCACCCACCCAGCACCGGTGTGCTGAGCCCCTCACTTTTGCTGGGCTCCAAGCTAGTTGCTGGGGACACAGGGAAGCCTAGGACTCAGTCCAGGCCCTGCTGTGGGAGCAGAGAACAAGGGGTGACCCTCTGCCTGGGTGATAGCCCCTGAGTGGGGATCCCAAAGAGGCTTGGGAAGGGCACCACACCCCAGCTCAACTCTAGGCTTTTGGAGGAAGGCGACGGGATGGTAGCATCTCTGTGCTCCCGCTGGTGCTGGCACAGGGAGTTGAGTATGGAGTCAGATCATCCACTAGTAGTAACCTTTCCATGTCTCATTTTCTGCATCTATGAAATTGTGGAAATAATCGTTGCTCCCTCATGGGACTCTGAGGATTGAAGGATAATGTTATGATGTTACGATGCCCCGCATATGTGGAGTATTCAATCAGTGGGGAGGGTATAATTTTTTTTTTTTTTGGGTCTTCTTAGGGTCATACCCGCAGCATATAGAAGTTTCCAGGCTAGGGGTCAAATTGGAGCTACAGCTGCCAGCCTGCGCCACAGCCACAGCAACACGGGATCCGAGCCATTTCTGCAATTTAGACCACAGCTCACGGTAATGCTGGATCCTTAACTCATTGAGTGGGGCCAGGGATCGAACCTGTGTCCTCATGGATCCTAGTTGTGGGTTCATTACTAGTGAGCCACAATGAGAACTCTGGGAAGGTACAATTGAATAGAGACCTTGCCTCCAAACCTTCATGGATTTTCTAACTTTTCAAACTGGGGGTTAGTCTTTTATTTCTGCTTTGTTATTATATTGATATATAAAGCATTTGCTCTGAATATGTTAGGTCTTGGGTTTATATGACCTGAAAGTCTGTGGCCTCTTTACTGTACCCCCTACCCCCAGTCCTTGGCGTACATGAGGTAGTAAATTCGATCCTGTGACTTGAATCATGACTTGAATTGCATCACCCATGTGGGTGTGGTGGCACCCCAGGTTTTAAAGTTCCTGAGAGAAAGAATGGGGTTTCCCCTGGCCTTGCTACCAGCCAGAAGCTCCCTGAAGCTGAGGCTCAGGGCTCCCCAGGCAGACTCCCCTTCTCCCCTTGGAGCTCTGCCTGGAACGGGGTGGGAGGGGCAGTAATCCTGGGAGAGAGGAAAAGGCAGCAGCCAGGGAGTCACCTAAAGGATCCAGAGAGGTTTCTCCTTGCTTTAGTCCTGTCTCAGGAGGGAGAAATCCCGTCTCATTCAGTAGGGTAAAGCCAGGGTAATTGAGGTCTGTCTGGGAGGCTCTGGGCACCCCAGGGGGGTGACAAGGGCTGAGGTTACCACCTGGGGTCAGGCCCACTCACCCCCAACCCCCAGCCCCAAGGTGCTTCTTGTAAAACTTGTGACAGCTGTGCCAGGGCCCAGAAAGCCTGTCAGGCCTGTGGCCACTCAGGTTCTTGGCTTTTCCTCCAGAAAGGTCTCATTTCCTCAGCACAGGGTCTCCTAAACGCCCAGACCTCTCTCCACTCTGCTCTCCCTCTCTTGCCAGCTCGGGTCACTCATTTTCCAGGGCAAAGTTCCAGCATGAATTGTGCTGGCCACCCCCTGGGGCAGAAAGTGGGCTTGAGGCCCTTTTCTGAATATAGAACCCCTCGCTTGTCAATTGTGCACTATGTTCCAGTCCTCCCCCTCTACATTTCCTGCCTGGAGGTTGACCAGACCCGGAATTGTAGCATTCATCCTCCCAGTGAAGAAACCCATCTATAGACACTGAGTGATTTGCTCCTAGACGTCTCAACACTCAGTATAAGATTCTGCCATCTAATTGCAGTTTATGTATGTTGTGTGTGTGTGTGTGTGTGTGTGTGTGTGTAGAATAAGTTTCCATACATTAAATCCTGGCTTAGCTGCCCCAAGGACTTCCAAGGTGTCCAGGAGCTTGCAGAGAGTCCTGTCAAAGTGGGAATGGTCAGCTGCCTCCTGCTCTGATCCTCTGCCACTGTGTTGGGTTTTGGATGTATTGCTGGGGTGTCTAGATGCGCCACTGGGAGCTGCTGCTGGCAGATTCCCCCCGGTCTGTCTTCACTGCCAAGCACAGTGTATTTTTTTTCTTCTCCCACAGCCTGTCTGCCTCTGACCCAGTGCTTGGTGCTCAATAGTTACTTAATGAATGAAGAAAAGAATGAGTGAATGAATGAATTAATAAATGAATGAACATTGCCTTGCTATGCTCTTGATCCTGCCTTGTTCCTCCCCTCTCTGGTCTTATGCCAACCTTTTTCTCCACTGAGTTTGGCCTTGACCCTAGCAACCAGTTGCCCTCTCTCCACTCCATCCCCCAGTCCTTTAGGCCAGGACAAAAAAAAAGCTACAAATACTAGCTAATGTTTTAGGCAAGCACTCAGGACAGTTTCTCTCTCTCAGTTGTTGGATTACATCTTATATATCTTATAGATTTGAAAAATAAGAGAAATCACAGCAAGAGGGAAGTGATGGTAAGAAAGAGAAGATGAAATAAGGAATGAGGAATTCCCATTGTGGCTCACTGGAAACGAATCTGACTAGTATCCATGAGGACGCAGGCCTTGCTCAGTGGATTAGTATCTAGCGTTGGCAGTGAGCTGTGGTGTAGGTCGCAGACACGACTCAGAACCAGCGTTGCTGTGGTTGAAGCTGGGAGCTACAGCTCTGATTCGACCCCTATCCTGGGCACCTCCATATGCCATGGTATGGCCCTAAAAAGACAATAAGTAAATAAATAAATTAATTAATTAAGGAATGAGGTAAATGCAAACTGAGAGATTCAGTATCATTGCTAGAGATAGGCCAAATATCTGCTGCTGAGCTTGCTGGCGGCCAGTGCAAAGAGGGCAACCTGATTAGTTACAGATTCCTTGGTGTCTGCAAGATAAGACAAATCAGTTAGAAAAACCCAAATATTCCTGGAATTATGCTTCCTCATAAGGTGAATTCATGTAGGTCAACTCCATCCATATTTATAGCCCCTCTAACGATAAATAGAGCAAGAAAGTTCATAGCACTGCTTCCTTTATTTTAAAAATATTGAAAGCCCAGAGACCACCATAAAAATGTGCAACCTCACCTTCTACCACGACAGTCAGAATTATCTTAGTAAACAAAAGAAACAAACACAGGAGTTCCCATCATGGCTCAGTGGGTTAAGGATCCGACTAGTATCCATGACTATGCGGGTTCAATCTCCGGCCTCGCTCAGTGGGTTGAGGATCTGGTGTTGCCGTGAGCTGTGGTGTAGGTTGCAGATGCGGCTCGGATCTGGCAGTTCTGGCGTTGCTGTGGCTGTGGTGTAGGCTGGCAGCCACGGGGGCTCCGATTCAACCCCTGGCCCGGGAACTTCCATATGCCACAGGTGCAGCCCTAAAAAGAAAAAGGAAAAAAGAAATAAAATACAGATGAAGTCCTCTGTTTCTTTCCTCTCACCTTCCTCTCCCCAGAGGCAGCTGCCACAATGCATTTGGTGTTTATCCTTCCAGTCAATTTAAGACACAGACATATGTTCCACAAATTGTATTAATTATTGTTTTAATCTACATAAGCATTCTACTAAACATTTTATTCAACCCCTTGTTTTTTTTTTTTGCTCTCACAGCATGATTTTTAGATCAGTCCTTGTTAGTATATAAATCTAATTCTTTTCTTTTAATGTCTGTACACTATTTTATCGAGTACGTGTAACCCATTTTATTCATCTCTTCTATTAATGGATTTATTGTCTTTCTAGTAAAATTAAAGCTGCAAAGAGTGTAGTTGCCATGAGGTGCTGGTTAATGTTTAACCATCAGCTCTCTGAAAAAAAGAGCCCTGGTTTGTAGTGTTTGCTAATTTCTGTGGTGTAAATAATATCCCCGTGACTGATTTCAAGCTACCGACATGGTGTCACAGGATGCAGAGTCGGGGGCAGTGGGCCTAGTCCATCTTGTGAGCGGGTCCAAATCAGCTCCAGCACCACCACTGGGTGTGCACCTCCTTGTGCGTGCATGGACTATTTTTCTAGGGATACATGTCCAATGAAGCTGCTCGGGCATTCTCAGATTTACCACTTATTGCCAAATTGCTCTCCAAAGTGGCCTAACTTAACACTCCTCCTAGCAGCATGTGAGAGTATCCATGTCTCCATGTCTTTACCAATAGTGAGTCCTTTTCAGACTCTGCCATTTTTGCTAATATGATGGGTGAGCAATGGTTCAGCTCCTGAGGATGAACACCCTTTCATGTGGTTCTCGATGACTTGCGTGTCCTCTTTTCCAAATCACCTTTTCACATTTCCTAGCCCATTTCTGTCTTGAATTATTTATCTTTTTCTTAATGATTGATAGGGGTTCTTCCTACATCATGTCCTAATCCTACATCTGTTATATGAATGACAAATATCTTTAGTCTAATGTACTACTCTTTTTTCTATTGGTTTATGCTTTTTGAAATTTAAGGAATTTTTTCCTCCTCTTCCCCAAATCATAGATACCCTCCTTCTTTCTTCCTTTTTTGCAAATATTTTTTTCCTACTGCAAGAGCAATATGGATTATTTGCAGAAAAATTAGAAAATACATATAATTAGGGAGAAGAAAAATCACTTACAGTCCTACTGTCCAAAAATAACACTGTCAATGTTTGTATATTACTTCCTTCTGGTGTGTGTGTGTGCGTGTGTGTCTGGGTACAGTGTCCCTTGAGGTAGACCAGTGATCACACCACTGTGGGCATCTTGCTGTGGAGTGTGCAGCTCTCTGAGAGTTTGGTTTAGCAGTTTTTCATTAGGCCATCTTCCCTCCTGGCATTTCAGAGCTGGACCTTCCATCTTGGTGTTTGTCTTTTTCCTGGTGGGTTGTTTAATGTGTCTGCTCTTGTAGCACCAGAACCTCCTGCTCTCTTGAGCAAAGACTTCCAGCTCCAACTCCCTTGCTCCCACTCTAGCCTCTGGCAGAACCAGCTCTAGGCTTCCATGGCCAGGGGGACAGAATGGGAAAGGCCCCAGGGTGGTAAGTGGGTGGCTCCACTGTAGCCTCAGCCCCTCCTCGAAACTGCTGGTAACCATGGGCAAGTCACTTAGCTTCTCACAGTCCTGCTAAGATCCTTGCTTCCCGCTTCCTGGAGGATGCAAACTATACTTGGTAGGTTTTCCAGCCCTGGGAGAAGATAAATTTGGCCAAGAGGTGGAGAGGAGATATTCCAGGCCCCAGGTGTACCTGAAGCTGGGAGTTCTCTGTGGAGAAGCCTCCTTGCCTGAGGCAGAGTTGAGGCTACTTCTGTTTCGCCACCTGAAAATGCAGTGTTGCTCAGACAAGCCCCAGAAGCAAGTTTGAGAGGAGCCCTTTTGGCTTAATGCTCCCTTCTAGTTGATTTAGGTTTTCGCCCAACTTTATCATTGACATGCCATGTGGCTTTGGCGCATCACTCAGCCTGGGTCTCAGGACTTCTCTGAAACCTATCTGTCAAGGAGGCTACTTAGTGATGCGAGGGACTGTGGAGTCAGAATGGCAGCCCTGAATTTCAGCCTCATGTCAGACCATCTTAGACAAGTTATTTAACCTTTCTAAAGTTCAGCTTCATAGTCTCTAAAAATGGAACATGATAGAACCTATCTAGCACAATTTGCTATAAACTTTTAATGAAATGCTTCAGGTGCAAAGTAAGATTCAGTGGGTACGTTTTGACAAACACTGAGTTCTGGGAGTCTAGAGTCACCTGAGAAAGGATGGACATCATTCTCAGAATGGCCAGCAGGTGGTGCTGTCTCAGAACAAATCACCCAGGCCCTCCAAGGGAAGGTTTTCTCCAGCACACAGGCCAGGGCCCTCTGGAGCGGGGGGGACATTTGAGATGGAAAGGGTTCTGGAGATACCAGCTCCCTCATTTTCCGGAAGGGGACCCTGAGACTAAAGAGCGCATGCTGCTTTCCTGCAGTCATGACAGAGCCAGGGTTTGAACCCCGGTCATGTGCATCCTGGAGGGAGATACTTTCCTCTCCTTATACCTCCCGTCTCCCTCCCACTCTTTCCACTGCAGGTGTAGTCTGTTTGGTGGGCCACGCCTGCTCCAAGAGGTGGGACCATCGGATTCCCACAGCTGTGCTGGGTGTGTGGCTGGGTGGAGAAGTATCCCTAACTCTCCAGGGGAAGGGGGCCCAGAGTGCACACCCCTTGGATGATCCTGAATGGAGTTCCCCACTCAGCTTTTCCCAAGCATTGTCTGCTGAGGTGGATGCAGCTGGGAGAAGCTAAGGCATGGCCCCAAAGAGGCAGCTCAGAGGGTGCAACCAGGATGCTCTAGAGGCCTCATTCTGTGTGAGTGCCCAACCCCCTGCCTCGTCCACCCTGGTCTTCCCTCTCAGGGTCCTGGGGATTGGGAGACCCAGTGAATGACCCCAGGGGTCCTCACTACGGCTCAAAATGCAGCCTGGCACTAGGGGTGGCTCATATCTTGAAGATCCTTAGGCCCCAGACCCCCACATGGGCTGTGCATAAAGCAGCTCCCAGCTCTGGGAATAGAGGGAGTGGAGGGTGCCTGGGCAGCCCTTCGCTGCCCCACCCAGCTCTGCCTTCTCAGCCTCTATTTCTCCTCAACACTTATCTCTCCTATTGCCCCCCACAGCCCTGGCTCTTGACCAGTCACCTCACTCCCTCTGAAGGTCCCACATCATCTCCAGACAGCCCAGACCTCCAGATCTGCTGGGAGGGACACTGAGCAGCTATCCCCCTGGAACTGGAAGGCCAGGGTCTTTGCATGTGGAAGCACCTGGGCTGTTTTCATTTTTTTAGACCAAGGTGTTTTTGAAAAATGGCAACTAGAGTTACAAAGACTGCAGCTTACTTTAAATGCTTATGATTACAGATGCATGCTTTCACTTATGAAACCTGACAGTGACTCTAACCTTCTTGGAATGACATCCGAAGTCTGGATTTGGGGCCCTTCATGCATGTGATGCTCAGAGCCAAATGGCCCTCCTTCCCCCTCTCCCCATAGATGGAGACCAGAGGTTGTGAGCTGGGGAGGAGGGGAGGCAGAGATGCTGGAGACCTGGGGTCTGGAGTCTGGCACATCTCTGCCCCTGAGGTTTTGGAATCACAGAATGTCAGGCCCAGAAGGGGCCTTGGTGATCAGCTTGCCCAAACCTGCCTGTCACAGATGTGGAAACTGAGAACCAGGGAGGAGAAGTCCTTTTCTTGAAACATTCAGCAAGCAAGAGGCAAATCCAGTCCAGGTTTCATGACTCCCAGGCTGGTGATCTTCCTGCTTCACTTTAGTAAAATGGAAAAGGAAAAACATCCAGGAAAGACCAAGGCTGAAACACCTCCTCATTCTACTCTCCTCATCTGGGCCACCTTGGCCCTACTCTCTTTTGATGCTGAATCCATGATCCTGACCACAAGCACCATAAAAATAGCCCCTTTCATCTAGCAGATGAATACCCTTGGTATTTGGACCCAGACACTGGAGCAATCTAGAAAGGGCTCCAAGCTCCCAAGGGGGCAGAAATGGTCATAGGAGGGATGGGGAAGGCAGGGCCTTGTTGCTAGGCAACCAGCTTCTTCTGTTGCCTCGGTGACAGCCCCATCAGAGGGAGGCTGTGTGCAGAGTGTGTGCTCATGAGTCTCTAGTCTTTTTAGCACCAGCTGGCTGGAATCACCTCCTCTCCATGGCAGACTGACTCCTGCTCTCACTTGAGACCCCCAAACATCGTTAGGACCCTTCTTGGCCTCATTTCCAAACTTCTCCATTCCTCATGGAAGAATCTCAGGCTTCAGCCTCCCCAACTTGTCAGTCTCAAGTTACAACGTCTCTGATTACAACATCTTTTATTCATTCATTCATTCATTCATTCATTTGTTTGTTCATCTATGTAGGCCATGATGTGTAGCGGCTTAAGGTGGGATTTCAGTTCCCAGATCAGGGATTGAACCCAGATCTCAGCGGTGAAAGTGTCAAATCCTAACCATTAGACCACCAGGGAATTCCCACAATATTCTTTTTTTTTTTTTTGTCTTTTGTCTTTTGTTGTTGTTGTTGTTGTTGCTATTTCTTGAGCCGCTCCCGAGGCATGTGGAGGTTCCCAGGCTAGGGGTCGAATCGGAGCTATAGCCACCGGCCTACACCAGAGCCACAGCAACGCGGGATCCGAGCCGCGTCTGCAACCTACACCACAGCTCACGGCAACGCCGGATCCTTAACCCACTGAGCAAGGGCAGGGACCGAACCCGCAACCTCATGATTCCTAGTCGGATTCGTCAACCACTGCGCCACGACGGGAACTCCTCCCACAGTATTCTTGATCTTACCTCTAGGTGTTTGCTTAAGCAGTTCTCCCAGCCTGGTGGCTGGCTGAGGTCCCTGCCTTTGAGGGGCAGAGAGCAGGGATGAGGGAGGCTTGCAGCCCAACCATGGTGCTTGGTGGTCACAGAGGCTGCACATAAGCTGGGCTTCCTGCGGCCAGCCGTTGGGTGACTAGGGAAGCAGAGAGATAGCCATTCACTCACTTGACAAACATTCAGTGAGCACTTCTTACATGCCAGGCATGGTGCCAGGCCCTGGAACATGGGGGCACATAGGACAGCCCAGTCACTGCAGCTCAGCCTAGCAGGGGAGTCAGACAAGTAGATGGAGCATTACATAGAGGTAGTTGTGCTCCAGTAAGGAGGAGGTCTCAGGGAGCTGTGAGAAAGACATGCATGTCATCCAGGACCTGGGGAGACAGGGGGCTGTGATAGGCTGAATGGTGACTCCCTCCAAAGAGGTCTAATGTCCGGAACCTTACCTTATGTTGCAAAAGACTCTTTACAGATGTCATTATTTTAAGGGTCTCGAGACAGGAAGATTATCCTGGATTATCTGAGTGGGACCAGTGTATTCACAAGGGTCCTTAGAAGCAGGAGGCAGGAGGGTCAGAGTGAGAGGAGACAAATGATGGAAACAAGGTTGGACTGACGTGAGGAACGGACGATGAAGCAAGGGATGCAGGCAGCCGGAGAGGCTGAAAAAGGCCAAGATCAGATTCTCCCTTGAACCTTCCAAGAGGAGCACAGCCCTGCCAACACCTTGATTTGGCCCTGTCAAACTCATTTTGGACCTCTGGTCTCCAGAACTGTAAGAGTAAATTTGCATCATTTTAAAAACACTACGTTTGTGATAATATGTTACAGCAGCCACACGAAACTAATAGGAGAGTGAAAGCATCTTGGAGGCGGTGGTGCTGAGCAGAGCTTTTTTTTTTTTTTTGTCTTTTTGCTATTTCTTGGGCCGCTCCTGCGGCACATGGAGGTTCCCAGGCTAGGGGTCGAATCGGAGCTGTAGCCACCGGCCTACGCCAGAGACACAGCAATGCAGGATCCGAGCCGCATCTGCAACCTACACCACAGCTCACGGCAACGCCAGATCATTAACCCACTGAGCAAGGACAGGGACCGAACCTGCAACCTCATGATTCCTAGTCGGATTCGTTAACTACTGCGCCACGATGGGAACTCCATGAGCAGAGCTTCGATGAGTTAGTAGGAGTACGTCTAGCAAAGGGGCAGAAGAATCAGCTTGGGCAAAGGACAAAAAGTAAAAAAGCTCCTGATGCTTTTGTGCCCTTTACATGGTGTGATGAGGATTGGGGGGCAGGGGAGTGGCTGTCAGAGATGAGGAGAGAGACCAGGGCAGGGGCAGAGCACAGAGGACCTTACAAGCCATGGAAAGACATCTGGATGTTTCCTAAGGGCAATGGGGAGCCATTGAGGGTTATAGGCTGGGGATGGCTAGATCACCCTGGAATCCTCCTAACTTCCTAAAGGAGAAAGGATTGCAGAGGACAAGAAGGATGTGGGGAGACCAGTAGGAAGGTGAGCATGACAGTGACAGGCTAGAGAGGCAGTGAAGGTTGCAAGAAGCTCAGCAGGAGGACGGGCCAGGCTCTGGTACTAGTGGGACCCAGGGAGCAGGAGGGAGATGAGGCAAATAACACAGGGATTTTGGCTTTGCGGTGGGCGGTGCCCTTGGTCACATCTGGGGAGCTGGGGTGAGAGGCTGGAGGAGGTCAGGGGGACTTCGCTCAGAGGCACCTTCTGAAAGGACTGTCCAGGGTTCATGCCTCAGGACTCAGTACGGGGGTGGGTAATCCTGAGCAGTAATCCCCAGGCAAAACACTCAGGAGATGCTCACCTGGACACCAGGGAGCTCGACCCCAAGACCCTGTGGGTACCAGCATGAAACAGATCATCCCTCCTCCATGGCCCTTTCCTCTGCACAGACCCAGCAGGAGGAGCTTCCAGTTCTAAGACCCTGTGACTGCCATTGCTCAGCCTGGGGGATTTGTCCAGGTCCCTGGAGAAATGACCCTGCCCTTTGGGCCTCTTATTCCAAACTCCCAGTTAAAGCACACACAGTTAGGCCTGGCCCCGGGGGAAGGGGGGCCGTAGAACTGTTGACTCCACTCAACAGCTGGAGAGAACTGGGGGCCAAAGTATCCCCTTTACATCTTGGATGACCCTGGCCTTGGGTTAGGGGCTAAGAAGGCTCCGTTAGCAAATGACAGGATGCAGATGGAGGAAGATGCTCACCTTCATGAGAAATCTAAGCAGCAACTACTAAGCTGCAAAGCACCCTCCTATTCAGTGATGGCCCCCCCATCGGGGGGACACGGGGAAGTGAATTGATAAATGCGCCTGCAGAGCAGTTTGAGAGTCTGTGGCTTAAAAATGCTTATTCTTGTTCACCCAGCAATTTCTCTTCTAGGAGTGTGTCCTGAGGAAACAGGTGCAGATGCGAAAGGAAAGATTTACGTGCACAAATATATCTCATGACAGTGCTTATAATGGGAAAATGGAAACTGTTCAACAACTGGGCAATGATTATGACTCTATGGCCCCTCAGAGGAAGGACTATTATGAGGCCTTCAAAAAAAAAAAGATGTTTGTCAAAAAAATTTAATGATGTGAGAAAATATTTATAAAATACTTAATATCACACAAAATTGTCTTAATGATATAAACTCAACTCTGCCAAGAAAATTGCAAAGAAAGAAATCTAAAAGCAATATGCCAGAGCAAAAACTTGACTGGCCATAAATTTGGTACTTTGGATTTTACGGTTTTGTTATTTTTTCTTTCTTTTCTTTTTTTTTTTTTTCTTTTTTGGTTCTCTACAATTTTCTAAATTTCCCACATTTTCTGGTAATATACTGATGTGACTTTAACAGAAAGGAAAAAGTTTAATAAACCAAAAAGTCTATTTGGAAATCAGGAGCTGGTCTCTATCATAAGCCCAGGGCTTTCCTTGAACAGGTAAGGGTCTAGTCCTCTCCTCCCCACTTGCTAGAGTGAGCCAGTGAATGGCAGAGAGATTCCAGGAGAAGGTGGCTCACAGGCAGGTCAGTCATCTGTGTCCTCCCGGCTGCAACACAGCCACCAGTGCCCCAAGGGAGTAAGTTGACTCATCCTCCTTGCCTGCCAATTTTTTTTTTTTTTTTTTGCTTTTTAGGGCTGCATCTGCGGCCTGTGGAGGCTCCCAGGCTAGGGGTTGAATGGGAGCTACAGCTGCCGGCCTACACCACAGCCACAGCAACACAGAATCCAAGCTGTGTCTGTGACCTACACCACAGCTCACGGAAACTCTGGATCCTTAACCCACTGAGCAAGGCCAGGGATTGAACCCGCATCCTCATGGGTGTTAGGTTCATTAACCATTGAGCCATGAAGGGAACTCCGCCTGCCAGATATCAAGTGGAAAAGCTGTTGCCCTCGCTTTGTGAATGAGGAAACTGAGACTCAGAGAGGCCAAGTAAGCTCACAGATAAGTTGCTCGAAGTCCTAACAGCCAGGAAGGGGCTCCAGTGTTTGAGGACAAGGTCAGAAAAGGCCACTCTCCACAGCCAGAGCCGGGATTTGAACCCAGGCCTTTTGACTCTGAAGCATGTGATGTGACCCCAAGGGTGTCAACACTGAAAGCTGTAGTTTGAAGGACATACTGCTTCCCAGTCCAGGTGCACAGAAAAGCCACCTGGGAAGCTTTTTAAAAATACAGATGCTGAGGCCTTGCCCCACCTCCCCAAGCAAATTAAACCAGACCTTCTGGGGGTGGGGCCCTGGCACCTGCATTTTAAAGCCCCTTCATAGTTTCAGTGTGCACCCAGAAGTGAGACCCAATGGGCTAGATTCTCTCAACAGTCCCTTCCCACCTGAGTATTCCCGGATGCTGCCTTGTCCAAGGTCACATGGCTAATTAGAGGTGGACTGGGAGAGTGGGCCCAGACCTCGGGCCTCCCCAGCAGGGGTCTGTCTGCTCCCTGCTCACTCCCGAGATGGGCTTTGAGGAGCCAAAGCTTTGGTGTTATTTCCTGTTTGGGTGTCTTCCAGCTCTTTCCAGCCGGGCCTCCACTAGTCCCAGCCTTGCTGTGTTGTTGCTTCCCTTCTGCTTCTCCAGGACCCCCTTCAGGGCCTGGCTCCCACCCTACCTCGCCTCCCACCCCAGCCGATTCTGATGCTCCCATTCCTGAGCCCTGCGGAACAGGGTCCTCCAACCAGCTCTGCTTCCTCCCCCGGATACTGGGAGGGTCAGAGGGTGTGAGAGGGCTTTGCAGACTCTCAGCAACCCCTGAAATAGACTCTTGTGCCCAGCTTGTTGGAGGACTCACTGAGAAGCCAAAAGAATGCAGGTAGTGGTCAAACAGACCAGAGATTAACCGCAGCAGCACGACCTCCATGCTGGCTGAGTGCAGACCCACCCAGAGTACCCACACCTCCCGCCCACATGGCTGGGAGTCAGGACTGATGGAGCCTGGGCTCCCATCTTGTCCCCCACCAGGTGTGTTCTCCAAAAGGCTGCTGTTCCCTGTCTCTGCCTCTCCCCTCCCCCTAGAGCTTGAGAAAGTTCAGGTCCAGGCAACTCTTTTTGCAAATGAGCCAACAGAAGGACTGAGAGAAGGCGATCCCTATTCAAGGTGATCCAAACCATTTTTTGACAGAACTCACAGCCTAACTTTCAAACCAGTGCTCACCCACCCACAGGGCTGGGCTCCTGGGAGGGAGGCAGGATCGGTCCACGGGTGGTGCTAGAACTCACTCACCTCTTGCCCTGGGTTGCCATCCTGCATCTGGGTGTAGCTGTCTCCATGTGCAGGTTGGGAGAGGGACCCAGATGACTTGGTCCTGGGGGGTAGGAGATTTTTGTTTTCCATCTTGATGAAATCTGTATGATAGGACACTGTCACAGGAGAATGACCTTGCTCACACTTGGTTTGGTCACATTCCTGATGGTTTCCCCAGCTGTGAGAAGATGGGAAAAGGGGAAGGGGCCCTCCCCTCTCTGATGCTCTCTTGATTACTTGGGGCAGATCCTGGGAGGAGGGCCAGGGATCTAGGTGCAGGGGTTAGTCTCGAGGCCACAGGCCACCATCTGGCCCCTCCTTCCCAGGGGCCTGAGATCTGGAGGGGAGAAGCAGTAGGAATCTTAGACCAGAAAGGGTACAAGATTGGTGCAGAGGGAGCTGGGTTTAGAAACAAGAGCAGCCCACCTATCCCTGTCCCCCTGCAGCTCAGCCCAGGGGATGGGAGGAGGTTCAGGGGATCAAGAAAGGAGAAAAGACCAGAGGCAGGGAGATGTGCTTGTTCCCCCATCTTCCCACAATGCCGACTAATAGTAGGGCAGGAAGAAGAACGGGGTGACGAGAACGGAGGCCACCAGGGAAAGAACAGAGCTCCCCAGGGACAGGGTACAGGGTTTCCCGAGGCTCCAAAGAACAGTTGGATGGGTCATCTCTCAGAGACATGTTCCCCTTTCTCAAATGAAGCACTGGCTCCTCCTGCCCCCAGCATAGCCCACTGGTTAGTCCTTTTTGGACACAAGTCTAAATATTTGGGGGTTTGGCCTTCCCATCTCGAATGGCCACAAAGCCCACCCGCTGACGTCTGGGAAGGGGGAGAAGGGCTCCAAATTAAGCTCTATAAAAACTCTTGAACAACCAGAGGGGGTGGGCTTCTGGTTGGTGAACATATGGAGACTGGAGAGAGCTGAGCTCCAAGGACATGGGAGCTCGGGGCCCTTCCCACATACCTTGCCCTGTGCATCTCTTCCATCTGGCTGTTCCTAAATGACATCCTTTTATAATAAACTGGTAAACATAAGTAAATGTTTCTGAGTTCTGTGAGCTGTTCTAGCAAATTGATCAAACCTGAGGAGGGGTGGTGGGAGTCTCTGATCTATAGCCAGTTGGTCAGAAGCACAGGTGACAACCTGGGATGTGTGATTGAAGGGGGTGGGAGGCAGTCTCGAGACTGAGCCCTTCACCTCTGGGATCTAATAACACCACCAGGTAGATCATGTCAGAGTTGAGTCAAGTTTGTGGACCCCTCCGTCAGTGTCCTCTGGGAATTGGAGACTTGTTTGATGTGGAAAAACAATATACCTGGAATGCCTCGATAAAGGTCAGTTAAGCTTAGGGAGATAAAGACCTGTCTCCCTTCCTACACTCTGAGAGCCTGGATTGAACCTCCTGTACTGAATGGTGGCCTGAATAAGTGGGATGCATATGAGCCCCCAGAAGGAATCAGCCCTGCAGAGGCCTTGACCTTAGCCCAGGAAGGGTGACTTTGGACTTCTGGTCTCTGGAGCTGACTGAGAATAAACTTGTGCTGTTGTTAAGCCACCATGTTTGTGGTAACTTGTTACAGCAGCAATAAGAAATGGTTGCATCTGCCACTTGGGATAAAGATCAGTACATAGGCTCAGGGAGCCGAGGGGAGCGGGGTGTGAGCCAGGCTCTGAAATGGGCCATCAGGTACAAGGAACTCAATGACTGTGGAAGAAACAGGTGAGGGACATGGGGCTTCTGCAGCCCTCGAGTGCTCAGTGACAACTAGGCAAGGGTGGGGAGTGAGGGAGGCAGGACCCACCGCACAGGGCCTGTGGGCAAAGTGCCGCAGTGGGCTTTAGGCTGGAAAGGAATGAGGTCTGACTTGAGCTCCAGGAAGGTCACCCTGGCTGCAGAGAGGCGGGTGGACAAAAGGCACCTGTGGGGAGGCAGTCACAGCAGTCCTGGTAGCAGAGAGGAAGGCCAGTGTAAGCTAGGGTGCCCACCAAGGAAGGAGGAGAAGAGGGCAAAGCCGATGGTACTGAGGCCAGCATCCACAAGAAGAGCTGAAGGGACAAGATGGAGAGCCGAGGAAGTAGGCAAGATGTTCCACAATGCCTTCTCTGTGTTTGATCCTTTCCCTCTCTGGGCTTGAGTTTCCCCTTTGGTACAGTGATCCCTGGAGCTCTCACAGGGAACAGTCTGAGCCTGAGGCCACAGTGAGAACCCTGCCTTGCTTCCCACAGCCTCTGTCTGGAGGTGTAGTTCCATGAATGTCCACCAGAGGGCAAGGTGGCACACATAGTTCTTAAGAACTGGAGGGTTTCACAGGAACTGTTTCCCCGCTCCCACCGCCCTGTTCCCCCGCCCCCGCTCCTGCCCCTCTGTTCCCCGCCCCCGCCCCGCCCTCTGTTCCCCCCCCACCCCCCGCGCCCCATCGCAAGCTTGGTGTGCACGGACACAACACGCGTGCACACACAAGATTGTGGCTCTTGGCAGCTCCGTCAGTTTGGGTAAGCAGACATTGAGACGGAGTTAGGACTGCAAGAGGCTAGTTGAGGCTTAAACTTCTGAAAGGTGGGGAGGGGGGAAGTAGGATTGGCAGGGAGAGACTCAGACATATCTGCCGGCCCCCACCAACAGGGAGCTCTGGAGCCCAGACTACCATCCTACAAGTCCTGCCCTGGGCGGAAACACTCAGGCCCTTGAAACTTGCGGTGCTCAGTCATTGACTGTGGGCTGCTTGGGAAGAAAGGGCTTCAAATTCTGTGGACAGAAGGTGGTAGAGGCTGTCAGCTAACTCCCCTCACTGCTGTAGATCTGCAAGTTCTTTCTCAAAGAGGGATGAAGCAGCACACAGCCTCCTCTCTCTCCAAGCCTGGTCCTCTAGACCCACCCATGTTCCTCCTCTCTGTTCCTTGCTGGTGGGTCCTCTCTCTCGCCACCCTCCCTAAACCCCTCCCTTCCAGGTTAGCTTTCAGAACCTCGAGGGCAGGATGCCAGGTATAAGCTGGCCTTCTTACTAATGGATCCCATATGAGAAAAGAGTCAGGACAACCCTAGGCACCCAGAGAAACCATAGCCCAGCCCTCCTCACTCTGGAGTTTGCACAAATTAGCACCCACTCTTTTGGATTTCCTGTGGCACAGTCAGGGTAATCCTCCCACCAGCCCCCAGGGATAGGATCCAAACAGGAAGGCCACACTTCCCCCAAGGGATTGGCACACAAAGGGCCAAGAGCCCTGGTGGTTTTAAGGGGTCTGTACCTCCCTCAAACTCCCAGCACAATTTCTACATCTTAGTACTGGTGTGGGTCCAGGAAAGGGAACTTTGAAAGGGACTTTTCCAGACTCAGATCTGAGGTGCTCAAGGAGATAAGCAGTGGGGGGGAGGGGGCTGTACTGGAGGCACTGGGGGTTTTCCTGCACATGTGGCACTGGTCTGCCCCTCCTCCACTTCTTCTCAGGCACCATGATGCCCATCTGCCATTTTGGAGGACTTGGGCAGTGCCTGCAGCTCCACTCTCCCAGGTCCAGATGGTCATCTCATCCCTTCCTCTCTCCTACTCCCTCCACTGCCCTCACCCCCAGCCCCACTCAGAGCAAGGGCCTGGGCAAAAGCCAACACTGCCTCCCAGTACCTTTTCCTTTCAGAGTAGAGGGTCCTTGGTTGTCATGGAGACCAGGCCTGCCATCCCTCAGCCCTCCTGTAGGGAGGGAGGCAGATGGGTGGGGTGGAAGAGTGGAAGATGGACAGATATCCAGATAGAGATAGCAGGAAAAATGCCCCTCTCTCCCACCCCTTGCACACATACCCAGACATTTAGAGCCTGACCAAGAACAAGCAGACAGTACGAGGTTTGTGTGACTGTGATCTTTTACTATGCTCGGGGCTAAGTGAGTATAAACAGGATGCAGTCACATGCAGGGCCGTGTGTCTGTGTGAATAGAACATGTTTCATGGGTCTGCATGTACGAGAGTATGTTTATCCTGCTCGAGTGTTTAGGGGCCTGTGTATATAGTAGTGTATCAGAATGCATATGTAATAAAGGGTCTGTCTGTGAGCATGAATGTGAGTGTGCTGTGGTGTGTGCACACACACATGAATGTGGACGAGCTGGGGCTTATGAGTGCCCTGTTATCTTGCAGACCTTGTCCCTAAAGCAGGCTGCCTGGAACTTCCCAGCTCTCCAATGAAGTGTGGTGGAGAACTTTGAGAGACCCCAGAAGGAGCAGGGACCCCGAGGCAAAGCCCTGGCCAACTCCCCTTACCTTACAGCAAGAATGCATGGCCTCTCCCCATCTGCATTTGCCTCAGACTGTAAGCTCCAATGCAAGGATTGTTTTTCCTCCCTGAACTTGGAGCCTTTCCCAGGTAGGTCCTAATTTTTCCCCTTAAATCAGAAGTTTTCAGAGGATAGAGCCTCTGTCTTTAAGTTCTTATTGGAATAGGGTTCCCAAATAAAATACAGGATGCCCAGTTAAATATGAATTTCAGATTTAAAAAATGAATTTTTTTTTAGTATAAATGTGCTCCAAATATTGCACAGAATATGCTTATACTAGAAAATTACTCATTGACTCTTAGAATTCAAACTTAACTGGGAATCCTATATTTTTATTTGCTAAACCTGGCAACCCTATACTGGAAGCCCCCCAAAGACACAAATAGACTGAAAATAGAAGGACTAAGAAAGATATTCCATGCAAATAGTAACCAAAATAAAACTGCATGGCTGAGTGTATAAATAGCAGACAAAATAGACTTTATATCAAAAATTGTTACAGGAGATTGGGAGATTATATATTCATAAAAGGGTCAATCCATCAAAAAGATGTAACAATATAAAAAAATATGCTCCTAACAATAGAGTCCCAAAATATATGATACAAACACTGATAGAATGAAGTTATACAATAATAGTAATGTTCTCCAATAATATTATCCAATAACAGTTGGAGATTTCAATACCCCCCTTTTAATAATGTATAGAACAATTAGAAGATCACAAAGGGAATAAAGGACTTTGAACACAGCTATGACTCAGAACCCTCCACACGACAAGAGCAGAATATACATTCTTCTCAAGATCACATGGAACACATTCCAGGAGAAACCACATGTTATGTCGCAAGACAAGTCTCAATAAATATAAAATATTTTATTATTTTTTTATTTTCTCCCACCCCGCAGCATATGGAATTCTAGGACCAGGGATCAGATCCAAGCCAGAGTTGTGACCTATGCCACAACTACACCAACACTGGGTCCTTAACCCCCTGCACTGGGCTGGGGACTGAACCCACATCCCTTCTGCTGCAGAGACATTATCAATCCCGTTGGGCCACAGCAGGAACTCCATTTTTTTTTTTTTTTAATGCCACATCTACAGCATATGGAAGTTCTCAGGCTCGGGGTTGAATCAGAGCTGCAGCTGCCGTACAACACCAAATCTGAGCCACATCTGTGACCTATGCCACTGCTTACAGCAATGCTGGATCTTTAACCCACTGAGCAAGACCAGGGATCAAACCTGATCCTCATGGATACTAGTCAGAGTCTTAACCCACTGAGCTACAACTGGAATTCCCAAAGGAATTCCAAGTTTGAAATTTTTAAATCATGAAAAGTATCTTCTCTGATGACAGTGGAACAAAACTAGAAACCAGCAACAGAAGGAAAGCTGAAAAATTCACAAATATTTGGCAATTAAACAACGCACTCTCTTGTTTTGTTTTTTTAGGGCTGCACCCACAGCATATGGAGGCTCTCAGGCTAGGGGTCGATTTGGAGCTGTAGCCACTGGCCTAAGCCAGAGCCATAGCAACACAGGATCTGAGCTGCATCTGAGACCTACACCACAGCTCACGGCAATGCTGGATCCTTAACCCACTGAATGAAGCCAGGCATTGGAACCTGCTTCCTCATGGATGCTAGTTGGATGCGTTTCCACTAAGCCACGATGGGAACTCAAAACAACACACTATTAAACAACCAATGGGTCAAAGAAGAAATCACAAGGGAGATGAGAAGTTTAGAAAATACTTTGACACAAAACAAAAACACCACATATCAAAATGTTTAGGATTCAGCAATAGCAGTACTTAGAGGGAAATTTGCAACTGTAAATGCTTCATTCTAAAAGAAGAAAGATAGCAAATCAATAACTTTACACCTAACAAGAAACAAGAAACAAAGAGCAAACTGAATGCAAAGCAAGCAGGATGAAAGAAATAATAAATACTAGAGTTAAACAAAATAGAGAATAGAAAAATAGAGAAAATCAATAAGACAAAAAGTTGGTTCTTCAAAAAGATCACAAAATTGACACACCACCAGCTAAGAAAAAAAGAGATAAGACCCGAGTTACTAAAATCAGAAATGAAATTGGGGACATTACTACCAACTACAGAGAAATGAAAAAAGTTTAAAAAAAAAATGAACGGAGTATGTATGCCAAAACCCCAAAATAACCAAGACGAAATGAACAAATTCCTAGAAAGACACAAACTACCAAAACTGACCCAAGAAGAAACAGAAAATCTGAACAGGCCTTTATGTAGTGAAGAGATTGAATCCATAATGAAAAATTTCCCACAAAAGAAAAGCCAAGAACCGGATGGCTTCACTGGTGATTTCCACCAATCATTTAAAGAAGAATCAACAGCCATCTTTCTCAAACTCTTCCAAAATAATAGAAGACGAAGAAATACTTTTTAATTCATTCTAGGAGGCTAGCATTACCTTCATATCAAATCCAGACAAAGATGTTACATGAAAAGAAAAGTGCAAGCCAGTAGCCCTTGCGAACCTTAGATGATCTAAGCTTTCTATAGTTGCTGTGTTTATGCTGAACATAACACAGCAGGGAAGGGGTGTGGGAAGGGGTGTATGATACGTTGGCACTTTTTATTAATCTTTAATAAGCATTGTTTTTAACATGTAAAATTCCAATTATACAGTGGGCTTTGACACACCTAAAATAAGCTTCTATATGGAACTGTTCGGAGGTTAATTTAATTACGATGAAATTCTTCAAACCATCTTCTGGCATAGTTTGTGTCTCAGGAGATTCAAAATCATCAAAGTCATTGACCAGATGAAGAAACAGAACTTGAGTTACTCAATTCTGTCATCATTCTAAAGCCATAGGTCGAATTATGCCCATGTTCTCTACCTTTTAGCCATTTTCTTTGGCTTTTGGAGAAAGAAAATTTCAGAAGTTTTTCCCAAATACAGTGAAAAGAATTTCTGGTGAAGGTATTTTGCTGGGAATTTTTGACTGCAAGAAACATTTGAAAACCACTATAATCAACACCAAAGAAACAAAGATAACAGTATTACAATTTCTGAGATTTGTTGTGAAATGGGATTTTTTAGAATTTCTGCCAGTCTATTCTTATAGCTTTCATATTTATTTATCTATTGTTTATGTACAAGTAGTTTTTAAGTTAAGATTAATAAAAAGTATTCTTTAATGAATTATAAGCAAAGATAGACAAATATGGCTTTACTGTCCACTGACCATGAATTTTTTTTTTTTTTTTTTTGGTAAAGCAAAAGAGATTTATTAAGGCATCAGAGGGGCATCAAAATGGTGCCAACTTCACCACGAATTTGAGAAGATTGATTTGGTTGTTGTCATTCACAGATTTGCAGAAACCATAATGTTATTATTTGCTATTGTGACTAATAGAGAAATGTAAGTTTTTCTCTGTTTTCAAAAATACATTAATGTTATTAGAAAGTATTAATCATAACTATTTTCCTTTCTTGGAGTTTTTATTAAAAGCTTTTTTATTGGCATGGCTACACATGAAATTCAAAAAATCCTTTTCACTGTCTGCATTTCCTTCCAGCCATCTTGATATTTCTTTTGTTGCAAGATTATAACTGAAAGTGTTTGTTGTATGAAAAAAAGGGATGGTTCCCCTCACCCCACTGGGTGGGTGTCAGACCCACTAAGAGGACAGTTGACTAGGAGAGGCATTTGTCTATGGCCTTGAGGAATAGGCTCACCCCAGGCTCTATGCCACCTCACATCTTTCTAGATTCTTCCTGTGCAGTTAGGAATAATACCTGCCTGGGCTCCATTGGGGCACCTCAGCCTTAGCTGATGGTTCCACAATATTCCCCCCTCCCCGCCCTGGCTGCTTCCTCTGCCAAGTGGTTCCAGGCCCCCAGCCAGCAGGGAGGCAGACCAGGGTGAGAGCAGAAGGGAGCCTCAGGGTGTTAATTGGTGCTGAAGAATTCCACGGCCACATCTTTTCTTCTGCTGCTGAGGGGAGGCAGCTGAGAACAATGCCAGCTTTGCACTTTGTATCCTAAAGTCAAGCAGCCCCTGTCCCTGTGCCCCAGGTACCCTGCCTGGATGAGGAGAAGGGGTGGGTAAAAAGAGGATGTTAATAATAAAAAGCCAGCCCTTTCTCCGGGCCAGGATCCTAAGCACTTTTCATGGGTATTACTCATTTAACCTTCATGACAAAGCAGGTACTATTAAAAATCCCATTTTACAGCTAAAAAGCAGCTGATATGTTCTCAGTCCCTGACCCAGGTCAAGTATAGACTTTGCCCTGCGAGGTGGCTGCCATCCCTTTGCCATTTGATAGAAGAAGAAACTGGGCCCCAGAGAGGCTGAGTAATTCAACCAAGGTCACACAGCCAGGGAGTAGCAGAGACAGGATTTGGACTCAGATCTGGGTGATGCTAGAGCTTTCTGTTCCTGATCACCACACAGAATATCCTTTCTGAGGGGCTCCCACTTCAAATCCAGTCTTCAATCCAGTGGATACCAAGAGGAGGTGCCCTCAGGGGTGCCAGCTCCTGCCCTCCAGCCTCAGGCCAAACCTGCTGGAAGTCAGGACACTCAATAGACTTACTACCTAGACCTGGACGCTTTGGCTGCCCTGTTCTCCCCCTATGGCCCATTCGGGCTCCACAGGCTTCCTCTGTGATCAAGGGGTAGGCTAGGCTCCAGGTTCCCAACTTTCTTTGCCCGGCCTGGAATGTTCTGGGTGGGGGAAGGGGCCAGGACCACCAGATGCTCCCAAAGTGAACCAGCAGAGGCCCAGGGGGAACTTCTCTAGCTGTTGATTTGGTGGGTCCTAAAGGGAAGTGTTGCAGCAGTAATGCAGTGGAGTTGGCGTCACACACACACACACACACACACACACACACACACACTCACTCACTCACTCCTTCTCTCTCTTACACTTGACTCACACTTGCTGACCTTGCAGCAGTTGGAGGCCCTGAGGTCACCTGAGGGAGGCTAAATCTCGACTAAAGGACTCAGGCCAGCTGACACCCACATTCTGCCTCAGGTCAGATACTTTCTGTTCTTTGAGTTCTTTTTTTTTTTGGCTTTTTAGGGCCACACCCATGGCATATGAAGGTTCCCAGGCTAGGGGTCGAATCAGAGCTACAGCTACTGGCCTACACTGCAGCCACAGCAATGCCAGATCCGAGCCACTTCTGCGACCTACACCACAGCTCACAGCAACAGCAGATCCTTAACCCACTGAGCGAGGCCAGGGATTGAATCTGCATCCTAATGGATACTAGTCGGGTTTGTTAACCACTGAGCAACGACAGAAACTCCTGTTCTTTGAATTCTAGGCTTCAGTTTGCTCATCTGTAAAATGGGCTTAATAATAGTATGTACTTTGTGGAGTTACTTTAAGAATTAAAAGAAACAGGAGTTCCCGATGTGGCGCAGTGGTTGACAAATCCTACTAGGAACCATGAGGTTGCGGGTTCGGTCCCTGCCCTTGCTCAGTGGGTTAAGGATCCGGCGTTGCCGTGTGCTGTGGTGTAGGTTGCAGATGCGGCTCGGATCCCACGTTGCTGTGGCACTGGTGTAGGCCGGTGGCTATAGCTCCGATTGGACCCCTAGCCTGGGAACCTCCATATGCCGTGAGAGCGGCCCAAGAAAATGGCAAAAAGAAAAAAAAAAAAAAGAATTAAAAGAAACAGTGCATGTCATGTGCTTCAGAATAGTCATAGCTCATAGATAGTCCTGCAGAAACGTTGGACATGGTCTTCACCTGTTATTAGGAAGCCAATCCCCAGTGATCAGGCAACAGGGCCACCCCCTTGGGTGTCCTCCAGAGTCAGCCTGGGCTGGCATTGGGGTAAAGCTGGAGATTGAATACAGGCACTGAGTCTTCCAGAACCTACTGTGCCACTGACCAACTGTACAACCCAGGGCAAGTTGCTTGTCCCACAGCCCACCCCCTCCTCCTCACCTCCCCCAACCCCATGCTTCAGTGTCTCATCAGTAAAATCAGGATGGTTATAGGGATTAAATGAGGTAATGTGTGTAGGCACTGCTTGACACGGTGCCTGAACATACGTGGTGGCCACCCCCATCATCACTGTCGTCGTCACGACCTGCCACCTACTCTCTGAGAGGCTGTCATGGGGATGAGAGTGAAGAACAAGCATTATTGTCTTGGTCTGTAGTGAAGGACATTGGGCCTCCAAAGTCAAAATGACTGACCGGGAGTTCCTGTTGTGGCTCATTGGTTAACGACTCCGACTAGTATCCCACGGCTCGGATCCCACGTTGCTGTGGCTCTGGTGTAGGCCGGCAGCTACAGCTCTGATTCGACCCCTAGCCTGGGAACCTCTATATGCTGAGGGAGTGGCCCAAGAAATGGCAAAAAGATTTAAAAAAAAAAAAAAAAAAAGACTGACCTGAACTCCTGCTGCAGTGTTCTGCAACATCTCGGATTTAAACATCTAACAGTACCAATCCCTTATATTAACAGCACCAACTTGTGGTCTGCAAACTGTTTCCACTGACATTAGCTTCTTTATCCCAGCCTGAGACCTGGGTGGTTTTGCTCCACTTTTAAAAATAGATTTGTATTTTTTAGAGCAGTCTTGGGTTCCCTGCAACATTGAGCAGAAATTATAGAGCTCTCCCATAGACCCCCTCGTACACGCAGACTCCTTCACTGTCGATGTCCCCCCACCAGAAGGTACATTTGTTACAATCCAGGAACCTACCTGGATGCATCATGATCACCCAAAGTCCATGGGTCACATGACGGTTCACTTTTGGTGTTGTATGTTCTATGAGTTTTGGCAAGTGTCTAATGACACGTATCCACCATAATAGTATCATGAAGAGAATTTTGCTGCCCTAAAAATCCTCTGTGCTCTATCTTTTCATTCCTCCCTGCCCTTAACCCCTGGTCACCCCTGAGCTTTTTACTGTCTCCATAGTTTTGCCTTTTACGCAATATCACATAGTTTAAATCATACAGCATGGAATCTTTTCATGTTGGCTGTGTTTCACTTTGTAATATGCATTTAAATTTCCTCCATGTCTTTTTATGGCTTGATAGTTCATTTCTTTAGTGCTGAATAATATTCCATTGTCTGGACATACCACAGTTTATTTATCCATCAGCTGCTAAAAGACTTCTTGGTTGCTTCTGCGTTTGGGCAGTTATGAATAAAGCTGCCTTCCGCTATTGACATCCATGTGTGGGTTTTTGTGTGGGTGTGTTTTCAACTCCTTTGGGTAAATATTAAAAAGTACAATTGTTGGGTTATATGGTGAGGGTGTGTTTAGTTTTATTCAAACCTGCCAGACTGCCTTCCAAAGTGACTATACCCTTTTGCATCCCCACCAGCAATGAATGAGAGTCCCTGTTGTTCCACCTCCTCATCAGTATTTGATGGTGTCAGTGTTGTGGAATTCAGCCCCCATTTTGCAGATGAGGAGACTGAGGTGCATAGAGGTAAAGGCTTTGTCCAGGTGGTGACAGATTGGATACCACCTCACCACCTTCCTACATGCCTAACTCTCACAGTATGCAGGCTAATGTGTGTTATTTGGCTAAGGACTCATCTTCCTAGCAGGCTTGTGGGGAGAAGCGACGACTCTGGTGAGTCACCTGAGCAAGTAGCTTTACAGAGGTGATGCTGGAACCAAGAGGCAAACGTGCAGGGTCAGCTGGCTGGGTGGTATGCTAGAAAGATCTGGACTTGGAGCTGGAAACAAGTCTGAATCTTAGCTCTGCCCACTCACAAGCTGTATGACTGTATTAAGTCACTTAGTCTCTGTGCCTTAGTTTTCCCACCCGAAAAAGGGGTGCAACTTCATGGGGTTGTTGGGAGGATCAAAGTGCCTGTATGTACCACAACAATTACCTAGAACTTAGACCATCCGTGTTTATAAGGGATATTTGACTGTAGTTTCCTTGTCTTGTGATGTCTTGATGGGTTTGGTATCAAGATAATTCTGGCCCCATAGAATGTGTTAGGGGCTATTGTAGGTAGGTCTTGATCATAATATTGTAAGACCTCAAGGGAAACTTCTGGATGGTGATTCATAAACTGGTGTTCTCACATTGAAACAAGACCAGGGGCTAAGCTGTTGGGAATAAGCAAAGTGCCCACAAAATGGGCTGGTCAGAGGGTATGGGGAACCCCAAGTTGGAAAGTGAGGATACTTCCAAGTTCTTCTTTGGTTCTCCCCAAGAATTCAGTGGCATCTTGGAAGCCATGCCTGTCCCAGCTATGCTGAGGAGAACACAAGGACTGAGACAAGTTGGGGCTGACACTGCCACCTCTGCAAAGTGCCTGGGCACCTGGAGTGGACCCTACCTGGGGTCCCCATTTCTCTCCTTCAGGTACTCTTTATCCTTTGTCCCAGGCATGGCTGGCGCCATAACAGCCCACCAGGAGCTCCAGGACTCTCACACACCTGGGGAGCTGTCCTTGAGCCCTGAGGCCAAGCTCCATTTCCAAGAGGGTGGCCTAATGGGCAAGTGCCATACTGCTTTTGCAAGATCGAGATTTTGAGAGATTGGACCACTAGAGTGGTACTGACATGCTGTGTTTTTGTTGTTGTTGTTGTTGCTTTTTAGGGCTGCACCTACGGCATAGTTCCCATGCTAGGGGTTGAATCAGAGCTGCAGCTGGAGCCTACACCACAGCCACAGCAACACCAGATCAGAACCACATCTGTGACCCGCACCACAGCTTGAGGCAACGCTGGATCAATAACCCACTGAGCGAGGCCAGAGATTGATCACGCATCCTGACAGGGACAATGTTGGCTCCTTAACCTGCTGACTCACAATAGGAACTCCCTTGAGTAATCCCATCAGACTCAGGACAAATTCCAGCTTCTGGGCTACCATCAGTCCAGTGCTGACCCTTGGGCTTGAGCCTCATGTGTGGGTCTGTGCGGTGGCTCTTGCTTATCTATGCTGTGATCATGGTGTCACCTCTGGCCTACAGCACCAAGAGTGGAAAGTGGTAGCAGGCATCCTTTACCCTGGTGCTAACTTCCAAGAGCACTCAGGGCATCCCCCCATGCCACTGCAGTCTTCTGTGGCCTCAAAGACTTGTCATTTACATGTGAACGTTCTGAATGGTCAGTTTATGACCAGAAAGTAAGTGGTCCTCCTCATTTGCCTGCACATTGAGTAAGACTTGCATTTATGGTCATCATCACCATACATGACCTTTGAGAGAGTCACTGGAAACCACGATTCATGGCAACACAATGGACGATGCAGTGTCAAGAGTAAAGCTGCAACCAGCATTAAGCAGATGGCAACAGGAAACTGCAGAGGCAAGAGGCATATTGTTTTGATACAAATAGGTTCCCTGTGAGCCATGGCATTGTGAATAACATCTTCCCTTTTTTTCAGGTTGGAGGAAAGGAGATTAATCAAGACTGACATATTTGACAATAAGGAGCATGAAGAATGGTTGGTTCCTGGACCTGAATAGGAAAAGATGGTTCTAGGACCCTACAGAGAATCTTCAATATACACTGATTGGACAATAAACAAATACGTGAGGACCTTTACTGGCAATTCTAGGTCTTCATTGATAAGTTGCAATACTTCATGTGGGTCAAGAATTTTCTAATACATTTAAAAATCAAATTGTTTATCTAGACAAGGGTCTTAAAGAGAAAAACCCAGGCCCTAAATGACATCATTGTTCTAAAGCCCATGACATCAAACTAGATTTAATAGCTAACCTAATTGCTCTTTCAAGCTTCACCAGAAATGTAATCATAATAAACCAGTCTGGAATTTTCTGGTCACCACCAAGGAGGTAATCTGTCAAACTATGAGGTTGCAGGTTCAATCCCTGGCCTCACTCAGTGGGTTAAGGATCCGGTGTTGCCGTGAGCTGTGGTGTAGTTTGCAGACAGGGCTTGGATCTGGCGTGGCTGTGGCTGGCAGCTACACCTCTGATTTGACCTCTAGCCTGGGAACCTCCATATGCTACAGGTGTGGCCCCAAAAAGACAAAAAGACCAAAAAAAAAAAAAAAGCCTGAAAGTTGAGAGTTTAAGTTTTATTTGGGGCAAAATTAGGACTTACGCCCAAGAGATAACAGCTCAGGTAGCCCTGAGAAACCGCTCCAAGGAGGTGAGGGGGAATGCTAGGACATGTAGGAGTTTTTGCAACAAGGGGCAGATAGCAGGAAAAAAAGAGGTCTGGGCTCACTGAAATCATTCCTTTGATAGGCACCTCAGCTATGCGGCCAATACCCTGAGTTTTGCAACCCTGGGGTTCACCAGGTTACTGACTCACTCTTGGAGGTGGCTGCTGGGGGCAGCTGCATTCACAGATGACTGCGACATCCTTTGTTTTGTCCACTTAACTACAGCTCCAGCCCGGTGAAATACCACCCCAAAGAGGCAGGGGGAAATCCATCAGTGTATATGATAACGGTGAGGGGGAGGTGCATGCAGCCATGCACACATCTTCCAAAAGTGTGTTGCTGGTCTGGTGACAGTTCCTATTAGTCACGAGGAGCAGATGTCACCATGAAGGATTTTAGTGTTTTCCCAGATATGAGGAGATGCAAGATGCACATAAAATCTCCTAAAAACATCTGACTATCTGAAGACCTGTTTTTCCAGTTTTCCCAGGGCACAGGGTGGGTGCTGCCAGTCAGCAGTTTCTGTGACTCATGATTAAATCCATGTAGAGGCAGATGGCAAGTACCAAACTCCAGTTCACAGCAGGAGCTCCTGAATTTTGTTTTTTAACAAGGGTCCCATGCACACAAAATTTTGCTCAAGGCCCTGCACATGCTAAAGGTAGCTTTGACTCAGAGAGCTAAGCCTTTTTCTTGTGAACTAGAGATTGGAACATCTTGGAACAGAGAAGACCTCAGCAACCATCTAGCCTAAAGCCTGCTCTTTACAAAAGATGAGGGACTTGAGCTGCAGCAATGGCAGATGCCTCGTGGGTATTTAATGTGAAAAGAACAGCTAAGTGTTGGAATCTCAGTGACTGGAGAGGACAGAGGATCTGGGCAGCTTTCTGCTGATCCTTGAAGAGTTGCCTGATCTGGCCAGGCTGCAGGAGAATGGAGGAGAGAGGTCCTAGTGATTTCTGAGAGGCCGTAATGAGTGATGGCTTGGGGTGAGATCTTAATTCTCTGCTTGGGAATTGAACCTGGGCAGCCTGGATGAAAAACCAGGAATCCTGGGGAGTTCCCATCATGGCTCAGCAGAAACGAATCTATCATCCATGAGGATGCACGTTCGATCCCTGGCCTTGCTCAGTGGGTTAAGGATCTGGTGTTGCCATGAGCTGTGGTGTAGGTCGAAGATGCAGCAGCTCGGATCCCGCGTTGCTCTGACTGTGGCATAGGCCAGCAGCTGCAGCTCCAATTAGACCCCTGGCCTGGGAACCTCCATATGCTACGGGTGCGGCCCTAAAAAGACAACAACAACAATAAAGCAAAAAACCAGGAATCTAGTCACTAGACTAACTAGAGACTAAAAGTAGAATTGCCCTGATTCTTGCCCCCAGTGAAAGCAAGACTGTTTCAAGGAGGCAAAGACCGTGAAAACAGGGTAAAGTTCATTGTTAGAATCACAGTACAACATGTGGGAGAGCACACAGAGAAGTAGTTTATCTAAGACAGAAGCAAAGCAATAATACGCACCCAAAGGAGGAGTGCGGCTGTGGGCATCCTCCTCAGTGAGGAGCAAGCAGAGAGGTGATTTAAATCACTTATACAGCACGGTTCTGCTGGGTCTTTTTTTACCTTTAGCCAATTATCTTTCTCACACCTGACTGAACATAGGGCCCTCCCCATATGTGTGCGCATCTTTTGGCAAAGATAGATTCCAGACCCCTAATAGTCTTATTGCACATGTGTAATTGGGGAGGTCTCCTTGACCCCGAGAGTGATTGAAGTGGTCATCTTATCTTTCTACTCCAGCAGAGCTCAGCTCCGACCATTAACTTTTTCCTTGACATACCAAAGAGAAACAAGGCCCAATTTACTCAGTTTAACAAGTCCCAGCTGTTCTCAGCCCAGGTGCCCATCCACCTCCTACCTCACTCAGACAGGCACAGAGGGCGTGGGTGAGCAGGACCAGAGTGGGGGTGGCTTGTCAGAGACTGGTCTGGCTGTGGGGCTCTAAGCGGATCTCCAACACCTTGCTCCCAGGCTCTGAGCTCCCACTCTCATTCTCCAAGTTGAGGAGCATGTTCTCCGTGAGCCTATCAGAGTTCCTGCCATTTCCACTCCTGGGAGCGTCTTCAGATTCAGCCTCAGAGGGGCAAGTGGGGCTAAACCAGGACAATACCTGGAGCCACTAAGTTTCAGCACAATTTCAAGCCAAAGCATGAAACATCAAAGCTACAGTCGTTGGAGCTGTTTCAGGCACCTGCTGTCACCATTCTCCTGCTCTCTCACCCTTCTCCTGCTCCTGGCTGTAAGCTTGTCTTCAGCAGAAAGACTTTAAAGCCACTGGTTAAGATATTGAAGCCTCAAACTATTGCCTTTGGAATGGATAAGCAATGAGATCCTGCTGTATAGCACTGGGAGTTGTATCTAGTCAGTTATGATGGAGCATGATGGAGGATAATATGAAAAAAAAAAGTGACTGGGTCACTTTGCTATATAGTAGAAAATTGACAGAACACTGTAAACCATCTATAAGGGAAAAAATAAAAATCATTTGAAAAATAAAAATTAAAAAAAAAAGATATTGGAGCCCAAGTTAAAATTCAACTGTGTTACCTGGGGTATAGATTTTATCTGACAGGGTGCTCATCATACTTTATGATGTAAATCAGGATTCTGGGAATTCTCTGGAGGGCTTATTTAAACAGACTGCTGGACCCTGAAGCCGTAAGCTTGGTGTAGGGCCCCCAAATCTGCATTTATAGCAAGCTCCCAGGTGAAGCTGATGCTAGTTTGGGATCCAGGCTAGCTGAGGTGAGTGTTATCAGTATTTAGATCCAAAGGATCTAAAGGCTGGAACCTGGTTCCCAGGGCCCAAGTGGGTCTATACAAGGGGCTGCTCTCGCCCTCTGTTGGTGGTTGGTGGCACGGCAGGCTTTTATCCTCTTGCCTTTTTTCCCATTTTTCTTTTTTCAATAAAGCATTTGCCATTTAATTGGCCTTAAGTAGATGGGTTTTTATAATCCCATTCTATAAATGGGTGAACCATGACTTGGCTGAGATACAGGGCTTTGGTAAGCCACATGTTCTTATGCAGCAGCACTTGAGCAAGAACTCAGACTCCTGACTCCCTTCTCAGGACCCTGGAGGAGCCCTAATCCACAAGATCCTCAGGCAGATACTCAGGGTTGTGGAAGGTGCAGCAAAGATGGAGGCAGGCTGAGGCCCTGGGTTCCCTCTGCTACAGGTTAGCTGTGAGCCTGGGCAAGTCACATCATCTCTCCCAGCCTGTTTCCTTTGCTGAGAAATGGAGAAGATAATTGTTGTTTGGTCCATCCTGACTGGAAAATTATGAGGGCTAAAGGACTGAATGATGGGAAGGCTACTGACTTTTCATAGTAATAACAGGATTTATGGAGTAGATACTCTGCCCCAAGTATCTTTTCTCTCATTTATACCTCGTAACAGCTCTGTGAGGCCAGTGTTACTATCTCCATGTTGAAGAAAAGGAGACTAGGACACAAGAAGGTCAAACAGCTGTTCTGATGACAGGGTGGGGGGGAGCTGGGATCCGAACCCACATATTATGGCTCCAGAGCTGGACACTTCACCACTGAACTACGTGAGCGTGGAGAGTATTTCCAGAGCACATGTGTCTCCTCTTGGGGATGTTGAAACACGCAGAAGCTCTTGTTGAGGCTAAAATCAAGAATAAGAACAACTTCCAGGCATGAACTAAACTTCTGCCTCATAACCTTTGGTGAGACATTGTGTGGGAGCGACCTCCTGGTTCTGAATGTTTACGTTGTTTTTGGGATGGAATGTCCTTTTGTTGTGGTTGTATTGAATGTTCCCCTCTCTACTTCTTACTCAATCTCCATTTTCCCTTAGATTGTAAATATCAGAGGGGTCAGGTTATGTTCTCCACTGATGTAGAGTTTTGCTCTATTACTGATTTCTACCCCGGAGGACCTGCCAGGGAGCCCCCCTAGTGGCCATCTGCCCTCCCTGTGGCGGAATGTGCCTGTGTGGCCCCAAGGAGTGCTGGGAGAGCAGAGCTCTGGGAAGAGCCTGACCCGGGGTCCCCTCACCAAACCCAGTTCTGGGGCTCCCCCCTCCAAAGTCCATTGCCATACCCCCCACCTATGCACAGCGCACGTAGGTCCCCCACGCATGTGCACAAACTCCCAGAGTGGGTAGAAGCCAATGAACTTGCTCCCAGGTGAGGGCGTTCCCAGTGAAGGATGCAGTCCTCAGAGGCCCCAGACGTGCCTGCTTCTGTGGTGCTCACAGATCATCACACCTCAGTTATGGGGTGAGAGAGGACAGCCTGAGAGCAGCCCAGACAAAGAGGGCATGGGGGACCGAGGAGAGAGACACAGCTACAGGCACAGGGAGAGAGGGGAGATGGAAACACACAGAGGTGAGAAGCGTAGAGAGACAAGTGGACGTGGTGGGAGGACAGAGCTGAAGGAGAGACGGGGAGGAAGAGAGAAACCGTGAAAGTGAAGGGGGGAGGGGAGGAGTTCCATTGTGGCTCAGCGGGTCAAGAACCCGACTAGTATCCATGAGGATGAAGGTTTGATCCCTGGTCTTGCTCAGTGGGTTAAGGATCTGGCATGGCCATGAGCTGGGGTGTATGCCAGCAGCTGCAGTTCTGATTGGACACCTAGCCTGGCAACTTCCCTATGCCAATGGTGTGGCCCTAGAAAGACAATAAATTAATAAGGAGGGGAGGGGAGTGCCCCACACCCAGGCATGAAGAAGAGCGGGGGGGGGGGGTGGCTGGGAAGGGAGGGGCAGAATGGGAAAGGTAGGCATCAGGGGTTCAGTGGAGAAATGTGGAGAGGACTCAGACACAGAGATTCGAAGCATGGACCAATGGATGCACCGATGGAGATGGGTAATTGGGGAGAGAGGATGGGGTGACAAGAAGAAAGAAAGAGAATGGGAGAAATGAGGACCAGAGGAATTGTATGTAGGGAAGGGCACTGAACAAGGCACTTGCTATATGCTGGAATTACCAAGAGGAAGAGCCAGTCCCTGTCCTCAAGCAGCTCGTTCTCCAGCATGATGTCAAACACACAACCAGGAAATGATAAAACAATGCAGAAGTGCAGAAAGAAGGAAGCTTGGGAGTTATGGAAAGTAGCACAGAGGCTGGGCATCTAAACCATCTCCACCATAGTCCAGGAAGTCTTCCTGGAGGAGGTAACATCTGAAGAAAGAATGAAGAATAGTCTGGTAGGTGCTCAGAGGGAGAGAAAAACAAGCATGTGATGAGACAGATAACATGGAGATGTAGGGGTTGGGACAGGTCTTGAGGGACCCTTTTTGGACCTGATCCTGAAAGCAGCTGGGAGCCCCTGATGGGTTTCAAGGAGGCAGGTGTGTGTGCATTTGGTCAGGGGTGCATGAGCTGCTGGGCAGAAATAGATTGGTCGGCACAAGGCAAGCGGCAGAAGGATCGGCAGAGACAGAGGTGGAAATGCCTCCCTGTGGGATGCTGGCACTTGAGCCAAGGGGTTATTTAGGTTGGAGCTACAGGTGCCCACAGCAGCCTCACTGAATTAATTGGTGGAGCAGTTATTCAACATCTGTATGTCAACTACAGTTTGTGATTGAAAAAAGAGAGAGAGAGAGATAGAACACATGGTCACACCCCATCAACAGAGATAGGACAAATATATTTAATTATGATGATTATACTACAGTGTGAATCAGGCAACCATGGAGGTAGTGCCTGGAGAGCTACATCGAAGCAGTGCCATTTGAGCTGGGGTTTGAAAGATGAATAGGAGTTTGCTGTGCAGAGAAAGAGGTGCAAAGCCATTTGAAGCTGAGGGTAGAGCATGGGCTATAGCACTGAGGCATGAAAGAGTCTAGAGGAGACCAGAGCTTCTACTGCAAACTCTTATTTATGCCACAATTCATAACACACCCCCTTGGCCTCCCTCTGGTTTCACCTGAAGCTCAGAGGGTGGTCCAAGAAAGCTCAGACTTGAACTAACAGCATATCACCTCAAGTAAGAGCTGGGGGCTGGGGTGGGGAGTGTCTGTTTCTGCCCCAGGGCATTCTCCAAGCCTTAAGAGGCACGCTTCAAACAGCGGGGAAGAGGAGCCGGCTGGATGACTCTTGGCAGGCAATCCTGGACACATCTTAGACATCTCTGGGGAAGTGGGCCTCCTTGGCTCCAGCAGTGACCTTGAGAACACATGATATAAAGCCAATCTTTATTCTGGCTCTTCTTCTCAATCTCACTACTTACCCCCATTCACTCTTTCACTCCTGCTTTCTGGGATCACCTTCCAATTAAATCACCTGAATCCAACTTCTTTCTCTTGCTCTGCTTTGGGGAGAATCCAGACTCAGATGTGCCATGTTGCCAGGACCAGAAGACAGGAGGTATTGTGGTTTAGACAGCCACAGCACAGAAAACGCACACATTTCTGCATACCTCCTGGGGCCAAGCCCTTGATTTGCAGAGGCAATACCAAGTTCTTTGAGAGGACGCTTGCCCCTCCAGACCTCTGTTCAGATTGGAGAGATGTGACAAAAGGGGCGAACCAGCAACACGTGAGGAATCAGAAACATTTTCTTTCTGCTTTGGGAGTGTGTCACATGGGTTGTGGGCAGCAGATTGATGTTCCTAATTACATTTGGCTCAAGCTGATATTAAGTATTTGTCTCATTCCCAGAGCCCACGACGCTGGCGGATGGTGGGGAAGGTGCCAAGAGGCATGCTGGGTAGCTGAGGATGACAATCTGGGATTTTAAATATCCATGAGAGATAAAAGCGGAAAAGTCACAGCCATGGGGGCAGGGTGACTAGTGCTCTTGAGTTGCCCTTTAATGGTTTCCAAGGGCTGGAGGGGCCTTGGAAGGGTTTTAAGGTCCATCCTCCTGTCTTGAGGCTGACCTACCCAAGACAGCCCAGACAGGGAATGTGACCACTTCTGATGCTGGACAGCTCGGTAAAGGGAATTGCTTTTGTGGATCAAATTTAAATTTCCTCTGCTGCAGGTCGAAGGTCTATTTTGCTTAAGTTGTTCTTGGTGGCAATAAATATTCACTGATTACCCCAGAAGTACACAGTAAAAGAAGGCCTGCCCTGGTGCTCAGAACTCTTGTGGGCTCACAGTCTATACTGACCAGAAGCTCATGGAAACAAAGACCAGACACTCAGACCCAAATGCAAGACGGGGACCCTGGGGATTGGAGTTGTCAGAGGTTTGGCAAGGAGGTGGGGCCATGAGAGGCAAGGAGTGTTTGGCTTAGTGCAGAAGAATGAGGAGGACATTCTTGACAGGCGAGCAATGTGGTCAAAAGCAGAGGTCCAACATGGGAACACAACTTGGAAGGGTCTGCACAAAGGAGGTGCCTGAGGCCTGTGCCAACATCTGCTACCCAAGAGATTTAGTAAATCATTCAAACCCTTCATGTGTGAAAATAGAACTACTCGCTGTCTATCCACTTCCCAAGACAGGCGTGAAAGCTCAAATAATGCAGCAGGTGTGAGTGGACCTGGAATTCACAGATCTATACACAATGCTGTACTTGATTTAAAAAGACTTATGAGGGTTTCTTGATGGCACAGAGGATTAAGGATCCCGCCATGTCACTGCTGTGGCTCAGTTTGCTGCTGTGGCT